>NC_141051.1:11481694-11844194 GCF_041138505.1 Cibotium barometz
ATTGATTATTATTATTTTGGGTGTAGGCAAAGAATGAGTAGCAGATTATGTGTTAATCGCGGGGTGGAACATGTGCTGGACCACTATGAGATATTTTGGAAGACATATGAACACCTTTTATGGTTTTATATTTAGAAATCTATATTTTTGTAAAGCTAAGGCCTCATAATTTTGTACATACCAAATAGTATTTTATAGTATTTTATACTTGTAAAGCTAAGACCTCATAATTTTGTACATACCAAATAGTATTTTGTACATACCAAATAGTATTTTATACTTGTTAAGAAATAGGAGATGAGAATGCAATGCTAATGATGGTTAATCACTTAGATTATGAAGCATAAACAAACTCATCAATACACATACACAATGCTAATGTGATATGTGAATAGATGCACTTAGCATATGAAGGACTAAGACATAAACACCATGAAAGGAAATGAAAAACAATGAATACCACAAGATTACCTTAATGCAAGAGAAGATAGCCTTATGCCCACAAAGAATCCACTAAGTATATTCCCAACAAATGGTAGCTTGCACTAAGCAATTACAAAAGGTGCCTCACATTACATCACAAAATGATTTTAGGGACCTGTTTATATAGGATACCTACCTAGAGGGAAGCGCTTGAGCTCCCTAGGATGTCTCCACCTTCACCTGATTGTCTCACCAGACTCACCATAAAATGACTCCACCATCAAGGGTGCTACCTACCATGCCTACAGTGGTTAACCATGGTAATTAGAGACCTTATGACCTTAGAACTTCCATCCCTAAGGTGCACATAACATTTATCCACTAAGGACTAATACTAATGGATGCTAGATCACTAAAATCTCAAGAGAAATAGGAGATACTAATGGATGCTAGATCACTAATACTAATGGATGCTAGATCACTAAAATCTCAAGAGAAATAGGAGATAGGAATGCAATGCTAATGATGGCTAATCAATTAGATTATGAATCATAAACAAACTCATCAATACAGATACGCAATGCTAATGTGATATGTGAATAGATGCACTTAGCATATGAAGGACTAACACATAAACACCATGAAGGGAAATGATAAACAATGAATACCACGAGATTACTTTAATGTAAGAGAAGATAGCCTTATGCCTACAAAGGATCCACCAAGTATATTGCAAACAAATGGTAGCTTGCACTAAGCAATTACAAAGGCTCCTCACATCACATCACAATGAGTGTAGGGACCTATTTACATAGGATACCTAGAGAGAAGCGCTTGAGCTCGCTAGGATGTCTCCGATTGTTTCACCAAACTCACCATAAAGTGACTCCACCATTAAGGGTGCTACCTACCATGCCTACACTGGTTAACCATGGTAATTGGAGACCTTATGACCTTAGAAATTTATCCCTAAGGTGCACATATAATTTATCCACTAATAAGGACTAATACTAATGTGTGCTAGATCACTAAAATCTAAACAATACTTTTGGTAGGCCCAAGACATTATATTAATGTTTGCTATATTTTTTATAGAGCTTTCATGCTCATAAACTCAAAAGCACTTTCTTGTGCTTTTTTCTTTGCAATTATCTTTTTGAAAACAAACACTTTTTCTAATATATATAAATATGGAAAAGTGGTATAAGGGCCACACTATACCCAGGGGAGATTCAACCCAATCTTGTGTCGATAAGTGACCTCTACTCTATTCTCCATTTCTCTCTTGTTTATTTTATTTGGTTTATTAAGATTTAATCTTAAATTTATACAATTTTATGTTATTCTCTAATTTTTGTGTTAAGAAATTAGAATTCCTTCTCCAAGTGTCTTAAAGGTCCTGACAGTGATATTAGAGCTTTGAGGACCACTCAAGGAGAAGGATTTTTAAAGCAAATTTCAAAAATCAAGATTTACACAATTTACTTGGTGCAAATAAGGCCAAAGGTTTAATTTTTGAAATTTCTAAAGCTTCAAACAAATCAAGGAGAAACATGAGAGGAAGAGGGAAATATCAGAGGAAGAGGAAAAGCGAGGAAGAGGAAAAGCATGCAAAAAACTGCAACAAGGGTACAAGTGCTTGGACAAAGAAAGGACATCTTCAAAAATCAAAAGGATTTATGGGAGTCATTTGATCCATTGGATCAAGATCAAGGGTTAGGTTCAATACCAACTTTTTTAAAACCACTTCTACAAAACCCAAAAACCACCCTCTTTTTGCAAAACCACTTTCCTCAATTTTTAATCTTTCAAGAATCAGGTAGTATGGATGTGATCAGAATGACAAGGGCTCCAACCTCCTAATCTTGGATTTGTTAGGCTCATCCTATAGCCGATTTCTATAATCAAGGGCCATAATCATCCCTCTTTGATTCTAAAAAATAAATAAAGAGAAGAAGATCAAGTGCTACGGTATCGCCCCCCTTTAATTTTTCAAAATTGTGCATTTTTCTTCAAAAATAATTTGTGTTCTTATTCACTTCTTGGGCACCAAATTACTACGGCGCTAGTCCCACCTAGAGTTTGTTTTTTTAATGTTGAATCGCCAAATCATATTTTTCCTCTTCTTTTTGAGAAATGTGGCCTATTGTACGCTTTTTTGGTGTTGAATTCTCATAGCCGGCTGCCTCATCATTAAAAAAAGAGCGCTAAGTGCAATCGATCTTGGCTTAGAGGAATTGATATTGACTTAATTTTAAAGCATTAAAGCTTTGTCTTTTCTACGTTTAAAAGCATTAGCCTTAATGCTTTTAACACCTAATCATCAACTATGTGTTGAAACTCCATTACTTGTAATTTGTCTCGTCTTTTTTTTAAATATAAAGCTGCCTTTTATTGAAAGAAAAAAACACCTAATCATCAAAGCTAAAAATCTTTATATTAAAATCTTTCTATTTGCAAGCTATCAAAAGCTTGGTTCCCCTTCACATTGATTGGGTATATATATATATATATAAAAGAGAGAGATTTGTATAAAAAATGAAGGAGAGAAAAGCTAAGTTCAAAGGTTTCCGAAGATGAAAGGCTTCAAATCAACTTTTGGGATTACTACAAATGCACGTTTTCTCTAAAATTGATTTTAAGGGACAAAGTCAACCATCTCAAAAGCACAATTGGGCTACTTCAACAAATTGATCTCTAAAGCTTTAAATACCACTTATTGGCTTTGTGACACTTGAAGTTGAGAATTATTGCTCCACAAAATTGGGACAACATACAACTTCAATAGATACCAAGCAAGGACCGTAAGTATTACTCTTGACATATTGTTTATTTTCTTATTTTAATTATTAACAAGTTTTTCTAATTTAATTTTTCTCTCTATCCCTCATCATGTCAAACCCACAACCTTCTTTTATTGTGCTGAGCAACTCTTATCTCTTTAAGCTCAATTAAATGAAAAACGAGCTAAGAGGATAGAATTCGAAGAACAACTTTCTAGTAGGAAAAGATTAAGAAGTATTGAATCTGATTTTGACATTAGACGCACCATCAAATAAACTTTTCGTGAACAAGAGAAACAAAAAGGAAAGAAAATTAGTCGTAAAGCTTTCACATTTCAAAATTTTGATGGTAAAAAGGATGTAAAAATGATGTTGTTATGGATTAGTCAACTTGATGATTATTTTTCTGGGGAAGAATTTTCCAAGAAAGATAAAGTCAAGTGTACTGCAAATCACGTAGTTGAAATGATATCATTATGGTGGAATGCAATCAAGATAGGATGTGAAAGACCTAGGTTTGTTATTCCATATGCCCAATTTCTGGTTTGGTGCAAAGTTGTAGAAAAAATTTGGTTACAAGACAGTCTGTACAAAGAATGCTAGTGTTGTAGATGTTAGTGGATGTATACGTATTAGTGAACTGCTTCATGTACAATGGCATTATAACACGTTTATAGTAATGTTATTAAAGGTTACAGATTTACTGTAAGTGCACAAGCTTTTTTGCAAGCACCAACTACTAAATTATTGTAAGTAAAGATTTCTGATAATCTATAGATTGTGAGTGAGAAGCTAGACAAGAATAACTTCTAGGTATGGAAGTTTAAGATGACCAATTTCCTTATGGAAAAAGGATATTAGGAGTTCATATCACAGGGGATGAAAAAGAGTTGGAGATTGTTCAAGAAAATTCAACCCCTCAGCAAGTGCAGGCATATAAAGAATGACATGAAAAATCTAGAAAGATATTATATTGGTTATCTGTTAGTGTGAGATTCTATGATTGTGCATATATGGGATGCACAAATGCCTAAAGAGTCTTAAAATACCCATTTATAAGAAGCAATTACCAATTTGTTACAAAACAAGAAGACTTATAAACACATGATCAGTTTGTTACTAAAAGGAACTTTGGGTAGCGGCGGCCAGACGGGCTGATTGGCCGCCAACACCTAGTGATCACAATGGACACTGCACATCAGGTGGTGAAGCCCACTTTTTCCTAGTGGCCTCTAAAAATTTTCAATTTTTTTTGTATCCGAACTGTGTTTCTGTTTCTCCTGACCATGCTATCTAGACACCTTATGGCCAGTTCCATCCTCCTTCCTCCGGTTTAGAGGTTGAGTGGTGGTGTCCCCTGATACAAACTGAATTGTCCATTGTTAGCTGCACCTGGGCTCATAGGCTCTTCTCCGGCTACTTACTGAAGCATGGCCTAGCCCCGTTCTCTCATCAGCCCTTTTGAATTTCACTTCGATAGGTCATGCATCTGGATAATTGGACTTGGCTCTTGTCATTGCAGGCTACCGCCATGTCGGCTACTGTGAAAGCATGGGGTTCTTTGCTTTCCGAATAGATAGGATCATCTTCAAAGATTGTATAATCTGGTTATCTTACACCCCTTCTACTACCCTAGCTCCACTTCCACCCATAGGGCGGTATTTCAAACTGATTCACCCTTGACAATTTCTCCCCCTTTGATGTGTCTATGAGCTTACTCCGTTGGATGAGGGGCACTGATAGTGTCACTCTTTGATTGAGCCACTTCCTCTTTACCCCAATCCGCTAGTCATAATTTTCCTCCACTTCCCCACACACTCTAGATCTGGCCCTGCATTCTGCTCCTGGGGAAGGGCTTGTGTCTTTTTGGCATGGTCCTGCCTCTTTAGGCACTTCCAACTTAGTCACATAAACTTGGCTATGTCTTCCCAATTGGAACCTCATTGCTCTTTCCTGTTGTGCAGACTGCACAAACAACAGGAAAGAGCACTTTAGGCACTTCCAACTTAGTCATAAACTTGGCTATGTCTTCCCAATTGGAACCTCAGGGTTATACTATTGTTGAAGTACTATAACTTTTTCTCCTAACCAGAGTTAAAATTATTTCATTTCGTTTTCTCTCTTAGTCAAAAAGTGGTTCACAAGCTTGTTTTGTTGGTTTTAGCACATTTTTTCACCTCGATTTTTGGGTTAACTTTTGTGATTGTTTGTCAAAGGCCAAAATGATGGAAATAAGTGTGGTCAACCCAAGGAAAGATTGAAAGAGCCCAGAATGAGCTTTAAGATAAACACTAGAACATGTTGACAGGCCTCACGGTTTATGAGATATAGGCCTCTGAATAGGGCAACTTTTTATGCTCTCTTTTTTTTCCTACCACACCTAACCTTCCACGTGTGACTAACTTGGAGTTTTTCATGACATGACTAATTCATTTCCTTCCCCCCCCCCCCCCCCCAATCCCTAACCTTTCATGCGTAACTAACTTAGAGTTTTTCATCGCATGATTAACTCATTTTTTTTTGAGTTTTTCATGGCGTGAGGAACTTTGAGTTTTTCACATGTAATTATCTCTAGTTTTTCAAATCTATTTTAGTAGTGGCATGATTATCTTTTTTCTTTAGTTTTTCGTGATGTGATTTTTTTATTTTTTTCACATGTGATTATCTCTATTTTTTCACGTCAACATCAACAACATGATTATCTTTTTTTTCCACAATGTTTTTCATGTGTGATTATCTCTAGTTTTTCAGGTCGACGGCGTGATTTTTCCTTTTTTTGATATGATTATCTCTAATTTTTCATGGCATGAATAAATTTTTAGAGAGAGAAAACCACTTTTTGTGGTTTTTGAATTTGGTTTGTGTGAAGGGGGTGGTCTTGAATTTCAAGTTTGTGTATAGATGAGGAGTTTCCAAAAAGGAAAGTGGGAGGCAAACAAAATGCGTTATAACACCCTCTTACCATGTCATAAATGACACCCAAATGGGGATGCTATCGAATCCACCAGGCATCTTCTCATTGATGTCACTAATGAGTTATAGAAAATAGTAATTAGGGCGTAATCTAAGATTTATCATTTTACTATGTTTTTCTCTTTTAAAATAATAAAGAGACTCTAATTAATAACTTATTAGTAATTAATTATTATAATTAATTATATCATTAAATTAAGCATCAAATTGCTAAACCATGTGTATTGTCTAATATATAAATTAATAAATAATTAAAGATTAAGTAGGCTTCTAATTATGGGCTCTTTTATCATGCATAATTATACAAAAGAGAGCTAAAATTCTTAATTTTATGATTAATCAGGGCTCTTCTCTTATGCATAACTATGTAAAAGAGAGCTGAAATCCTTATTTTTATGAGTTTTTTCAGGTTGAGTTGGTTTGACTACTCTTATGGCATTCCTTTCATCATAGATTAACATGCCAATATTGCCGTTGTTGTTTACAAAGCACCCCTACACTATGGGAAGATGTTAAAGAATGGGTAGAAGATTCTTTAGAACCAAGAGTTAGCCAAGAAAGGGATATATACTTTAGCATAATAATGATGGTCTAGTGCGACAAAGGGATAATAGTAGTATTCCTAGATTTATCCACATGCCAATGAATGTCCTAGGTTGAATCAAAGCACTAAGACCGGACCCAACACCCCAAGATGAGAACAAGACTCTTATCAAGATCCCTAGTAAACAACATGCTCAAGAAACCATGCTCAAACTGCTGAGTTATTGATTGACTCACCAATTGACATTGAATCGTATCTTGTTAAGCCCAAAAGGATTCCCCAAAACTAACAAGATGAGGAGTATCGATTTCCTTTTTGGCACTATTTACCAAAATTGATCCATCAAACCATGATGAGGATAAATCATAAGGAGAATCTATAAATGATATTGTAGGTCAGTATTCAATTAAGAATAAGATTGCAAGTTAGTATTTAAACAATTTTCTTTGTAACAAGAAGAGGCATTGTCTACCAAAATCGATCCATCAAACCAAGATGAAGATAAATCAGAAGGAGAATCTACAAATGATATTGCAAGTCAGTATCATATTCAAATGAGAATGACATTGCAAGATCTAAAGAGTCTATGAAACGAAGGACCTCATTTTAGATATGCATTAGGAGAAGCAATCTCGTCTTATGATGCTGTAACTTCCATCTTTACACCCCTCTAGTCCTGGGTTTGTCTAGCGCCCATTATGCGGTCACAACATGTATCCTACTTGACTTGGCAGAGTGCCAAGTCTACATAAGCTCTCTCTTACCCATTTGGCCACACTAACATTCACTATCTAAACTGGGAACTACTATGGCACCCAGGTGCTCGCCACAATAGGTACTCCTCATAAAGGGGGCCTTATAAAATAGAGCACATTCTACTCACAGAAATGTCATGAGGATGGAGCATTAAACAAATGCTTTTCTAACACCCCCTTCAATTTCCACCTATAGGTAAACTACCTCTTCGGTCCAATGCCGAGTCAATGAAGATAGTGCTCTAATAAATCTCTCTCAAGAGCCTTTGTGAAGATATCCACACAATTCTCTATCCGTTGGGTAGTAGACGAGCTCCACCTCTCCATCCATGATAAGCTTATGCACATAATATGATACCGAGTCTTAATGTGCTTCATGTAAGCATGAAACATCGATTTCTTGGAGATAGCCATGCAACTCTGATTGTCGTACAGCAACAATGTTGCTCCCTTTGAACAACATCCATGTCTCCTAAGATCCTCCTCAACCAGACTACTTCACATGAATAAAAGCATGTTGCCTTGTAATCAACCTCTATAGAAGAAAGTGCTAGGACCAATAAGAAAACAATAACCAAAAAATGATTTCCTACTATTATAATCTCTTGCCCAATCTGAGTCACAAAATCTAGTTAAGGGATTGCCTAATTTGTAAGTGATGCCATACCTAATGTTACCTTTGATGTATTTCGCATCCCTACCTTTTTTTAGTGGTTATCTCGGGGTTGATTTGAGAACCTGCTAAGGATATCAACTGCAAAGTTGATGTTAGGCCATGTATTACATAGGAAGATCAAACTTCTCACCAACTTCTTGTACTCCTTCATATCCACCAATGAAGAAGCATCTTCAAATAGAACACTTTGCATCAACCTCCATGGGTGTAACCATTGACTTAAACTTAACCATGCCGAATGCCTTCAAAATTTCTCTTACATACTTTGCTGAGAAATGAAGATTTCATCTAACACTTACTAGACTTCTGTCCCTAAACAAAAATGCATAAGCCCAAGGTCTATCATATCAAACTATAAACTCAACATCTCCTATGTCTGCCCCACCTATGTTTGCCAGAACTTTATTTCATGGTTCCTTGTCATAGTGAGCTCATCCACATATATGATCATGTACCTGCCTTGCTCACAGAAAATATACAAATTTATATCTTTATATCTGATGTGGGCATTTAGAAAGACCAATAATTACAAAGAAAGCATATATCTAGCTGGTACCATGCCCATGCCCAAGGGGCCTATTTAGTTTGTACAATGCCTTTTGGAGACTGCACACTTTGTTTTTTTATTAACCAGATGTTTCAAACCCGAGTGGTTTGCACCACATAGGCCTCCTCCTTGATATGGCCATTTAGAAATGTTGACTTTACATCCTTTTATAATATTGGCCACTTCTCATGAGTGTCGAAGGCAAGCATTGTACAAATAGTGGTCAATCTAGCTGTGGGGTGAATGTCTCCTAAAAGTCAAACTCTTTGACTTTTGTAAAATCCTTCACCCACCACGGGCCTTGCCTTATACTTATCCAATGTACTATTAGACTTGTATTTGGCCTTCCAAACCCACTTGGTGCCAATAACCTTCTATTTTGTAGGACGATGATCTTAAGTGTGGTTTCTTAGAATTGAGTCAAACTTTGACTCCATGGCCCCCCTCCACTTTGGATATGCTAATGCTTCCTCCAAGCTATGTGGCTCTTGTACTTTCATTATTTCAGTCATCAAGGCCATATTGACAATGTGAGTGGAGTCCCTCTTCTGCTCCTCTATTCTCTTGGATCTGCAAACAGCTCTCTTGCTAGCTTTGTTATGATTACTGATCATGGAGTTTTCCATCCAAGAGTTGCTTCACCCATTTAGGATATGTCCCCTTAGCGAGATTCTCTTATTTATCATCTAAAGAATCCACCTCTTGTGGAGTTAGTGGTGGTTGTGTCTGTTGGGCTACTTCTTCATTGAAGGATAGTGTGGATGGAGCTCTCTCCTCCACTTGATGAGACTACTCCTCAAACACCATATCATTATTTTCTTTACCTCAAGGTCGTATAGTTGATAACCCTTTGACTCCATACTCTACCCCAAGAGAATACACTTTCTACTCTTAGAATCCCATTTGGTTTGAATGAGTCTGGAACATGCCAAAAATAGTCACACCCAAATGTCCTAAAATATGCAATTGAGGGGGGTTTCTTACCTAAATAAGCTTCTTGAGGTGTCATGGCCTTCACTGCCTTTGTGTAACTCCTATTAAGGATAGGCATTGAAGTGTTAACTACTTTGGCCCTTAAAAGAATTCTACAATCCTTTGCCTTTGAGCATACTCCATGCCACCTCCACCATTGTGCGATTCTTATGCTCTACAACCCTCTTTTGTTATGGAGCATGAGTAACTATCAAATCTTTCTCTTGATCCCATGCTCCTTTGCAATAAGTATTGAACTCACTTGCGAATTCTCCTTGATTTGTTCCAAACTTCTTTATCCTCTTTCTTGTCTCATTCTCTACCAAATTATGCCATATTTTAAACTTTCCAAAGCTTTAACTTTATATCAAAGAAAATATCCCACATCTTCCTTATTACTAAAGTAATCAATAAGAAGTAGAAAGAACAACCCAATGAAGTGGCTTGCATTTTACCACCACAGAGAGATATCTGCATGTACAATCTCTAAAGGACCCTTTACATGATTCTTTCTTTCCCATGGAAATGCATGTCGATGCTGAAAGAAGTGGAGAGTAACCAATAAAATTGCTTGTAAAAACTTGATTAGAAACTAATGGTGTCTGCCCACCCATATGCTCTGGGTAAGGAGCTTTGATGGTGATCTAGACACTTAAACACAATGAAACCACATGTATCTACCAATAGGAAGTATGCACTATGAAGTATGAACTTCCCACAACCCAAGAATAGTGTGTCCTCTGTTTGTTATCCAGTGCCCACATAATCGATCAATTAGTGTGCACAAGCATACATCCTACTTGGTAGAGTGCCACTAGATCCACCCTTCACATCGGGAGTATCTCATAATGAACCCCCTACTCCAAGATCCTCTCTTTCATTAACCTCACAAAAGGAGTTAAAGTCTTTTGTCACAAAAACCTCATCATGATAACTCATCTTAAAAACCATCCTAATTCATTAAAGGATAACACTAAAGGTCATCACTTGCCAGTAGAGCAGCTGACAAAGGTAACTCCATCCAAGTGACCTTGCCCATCAGCAACAACCCTCTCATGAAGGCCTAAGCCTCGTTTCAAAAAGGTACCTAAACTAACACATGTCATTGCTCCATCACAAACTAATACTAATAAAGACAACAAACCTTCAATTTCAAAAAAGAAGGTATATCCACCACATATCAATGTGTCAAGATATCTTTATGGTATTAAAAGATGGGTGGAAAAGCTGTTACTAGTAGGCTACTATGAGGGTGGCAATACCACTTGTCTACCTCACTAACCTTAGGCAATTCACAACAATGCTTTGTTGGTGGCCAATCAGCCCGTTTGGCCATCGCCCAAAGTTCCTTTTAGTAACAAATTGATCATGTGTTAAGTCTTCTTGTTTTGTAACAAACTGGTAATGGCACCTTGTAAATAAACGGGTAGACCCAAATGGATGTAAGGAGCTGGGTAGATCCGTGTTGCTATCCTAGAGGTTGTAGTAGCAATATAACAGGAAGCATCCTCCACTATAACACTACACTTGGAAATGCAACTCCCACAACCAAAATTCTCGGTGCCTAAATTGGCCCCAATTATGCCAAGCCAGTCTAATTTTTTGGAACTCTGGAGATGGAGTGGGTGAAGGGATCCTTGAACTACCTGCAACAATGCATAAATGATGGGCACAAGGAAATGACCAAGCTGCAAACTATCATCAAGAAGAAGGATGATGCATGTGCTTAGAGCACAAAAGCACTGTAGGACCTGAAGAGCCAACAAGAGCCATTATAGGAAGAGCTATGAAAAAGGAGAGAAAAAGCTAGCCAGTTAGATGACCTATGAAGGCAAATAAAGGAGCTCCAATAGGCCAACAAAGGGCTGGGGCAGGAATTGGAAGAGATGAAAAGAAACATGGCCAAAAGGGACCAAGAAGCCCTACATATGTAAAATGATCTTAATAGGGCCATAGAAAGGCAAAGAATCTTGGAGGCACAGGTCACCTTGATCAGAGAGGAGCACCTGAGAATCATAACTGATGTCTAGAGTAGAGCAGACAAAGATAAAGTTAACCTGATGAAGGCAGAGGCATGTCTAGTAGTGATGGATATCAAGTATAATATTCAAAGGTGTATGAGCTGGCACAAAGGATGGAGCACTGGAAAAATCATGCAATGGAAGACCTCAAGGAGTGTGGGGGGCTTACTTGGAAAAGTTGACATCAATAAGGGAAGCACCCACACCTGCTTATAATTAAATAACTCCTCATTAGCAGGAGACAAGAATCTGGATGGAGGCTCAGGATATCTCTAGATCCGGCTCCATCCTCGGGCTCAAAATCAGGAAAGGCTTCGGATGCACCAACCTCGAGTGGAGCTAAAAAAAGAAGCAGAAAGCAATGGAAGTGGTGCCAGCAGCATGACTGAAGAATTGCAAGAAGAGAATTAGGAGTTGCATAGGAAGTGGAAACATGGAAGATATTTTTTTTTGTCCTAAAAGGAGATGGAAAGAAGCCAATATAGCAGAACTAGATAGAAAAGGAAAAGAAATAGTGTTGTCAATCAGCTCTGTATTGGACCATATCCTAACAAATGAGCTAAAGGAACATGCATGGGCGGCCACAAAGAAATTTGAAGAGAAAACAAATAATGAAGCAGCGCTATGTGTCCAGGTAGAGGAGCTGGAGGCGCTCATGGAGGAGTACAAGGAACAGCAAAAGAAAGATGGAAACACCATCAAGAAATTAATGAAGGAAGTAGAGGTAGCTATGCCCACAAGGACAACAAGGGGCAAGGAAGGAAAAATGAGCGCTAATGAGCTCAATGTGGCATTAACAAACTACTAATGTTGAGATAAAAAAGAGAGTAGAATAACTGGATGCCATGAGGAAGGCCCACACTGAGGAACTATAGTCCAAAGATGAATGATTCAGGATTTCCAAGGCTGGGCCAATTGTGAAAAAAGGTGCTTGCAAAGAGACAGCCCTGAAATATGCATGCAGCAGTTTGTGCAGTCTGCACAACAGGAAAGAGCAATGAGGTTCCAATTGGGAAGACATAGCAGTCTGCACAACAGGAAAGAGTTTCTAAATTATTTTTATAAGGCTACAAAAATTGGAAGTCATTTTGACATTTTTCTAAAAAATAATGCATGATTTGATAATGATGGAAAATAGGTTTTGACACCTTCTTTATCATCTGGTAAACCACTGGTGAGCACATATTTCGGGGAAAATTTCTTAAGAGGCCGTTTACATGCCCTAGTACCTAAGAGGAATTTCATACAAACGAACCCTAAAAAACCCTCATTTTTGACACATAGAGGGATATTCCAAGCATATAAAGGCTAACCTATAGGTGTCACAAACGTGCCAATATGGAGCCTTAATCCAATACCTGAAACTTACCAATCCTTGAGGTCCATGCCTTAAGTATAACTCCCAATCATACATGCCATGTATTGGACCAATCTTGTGCCTCTGATTGTCTTGCCAACTAGGTTTCAAACCCTTGGTGACTCTAATTCTCACAGTTAATGGTCCTATGCCAAATACAAGAACTGGTCCTACTTTCTTGCAAATGCTCGGATTGGTATCCCATAAACTCGCAACCCCTAGATGCCCAAACTCTAACAACATTAAACAATCTAGAAAGGGGGTTACACAAGGATTGCTTAGTGTATTAACCAAAGAAAGACCTACACATGATCTAAAGTATTCATCTAGAATTGTGGCCATATAAATTTTCAAGATCATAGGCAAACATGACAAGATATGTTAACAACTAAACCAAGAGCTACAAAAGGTTATATTTCTCATGCCAAAATATTGTCCAAACTAGTCTTAATCACCAACTATTGCAATAATCTTGCATTTCTTCTAACAAGATGCACTAATCTTACTTCTGTTACTACATAATGTCCACCCTTTGGCTAAACATGACGCTAGTGTGACATGCTAGTGAATTGGTATTGTGGGTGACCTCACATTAGTTACTTAGTATTATTGGTATAGCTTGAGACCATGCTTGATGGGTGTATTTTATCACAAGCGGTGTAACAAGTAGTGCCATGCTTGACGATTATGTGTTGTCAAAGTGAAACAAGTGAACTACGCTAGACAACTTCATAGTCTAAGTGTAATAAGTGGTTTATGTAAATGGCACACTATGCTAGATGGGTCTATGTTATATCGAAGTATAACAATTAGTACCATGCTTAACGACTATGTGTTGTCAAAGTATAATAAGTGAACTATGCTTGATAACTGCATGATTTGAGTGTTATAAATGGTTTTACAAAAGACACGCCATGTCAGATGATATGTATAGTGATACACACATCGAAGTGTAACAAGTGGTGATTTGAGTATTTTGTGTTTGTACTTATCAACATTTCATATTGGGATGTTGATAGCAATTAATTGGAACAACTAATGTGTTTACTTTTATGAGATAGGTGATAAGCAGTGCGTGTGTCGCACATGGAGGATCTTGTCTATATTATCTTTGGATTATTATTTTATATGGATTTTTTTTTTGGCCATGTGCTAGATGATTGTACATATTATTTATGCATGGCATTGCTATTTTACGAGTACGTGTGTTAGAGGAATTTTGGTTATTTTACACTTAGTGTGTGAACAAGCTTTAGTGCTTGAGTAATTTTTGTAATGGAAAAGCAAAGCCCTATTTTGTACGCACAACTATTATTGGCTCCTTGGGCTATATTTTGAATACAATTCTCAAAATGCTCATGTCGTAAAAGTGGGAGCTACGTGCATGGGGGGAGATTACACCCAATCTTGTGTCAATGGTGATATTTACTCTATTTTTATGTTTTTATGTTATGCTTTTTATCTTGTTGAGTTGATCCAAGTCTATGCTTTATTCCTTTGATGTGTATATGAGCTTGATTAATTCTTCAAGAGGTACATGAGATCTTGGCATTGGTATGAGAGCTATAGGTATTTGTACTTGAAGAAAAAGGAGAAGCTCCCAAAAACCCAAAGGGTGAAGAAAGCAAAGCTATGGAAACCCGTGAGCAAAAGGTTGAATGGTTTATGGAAATTTTATGGTCCCTTGCATATCAAGATTTGGATTAAGGACAAGGCTTTTAAGTCACCTTTTTGCCACGCCATCTATCTAAGGCTCCCCTTCTGCAACAATCGTCGCCGGCTTTTTTTTTTTTTGTTCTCGTTTACGAATTGCGCAACTGTCGGCGATTGCTTTGCTTCCTTGCTAGCTAGTAGGCATTGTCGCTTTGTCACTTATCTATCCTTACTCCTTGCTGCTTCTGCAAGTGCAGCTACTCTACGAAAAGTGCTGGCTTGACACACAAAGGCCGTAAGTTTGCATTTAGCGAAAAAAACTTCTTGGCATGAATCTGTTGACAAGTTATGCACTTGGGAGAAACGCGGGAAGCGAAAATCTGAGAAAAGAGTCGACGTGTCGAAGCGATGTCTGCATGTACAGTGTAAGTGTCCAGCTTGGTGTGGGCGGGAACTTCTGGCAGGAGCAGGACATAAGCAAGACGACAACAGACAAGACCTGCAAAATACTGATTTCTGAGTGGAACGTGCGCTTGGAGGTAGGTACTCTGTGCTGTCTCATTTCTCTTCTTTCGAGTGGAGCATTCTGGACAGCTGGAGGGTACTGAGGAACAAGGCAGTCAGAGACCCTCCAAGAGGAGGGTGTGTGAGTTTGAGAAAGTGCAGCTTGATGTGATGGATGTACAAGAGAATAGTGACCAGACTTATGCTGCAAGGGTTCAGAATGGAGGCATTTCTGAGTAGGCAAGGGTCTTTTTGGAGCATGAGATTGTGCAGGTGGGCAAGCTTTTTGCCAAGGTGGGTGAAGGTAAGAGAGTTCTCAAAGTTGGTAAGGAACTTTCCATCAACAAAACTATGGCAGATCTCCATAGGGCTATGGCTTGTGGTGTCCATTTTGATTTTATGGGTAAGCCTCCATATAACGAGAGGAATTTCAGAGGTGGTTCCATGAGGTGTATGGAGAAAAAGCCTCTCTGTGCAGGTTCCATTTTGTGGGCAAGGGATTTTATCAGGCTATGGTTGAACATGAGGGCCAAAGGGAGTATATTCTTGCCCCCACAGTTGCTGCCGTCAAAAGAAATGTCGTATATTCTATCCCTCCCCAGCATTTAAGCCAGAAGAGACTCTCCTATATCAATGCCCAATCTGGGTGGACTTCCCAAGGCTTCCCTATTTTTTTTGGGATCAAGTTAAGGAGTTGGCTAGTGCCTTGGGCAGAGTGTTACATGTTCCTAGAGTGGCTGTGTCTGAAGGCAGAGCACCAAGGAGAGCATGTGTACTGTGGGATAGAAGGATCAAGGTTCCAGATTTCATCCAATTTGACATGGCAGGTTTCAAAGTTGATATTGGAGTCCACTTCCACCCATTTCCTAATTCTTGTTACAAGTGTAGGGGCCATGGGCATTTTGCAAAAGATTGCCCAGGTGAGAGTTCAAATAGCAAGCAACCCTCTGAAGGAATGCAAGTCAACTCCCCAAAGGAGGCTCAGGATAAGAAGGTTAATGAGGCTGCAGCTAAGGCTACCCACGCTAATCATGGTAAGGAGCAGCACAAGGAGACATGCATGAAAAGATCAAGCATAGTGATAAGGCATACGCCAACAAGATTGAGGGGGGAGGCAATGAAAAGGTTCAAAAGGATGAGAATTGACAAGTTGTTGCCCAAAAGAAGGCTGGCAACAAGAGCCAAATGGGGCAAAAAATAGTTTTTTAAGACATTACAAACAAGAGTGCTGGCAGAAATCTTAAGAAAGAAGCTAGAAGTAAAGCAAGGGCATTTTCCATTCTGCTTGAAGGAGAAGATGTGGAAAACCTTGATGATGGAGGGAATGCATAGAGCCTACTCAGGACAGATGAAGCTGCTCTCTTGGAATGTAAGAGGGTTATGCTCAGAAGGGAGATAGACTTGTGTAAGAAAAATGGTGGCAAGCTGGAAGGCTTGATTTTGTGTGCTTGTTGCAAAGAGACAAAGTGTGGTCCAATGTTGCTTAGATTCAGAGATATGGAGTGCATTACCAGTGGAACTAGAAGAGGCTCTGGTGGCTATATGCTTTTGGTCAGGAAAAGATGGAAGATTTTGGATGTAATAAAAGATGATGCAGGTAGATTCTTGGCTTGTAAACTTGAGGTATGTGGTACCCAAATGGGTCTTACATGTATTTATGCCCCAAATAATGAAGCAAAGAGAACGGGTTTATGGGATGCAATCAAGGCAATAGATTGGGATGTCCCAATGATGCTTGCAGGAGACTGGAACTTCTTTGAGAGGACGAAAGAGAACTTTGATCAATGGAAGGCTCTAAAAAACCATTTAGATCTACTAGATCTAGCTTGCATGGATGGTTGCAGGGCTTTAAATAGCACCACATGGAGCAACAGGCAGTTTAATGAGGCTTATGTAGCAAAACGACAGGATAGACTGTATGCCTCAGAGATGGCCAGCTGATAAGTAGTGATTGTTGCAATGGTAGCCTCTTGCACGAATACCCCATGTCTGATTATAAGATTGCTCTTCAGATGTAAGGTGTTAAGAAGGACTAAAAGAGGACCCCTTGCATTCAAATTGAATGTTTCCTTTCTTCAAGATAAGAGCTTTTGCAGGAGAATGAAGGAGGCTTGGGTATAGGCTAGGGACAAAGAGACTAGCCCTTACAAGAGGTGGGAAATGGGCTATAATGCAATCACTAATCTGGTAAAAAGTGGGGAAAAAGAGAGCTAAAGAGAGGAAGCAAGAGAAAAATCACTGCCACATGGCCTTGGCTACTGTGAGGACCATATGTGGTAGTGGGGAAGGAGATTCAACTATGCTACAAATCCTCAAGGAGCTTGAGCATCATGCTAGAAGAATGGAGCAGACCAGAGCTGAGGCTGCAAGGGTACAAACAGGGTCGTACTACTGGCTACAAGTTGCAAGGTCTTTTTCAAATCCTTGAGATCCAAGAAGGATATGGATTTTATCTCTTCTATAAGGATATGGAGTTTATCTCTTCTATAAGAGATGAACATAGGGTGATAATTTCAGATGAAGACAAGATAAGGAACACTTTTGTGAAAGCTTTATCAGGTGTTGTGGAGTCACCTATGGAGCTAATTGACAATTATAGTAAAAGAGTCGGAGAGTTTTTGGAACCTGTAGAATGTATGGTGGGGGAAGAAACTAGACTTTTGCTAGGTAGGCCTTTTTCCTCACATGAGCTAGATTTTGTGGTTGCTTCACTCAAAAAGGAGAAATCTATTTGGTTGTATGGTGGCTGCCCTATTAGACATTTGCATTGGGACCCCAGTGAGTGGGAATGGAAGGATGCTTGTAACCCTTTGAAAAGCATGCCTTTTTTCAGTTATACAGTGCGGAATGCCAGACATCTTATCTTGGGACACATTCAAAGTGTCCCTACTCTTAGATCCCATTGGGAATCTTACGGCATTTCGACTGACATTTAGAGGGTATTTGGCGGAGATTGTGGCATTCTTATAGGAAGCCACATATTTCCTCCTTTATTTGGGTTTCTCTTCATGGTGGTCTGGCCACCAATCAGTGGAGGTCTGTTACCCAACATGCCCTAGATGTGCAGGAGTTTTGGTGTCAATTTACCATTGTTTATGGGAATGCAGGGAAGCACATAGGGTTTGGTCTGCAATTGCACACCTCTTTGGTAGGATTAAGAGGGATGCTATCATTTCTTTGGTAGGATTAAGAGGGATGCTATCATTTCTTTTGGTTCTATCATTTGGTTGACATAGTCTCGACCTCAGCTGAGATTTGAGGGAACTGACAAGAGCTTGGCTATTATGGTTAGGCAAGGAGTTGCTCGGCAGTGTTGTCTTCAGGATTTGTCACTTTCACACTTTGTCCCTCCGGTAGCATAGAGGTTAGACAGCTCTTGGGAGATTATTGCTAGCATCTCAGCCTAGAATATCTGGAAGGCTAGATGCACTGAGCCATTGAGGGTACTCCCGTTCTTGTTTCTCAATGTCTTTGCAGGATTTGGAGTGATATTATTCACACCATTATGGCTACCTGGGCGAGAATCCAAGGGATCTTCGAGGGTTGTGAGAGGAAGAGTGCGACCAGTTTACGAGAGAGTGGGACATTGGTATCTTTTTCACATCCTCTCATTCAGGACCCTATTGGCAGCACAGGGCCTCTGATTGGTTGAGATCTCCACCTTGCTTGGTATGAAATCTCCATTTTGTAAAAAAAAATCATACTTAATAGAAGTCTCCTTTCTGAAAAAAAAGGAGAAATCTCTTGGTCTAGATGGGCTGCAAGCAGAGGTACTCCAAGAGTTAGTAGGATATACAGGTGAAGATCTTTGCCAGCTACTTAATGCATGCAGGAGAGATGGCCAATTACCAGAGCAAATGAATACTGGGCTGATCAAGCTGATTCCTAAGGGGGGGATAAACTGGATATTAACAGCTACAAACCTCTCACAATGTTAAATACAACTTATAAAGTGATGGCCAAGGCTCTTGCCTTGAGAATTAGGTCATTGGTTTTACTGAAAGGGTCCATGCCATGCAATATGGATGTGTTCATGGAAGGAGTGAGGCTCTTTTGAACATAATCACCCGGCATGGAGTGGCCTGTAGAGCAAGAGGATCAATTTGTCATGATAAACATAGATTTAGAGAAGGCTTATGACAGGGTCTGCTGGGACTTTATCTTAGCTGTCATTGAAAGGATGTGGTTTGGGACTATGTTCTGCCATATGGTCAAGACCCTCTTCACCAATGCATTCTCAGATGTTCAAGCCAATGGCTATGTCTCAGAGAGGTTTCAGTTGAGAGAAGGTCAATTAGGCAAGGGTGTCCAGTGGCCCCCCTCTTGTTTGCCCTGGTTATAGACCCTTTACTGAGGAATGTAGATAGGTTGATGTAAAGAGGAACCATCAAAGGGCTTCCACTTACGAATGCAGGTACATTCACTTGTCAGCTTTTTGTTGCTGATGACAACAGCAATATAGTCAAGTGTGAGAAAGATTGTATACAGGCATTGGTACAAGTATATGAGGACTTCTGTAAAGTAAGTGGCTCAAAGATAGCTCATCATAAAACTAAATGTCTCCGCTTAAACTACAATCAGCAGTAGAGTGTGCTGGATCAGTTGGGTCTTAAAAACATTGGGATTGTCAAAGTGGTTAAATACCTTGGATGTCCCATTGGGGTTGGTATCACTAGGCATCAGTGCTTTGAGTGGATGTATCAAAAAATCATGCAAAAGGTTCAAAGTAGGTCCCAACTCAAGCTTAGTCTTGCAGGTAGACTTATTGCTTTGAAGCATATGCTCATGATTGTGCCTATATACATTGCCACATTGTTTAAATTCTCAAGCTCAGAATGGGGAAAGGTGGAAACAGTCTACAGGAGGTTTCTCTGGTCATTTGCTGAAGATAGGGCTTGAGCCTGTGTTTCTTGGGACCAGGTATGCTCTCCAATATAGGAAGGAGGGTGGGGCATCCCCAAGCTAACATACAAAGCAGAGTAGCTGTTTTAGCAAAGTGGTTAAAATCACTTGAATCTGCCCAACCATGGGCTGAAATTGTGAGGTGGAGGATTTCTTGTGCCAAGGTAGAAGAAAGGCAGTGGCCTGGTGTGTTAATTGGATTGACAAGTTGCTTGTGCCTGAAAAGATCAAGATTAAAGGCTCTAATTACACACAACAGCTGGTGAACAGTTGGAAACAAATGCTAGAACAAGCCAGTTGGAAGTGTAATTCATCAAGAGTAGACTCCTCTCTTGAACAGTGCATTTGGCTCAGTAAAGCTGCATATACTGATGGAAAACCTGCAGGACTGCACAACTGGAGGTTGGCTAAATGGTGCCATGACAAGGGATTAAGGTTGTTTAAGGACATGTGGAATAGTGAGGCTCAGCAATGGATGATCCCTTGGGAAATCTGGCAAAGCTGCAGTAGGAAGGAAAGGGAATTTCTTTCACAAGTAATTTCTAGGATCAAGCCCACATGGCCATCAGCACCTTTTTTCTCAAGTGAGCAATCACTGAAGGAATGGGAAGTAGATGGGAGAAGACTAGGCAGTAAATTAAGACTCAAAAGGCACAAGTCTAAGTGTATTCAGAGGATGATAGATAAGTGGGCAATGATGGATTGCAGGTGGTTATTGCAAAAAGTTGTCCAAGAAAGTTTGGAAGTCTTTAGGTTCAGGTAGGTTAGACATACTACTTCGGAGGATCATGCATTACAAATTGCCTGTGAGAGAGGTAACCTCAAAATGGGGAGATGGTAATCCTTTATGTCCCTAGTGTCAAAGCCAAAAGGAAACTTTTAGGCATGCTCTATGGGAGTGCAAGGTAGTTTACCCATATGGAGGAAGGTTGAGAAGCTTCTTTCAAACTGTGGTGTGATAGATAAGTTGTATTGGAAGCAAGCTTTACTTGGCTTCAAAGGTAGCATGAATCCAGCCTGCTCTACAAAGTGCGGAACACTTTGAGGGCCTTTGTTTTGAATGAAGTATGGGAGTCCAGGAATGCTCTAGTCCATAAAAGACTTAGAAAGGATACAACTTTCAGCTCAGAGAGAGTGAGGAATATTTTGGTTCAAGCTTGTAAGCTTGCTAGGGCAAAGGGTGGAAGAATTAGAATCTTTGTAGATAATGTGCTGATTAGGTCCTTAGCAAGATCTAAGTTGTAACCTATGGGTGCTGTATCTTCTCTCTGATTCTAATAGAAACTCTCTTTTGCATTAAAAAAACTTTGCATTTAGCTTTATATTGTACAGCTTTTATTATTATTAAGTTTATACACTTTACAATAACTACAAAGCCAGTCACCCAACTTCTTTTACCATTAAGCTTAACTATTAACGTTTTTTTTAAAGCCTTCTAAAGTTTTAACATAAAGGCCTACAAACAAGCCTTTGATTTCTTCAAAGGGGGATAATTTCAAGGAGATTTTTGGCACTTAAAAATTTTCAAATTTGGAGACTCATAGCAAAAATTTATGTTCTTGTTATTTGAAGGATTCAAAGTCAAAATCTCTAGAGCTCTTTATGAAGAGTACATGCCCACTTTGATACTACTAGACGATCTCTTGCACTTGTGGATTTTTCTTCTCATAACACCAACTGAACGAGCTTCGGACTTCTTACAAATTGTGCGTGAGAGCGATAAGTGTCATCATTATTTCAATAATTTTTATTTTTGTTTATTACTACATTTAAAATTTGCACCTTTTATCTATCTACATCTCTCTTTTCATCATGAATCCTCTACACCCAACCATTCAAGAGCAAACTCAAGCACTCCAAAACCAAATTTTACTTGAGAAGGAGTTGAGAAGGTATCTAGAGGATAGGTTATCTCGAACAGAAAGAGGTATAGAGGTGCTAGTAATGGTGAATCTTGAGACTTCGATGGTGACCAAATTCAAAGAACCGTGCAAGCTACTCTTAGAGCTCAGGAGTCTAAGGAGGAGGATAAAATTAGCTACAAAGCCTTTACCTTTCAAAATTTTTATGGCAAGAAAGATGCTAACAATACTTGCATGGCTTAGTTAACTTGATAATTACTTTTTTCGCCGAGGAGAAATTCTTTGAGAAGGATAAAATCAAGTGTGCTGGTAGTCATTTAGTAAAAAGTGAAGCCTTATGGTGGAACATGACCAGAACCAGTAAGCACAAACCTAAATCTTGGAAGGAATTTCAGAAGCTCATCAAGAAGGATTTCTTACCTCCACAGTAAAAAGCTAGGGCTAGACAACGATGGGCCACCTTCTTCAGACAGCTTGAGAAGAAAAAAATGTTCGCTTATATGGATAGATTTTGGTAGAACTTGTTACACATACAGGAAATTAAGAAAGTTTGTAGCAAGAATCAAAGAAGAAAGTTTATAGAGCACGTTTAAAACCCACAATTTGAGCAGAAGTGAACATGTTTTGATCGCACTCTCTTCGCTCGTCTTTTTTCTTACCCATAAAATGTGAAAGGAAAAATGGTATCCCAAAGGAAACAACAACAACTAAATCCTCCACATCGAAGTTTCTGAAGCCTAGATTTTTTTACAAACCCTTTTATATAAACCTCTCGAGAAGCCCAAACCTCCCAATGAAAGTAACATAGGTGTAGAAATTAAGGTTGACAATTCTAATCAAGCTAACCAAGATGATTCAAAGAAGTGTTACGAGTGCAACGAGATTGGACAGCACTTTAAATTTTCCACAAAAGTCAAATAATCGATTCCCTAGGATTAATATGATTGAAGACAACATCGAAATTGATAATAGCATAATCTACGACCACAAATATTTTGACTCCTAAGATAGCATACCTATTTCTTTTAACAATTTCAACAATAAATTTTATTCAAGAGTTTTTATAAATTTCAAGGAGAGTTTTTCTGCATCAAAGTAGAACTTCTCGCCATTCCATCTTAAACTCTTCTTTATGAATTTTCACTACGTGTTAGTCTTCATGCTATAGGGGACACAAAAATTAATCCCATGAAGGATCTTGATGCATAATTATCTCTGGACTTATGTGGGATATTTTCTTGTGGTATGGGACACTAGATTTCACTATACGTAGAATTTCTTGATGTATTTGTCATATTTGGAAAAGATGCTAGAAGTCATATTTTACAAGACCTCGATCATCTCCTTTGCTTGAAATAGGCAAACACGAATGAGGAAAGTCACTTATCCAAGTAGGAGAGATGTTACATAGTGTCCACCCTTTGGCTAAATAGGGATGCTCGAACGCTAGTGTGCCATGCTAGTGAATTAGTGTCATGGGTGACCCCACATTAAATACTAGTTACCTAGTGTTATTGGTATAGCTGCAGACCATGCTTGATGGGTGTATGTTATTAAAGTGTAAGAAGTAGTGCCATGTTTGATGAGACTATGTGTTTTCAAAGTGAAACAAGTAGACTATGTGTTTTCAAAGTGAAACAAGTAGACTATGCTAGGCAACTGCGCTATCTACGTGTAACAAGTGGTTTATGCAAATGACACACCATGCTAGATGGGTGTATGTTATCGAAGTGCAACAACTAGTACCATGCTTGATGACTCTGTGTTGTCGAAGTTTAATAAGTAGACTATGCTAGATAACTTCAGGATTTGAGTGTTACAAATGGTTTTGTAAAAGACACGCCAAGTTAGATGATGTGTATAGTGATACACACATTGAAGTGTAACAAGTAGTGAGTGTGTTGTGTTTGTGCTTATCAAAATTTCATATTGGGATTAATTGTTGTGATAGCAATTAATTGGAACAACTAATGTGTTTATGTTTGTGACATAGGTGATAAGCAATGTGTGTGTCTCACATGGAGGATCTTGTCTATATTATGTCAGATTATTATTTTATATGGGTTATTTTATTGGCCATGTGCCAAATGATTATATGTATTATTCATGCACGCTTGTGCATGGCATTGCTATTTTACTAGTACATGTGTTAGAGGAATTTTGGTTATTTTACACTTAATGTGTGAACAAGCTCTAGTGCTTGAGTTATTTTTGTAAAAGGGGAAAAGCAAAGCCCTATTTTGTATGCATAACTATTATTGGCTTCTTGGGCTATATTTTGTATACAATTCTCAAAATACTCATGTCGTCGAGAAAGTGGGGGTTGCATGCATGAGGGGGGAGATTGCCCCCAATCTTGTATTGATAGTGATGTTTACTCTATTTCATGTCTTTATGCTTTGCTTTAATCTTGTCAATTTGATTGAAGTCTAGTCTATGCTTTTTTCCTTTGATATGTATGTGAGCTTGATTAATTCTTCAAGTGGTACATGAGATCCCGTGATAGCTTCTCTTACATAAGTTTCACTAATATCATGGTTTCTTGAATTTGATGTAAGTTCTAACACAACTTCTTGCAAGAAATGATCAAGATTAGGAAAGTTTTAATCAAGAATCACTCACTGTTTAAGTTTACACCAAGATCTATTGATTTCTACACATAATCTTGCAAACGTTACAAATATTCATCAAGAACCTTGTAAACTACACTCTACATAGCACACTTTGTCTAAATCTACAACAACTAAACTATAAACTACACATAATCTTGCAAACGTTACAAATATTCACCAAGAACCTTGTAAACTACACTCTACATAGCACACTTTGTCTAAATCTACAACAACTAAACTATAAACTACACATAAGTGTGCATAAAATCTTTAACAGAAATGTAATCTTTACCTAGCTCTACTTGAATCTGCCACAAAACTGCAATCTTCACATAAATTTTCTTAAATTTGCAATAGAACTGTAATCTTCACACTTTCTTGATAAACTCTACACTAAGATTTGCAGAGAAGACCACCAATATTTCCCTCCAAACTGCCAATATTTCCTAGAAACTAGGTAAATGTGGAAAAAAAATAGGGTTAATGAGTAGGTTTGGCAAGAAGAAACATTAATCTAAGTAAATCTTGTGTTAATGGACAAAGATTATGGTTCTAAAATCTATTGTAAATCTATACTCAAGATTAAGGTTTTCTAATCAAGATAGATGAGTTATTGATGAGTAAAGTGGGCTATGATTTTCTATATTTGGACTCATAAAGCTCCACCAACCTCATAGCCTCTTTAGGGTAGCTGTGGTCTTTGAGCCGACACATCTGCCTTGATGGAAGAATCCAACCCATGCACAAACTTCTTCATCTTCATTTCCTCACTTAGACCTTCTACATACATGGATAGCTTCATGAAAGTCTTTATGTACTCCCGAATTGCCATGCCCTTTTGAGTGAGCTCATACCATTGCTCATGGTATCTATCAAGCACCAAGGGTGAGATGAAAGCCAAGTTCATTTCCCCTTTCAAATCCTCCCATGAGTGTGGTATATTCCCACATTTAACCATGTGTCCACCATTGGTGAGCATAATCTTCCAAGTGTAGAGAAAAAAATTACACTTTATCTTGCTCACTCTTGGGGTAGAGCTAAAAATAAGTGACTAACTTGGTGATCCACTTCTCTAACTCATGCAAAGTGGAACCATCACCCTTGAACTTGGAGAGGGACACCTTGTCCTTGATATCTTTGGAAGTATTGGAAGAAGGATTCTTATGGCGTGGCTTGCCCTTTTGTGATTGCATATAAGAGTTGGCGAATTGCGAAAAGTCCTTGTACTCCTTTTTGATAAAAGAGGGTAACTCCATCCAACTATCATGAGAGCCGCCGCTTGTCTTTGTGCAAAAGACATGTGCTCCCAATCATCCTTGACCCTTTCCTCATCCCAATGCATCTCCTCTTCCACCCCCATGGGCTGATTTTCTTTTGGGTATAATGGTACCTTCTTGGCCTCTTCATGATATGTATCCATAGGCTTGAATGCAACTTGTGAGGGCTTGCCATTCATACAATTGAGACGTACCAGGCTAAAATGAAGAGGGTCTCAAGTCCTTGATTAGGGGTCTCCTATCATCACTCATAAATCCAAATGAAGAGGTTTTTAATGAAGCCTCTTAAATAACTTGCTTGCCTTCCTTATGACCACCATGAGAAGCTTCGTGCACAAGTTGCTTTCTCCCATGCACCACCAATTCTACCATCAATAGCATCTTCATGGTGTTATTTCATGGATTGACCCAATTGATCCTCAATGCCTTCCATCTTGGTAGTCATAGACTCAAACTTTGAATTCACGGTATGGTTGGATGACATCTAATCTCTCCATAAGTGGCTTAAGACAAATTCTCTCCACAAGAAATTGCAAGAGGGTATCATTTGAAATGGCTTGTGCACCTTGAGGCATGTGCTTATGAGCACTTCCCATATTTGCCTCCTCTTCAACTTCCTTTTGAAGCTTGCCCCATTCATGGAGAAGTGCTTTTGCTAGTGATTGTCACAGAGTCAATTGCTCTTCTAACTCCACCATTGGATCCATTTTGCCATGCTCCATTAACTCCTCCCCTTCCGTGTCTTCCATGACCAATGATAGCTTCCAGGGCCCTGACCTTTTGGCTTGCCAGCCATAATGGATTGTTTTGAGAAAATTGCCAATAAGTGGAGCTAGGGTTATCCAATTTGAACAAACTAAGGCTCTATATAAAGGTAATGAGATGAGGAATAAGATTATGTGATTAATTTAAGTTCACTCTTGGCCCTAATACTCTCTGTTTTGGGTTTTTATAAAATAGGTCTTCACCAAAAATGTCATAACTCCCTTCTCAAGAGTTAGATTTGGGAAACTTTAGTATTCTTTTGAGGAGTACTACACACCCATCAAGTTTAGTCCATAAGATCACTTCTGGTATACAAACTACCAAAAACAGGGTTGCCCATGAAAACAGGTGTAATATCTCTAAATGGTATGCCGTTTGGCTTGTTTGGAAGGTTTTGGGATGGGGAATGAAGTGCAGATGTCCAATTTGGGTTACCTCGAAACCCCTTGGATTGAATTGCACTTTTACAAAATCTGCAGATTACGCCCAAATATCAAACATCCCCCTTCGCACACCCTTACACAAATGCATTCCGGCATAGCCAAAGCATCATGTGGCATCCAATTAGCATCCTTTCAATGCATCGTGACTCAATTTTGACAAAGATTTACCATAACTTTGTTGCATTTGCAAGCGGATCTCAACCAATGCAACCAACAAGATCAACTATGCTTTCTTGGATAGCCACATTGTGAACCATTGATTGTTGCCAAGTGTCCTTGAACCCATTGGCACTTGTATGTAGGAAACATTTACACTTGATTGAATTGAGGGAAGTCGATGTAGAGGGTTTTCTTTCTGATCTCCTAGCCAAGCCTTTCCACTCCCTTACCAAGGTTTAATTTCCGATGGCAAGGGTTGGGGCCATGTCCTAAATCCCCTTCCTTACCACTTTACTGTGGCTCTCATGGCAAGGGGGGTTCAAGAAAACTCTCCCCTTGGCCTCTCCTCCAAAGTGCCAAGGTACCTCTTACACATTCAACTAGATTCTAGTTGGCTTGGGAATCAAAGATTGAATGATGGCAAGAGGAAGATAAAGTACATGATTTTTGTTGATAGAAGCCTCATTGGCATGCTGGGGTAGCATGAAGAGTATCACCATTACTCCCTTATCTCAATGGAATCACAGCCTCACGACCAAAATCGGTGATCTTCCTCCACAAAAATGAGTTCTATATGTTGCTTAGGCTATGCTCCATCTTAACCCTAAGCTTTGGCAAACAAAATAGGCAAGAATAAACAAGAGAGATATGGCTATGGAAAGATCAAGCACAAGGAGGGAGAAGAGGGAAAATGTGGAGATGCAAAAATTTCCTCCAATTTTGGTCCACGTCTTCCCAAAAATTGATCTCCTGCCCCCGAATTTGGTCCAAAAATTGCCAAAATTGATGCAAATCTTGCCCACATGCTCCAAAACCTTAGAAGATTGATGAAATAAAGCAAAAAAAAAAAATTTAACTGCCCCATCAACAAATAAGGCTTGCAAAAATCAAGAAAATTACCAAGTCACATGTAAATACCCATTTCTTGGAATTTTCTTGCCCAAATGCATAAGAAAGCTCCCAAAAATCAAAATCAAGGCTGTGATACCAATTGAAATGAAGTAACCATAAGCTGAGATTTGGGACAAATCATTATGTTGATTGACATGCAATTAGCACAAATCATACACAATGCCTAAGTGATTTAGCATTTCACCAAAGGATGGAAATATCCTTCCATCCTTTCACCAAAGGATGGAAATATCCTTCCATAAGCCAAGGTATGGTAGCTCTAGGCTCCAATATACATTCCAAAATTCATATGATTAAAAGATACAAATGAGGCCCCTTTTATACTTGAGACCTATGACCATAAACGTAAGCTAACTATTAAAGTTGCTACTCCATTATAGCATTTTATATCGAAAGGTATCAAAGCACATAGGCATGTGCCTTTTATAGTCCAAAGGCCACATGTGCCCTAATCCCACATGTATAGAAATGTCCTAAGCCCATGATCATGTGCACCCTAGGTTGTTGCTTCATACAAAGACCTACCCTAAGCTTTAATACCAACTTAAAAAAATTAAGCTAGATAGGGACTAAACTAAATGATGAAGCTCATGATTGGATGGGGAGAAAAGTAGCACTAAATCAAGAGAATTAATGAAAAGATAATTTCTCAAAACCAATACATAATCTCATCATAAATTTTCTTCCAAAATTTGAGCTTGGGTTGTATCAATTTATAGCTCATAAGAGGATCATCTAGATGCATAATTCTATTCTCAAATCATTCCACATGTATAGAAATGTCCTACGTGCATGTGCACCCAAGGTTATTGCTTCATTACAAAGACCTACCCTAAGCTTTGATACCAACTTAAAAAAATTAAGCTAGAGAGGGACTCAACTAAATGATGAAGCTCATGATTGAATGGGAAGAAAAGCAGAACTAAATCAAGATAATTAATGAAAATTTAATATTACTCAAGACCAATACATAATCTCATCATAAATTTTGTTCCAAAATTTGAGCTTGGGTTGTTGTATCAATTTATAACTCATAAGAGGATCATCTAGATGCATAGTTCTATTCTCAAATCATTCTAGCTTTGTTAAATCTTTTACCATTGATTCTCTCAATCACCTCTATGAATCTTTTCACACCCATGTGGGCTCATGCATCATCTAGTACACATCATCTGAACATCATATGGAATCTTTCCCAAAAAATTCAACCTTTGATCCACACACTATAAATGATGTGCACACACATACCAAGGGTTATGTCCCCCTTCACTTTTTCAATAGCTCAAAGGTGTGTGAGGTATCACATAGCATCAAATCAAGTGCTAATCATGCCATTGGTACTACTCAATCTAACAAGATTCTTGCGATTAAACACCATTACAAGCATGATAATCACTAATCTTACAAAAGCCTTTTAATTAATCAACCATATGGTTAGGGTTTTCTCTCCAAAACACCATAGCCATAAAGCCTTGCAAGAACCCTAAACCTTTTTCTAATGCATCAAAACAAGCAAGAAATGGTTCAAATGCCTTAAGCTCAAATGAAGTTCCCAAAACCAACAAGAAGAGGAGATGGAGATTCATGGCTCCATGAGACTTGAAAATCACACATGCCATGTATGCTTGTAGAAGATGAAGCCTTTGCTTCCAATCACCAAGAAATAATCAAGAAAGGCCAAGAAAGGGCTCAAGATTGGTCCCTTATGCTTAGAGAAGCACGAGTGAAGGCTAGGGTTTAAGAATATTAGATTTGGAAAAAATAAAAAAATGCATGCCTCAAAATGCCAAGCAAAGGCTCTAAAATTGCTCCCACAAAAGCCTATTCTTACTGGATCTTGCATAGAGATAAAAACGTGGTCTAGCATTTGAAGAAATTTAAAAAATTCTTAGAAAATTAGAAATATCAAAAAAAATTTACAAATATGGCTCAAAGATGGATAAAATTCCCAGCTTTAATACCACTGCAACAAGAAGAAGGTACACACGATTGTACTCATGGTTGTAATCATCACATGGAGTACACATATGCATCATATATAAGAGAGATGGTTAGCATGAAAGCTTACTTGAGCAAGAAGGTGATGCACCATATATGAGAGAGAAGGTCACCATGAAAGCTTACTTGAGCTTACTAAAAGTGATTATTAGTTATTGAAATTAGGACTTATAATTGTATTGTATACTCTTATCTCTTTTCACACACACTTATTCTCTTGGCCCCCACATTTAGCCATGCACATGGCCCCTTTGGCCCATTATTTACGATGCTTAACCACCTTTATAAGGCATGTGAGTCTACTACATTATAGTTTCTAACAACATCAAGAAAGAATCATTGACCAGTTGGTGTGTTGATAATATACATACATATAAGTGAGTAAACATAGCCCCAACTACCCTAGCATTCTCATTGTCATTGCAAATTATAGATAAATTATTGTAAAAAATACCATATGGGAATACATTTAGCTTTGGTTATACATATTTTCAGATAACATTTTCTCCTTATTACAAATATATTGGTTACTATTTCAATAAACAATCTTTTTTTTTCATAATAGAAGATATATTACCAAAATTACTTTACAAATGGCCACATGGCCGCCATGTGATGTACTAGCTTCCCTTACTAATTACTTCGAAGAACCATAGGTGTAGCTCGAAGTACCCTCATCCAATATATAGCCGTGTCATTCTCCAACAAATGAGCTGACCGCCGCAAGGAAGAGACTTGCCACAATAGTAGCCCTTTTATATGACCTATGTGAGCTATAATACCAACTTTCGCATGAAATATGAAGGCATTCCTAGTTGACCAAATATGCCACAAACTTGTCCACCTAAAAAATGAAAGAAAACTTAATGTTCTATGTTATCTAGCCCATTTGGAATCTTGCCAAAAATCCATTCTATAACCTTTATGGGCCTATTTGTTGTCAATGGAGTCTATATGCGAGAAAGGAAATCCCACACCTTCTTTGCCACACTGGACAGGAAATGAAAAGATGTGGTCATGTTTCCAAGCATGTAGTACAAAACACACAATTACCAAAAAAAATCCACCGCTTCTACAACTAGTCCCCCAATGGTAGGCCTCCAACTAGCATGCGTCATAGGAACACCTTCCCTTGATATGGAATCCTAGACCACCATCCTTGTAAGATTACTTCCTTCCACCAGGCCCTACTCTTCCTGATGTTCCATACCCTATTAGCCTTCTTAGTGATTTAACGCTTATCTTCGACCATCATATGGTACACTTGACTTGTTGTACGCTTGACAATGTCCTGAGGCTTTCTAAATGCCCAATCTAACCAAGGCTGCTGATCCTCCAACTGAGGAATATCACCAAATGGTGTAAGTGCTGCCCTCACCTTCTCTCATAACTATACATATGCACGTGGAACCTAAAAATATTGACGGATTTTTCGAAAACACAATAAGCGGCCTCTACGTGGCAACAAAGCATCCATAATTCTCAGTAGTCCCAATCAAGCCATTCTATTGAATGTTGGCCGCTCAACAAGTTTGTCAAGCCACTCCAAAATTTGTGAAGTAGCCAACACCTCACCTGCCATAGAATTTAACTACAACCGCTGATCTGAAGGCTTCCATTTAGTGTGTGCCAAAACCTCCTTCCATGACATCATCAAATGAGAAAAGGAGAGGTGAATCCACCACTTGGGAACCAATCACTACATCCCACCATGTACCATCAATATTGGTATTACCATACACAAGTGCAACCTCCTCTATGAGGGCTTTAGCCATTATTGCTCATGGCTCTTGAGGTATATACACACATATCTTGCAATAAAGGCCATCTCCTATATACTAGTGACCATATATAATCTGAAGCCTAATAGGGATGCCCCTCCACTCCTCTTCGGAGTAGTAACATGTTTCCATTTGAGCCAACAAAGCCTGTGAATCATAATAAACTCCAATTGGATAACCCAAGTGGCATGTGATGCATTTCCTTTGTATGACCTCCCCATTCCATCCCAAACCAAGCAAATCGCTCTCGGTATAGCTTATTAGAGTAGATTTCTGCATATTAATGCATAACCCTAAAGCAAGACCAAAAGTATCCCAAACAGCCATAGCCTTCTGAACATTTTCTATTTGAGCCTTAAGGAACATGAAAGAATCATCTGCCAATGCCTAGTCGACCATCTGCTCTCCACTTGGAAGTGTAAGCCCTACAACTTCATTGTCCTTCACTAGCTTATCCAAGTCAAGATAAGATTGGATGTGTAGCAATTGCAAACAAGAGAGGGCTAAGTGGGCATCCCTTCCTGACTGATCTCGTCAAATGAATGGGCTCAATCACCCCACCATTAATCATAAGCCTAGCCACTACATGTTGGCTAATAGTATAAAAAAATCAAAGAACACATGTGAGGGCCAAATCCCATAGCCTGCATAAGATGTGAAAGAAAAGACCGACTAACATGATCATAAGCCTTTTCAATATCTAGTTGAATCATAACCACCTCGTGCCTCAAAGCCCTTGCATAATCAATTCCAATTTGTACATTCAATATATTATGCAAAATATTCCGACATTTAATAAATCCATATTGCCTTGGATGAATCAAAGTAGGAAGAAAACACTGCAACATGTTGGCCAAGACCTTTGTAAATATCTTATACATGGCCCCCATCAATGTGATTGGTCTCCATTGACGTAGATTAATTGCGGATGGAACTTTAAGTAGTAAATGTACAAGCCCAATCTTCCAACTCACAGGCATGATACATGTATTCCTCCACACCTCTTGAAAAATAGAAGCGAGAGGGGCCTTCAACTCCTCAACATACTTCGTGAAAAGCTCATTGGTGAGCCCATCCCATCTTGGACTTTTCCCTTTAGGCAAATGCTTCAACACAGCTTCCGTCTCATCCTCACAAATATCTCTTTCCAATTCATTTGTAGAAACATTTGATACCTGGTAACGAACCAAGTGAAACAAAGACTCTCTAGCTACAATGACCTCATGAGATATGACCTCCCAGACCCAACAAATGGCGATAAAATTCCATACACACATCTAGAACACAAGCAAGTTTAGTAAGCAATACTCCTTGCCTATCTTGGGTCCTAACAATATTCTCACGTGCATGCTTTTGCTGCAAACGAGCAAAGAACATATGTGACTAACAATTAGAATCCATTAGCCATAAGCTTATATCGCACATATTGCTGCAACCTAAGTGATGGGACAACCAATCAATAGCTATTTCAATGTCAGGGCAAGAACCGTCCTCTTGAACCACCTGGTTCAAATCAACAAATAACGATTCTAGGTTCCACAACTTCTCCCTAAAATATGATGCATTATGAATCCCATACTGGCGAGCAAGCTTTTGAATATTAAACATACAACACTCTCAAGCTAACACCCCAACAGAGATTACATGGCCTTGAAAGTTTTGTAACACGTGCAACATAAACTGATGGAAAACAGTATCCAAGAAAGTGTGGTTGACCTTAAGAGGAGCCTTTCCCTATAATGGCATCCACAAAATGGCTATGCATCTCCAATACCAAAGGAAAATAATCTGACAAAATATGATTATATTCCACCTGCAAGGACAATATCTCTCGCAGAAACAAATCATGCTGGCAAATATACATTCGGTCCAGAGACGAGCTCTTATACCCATGTATTCTTATGACCACATATCTTGTTTCAAAACTTGATTGAAAAACACATTCCAACTAAGCCTCTCTGGCCCATCCATAATAGAGTGAGGTGTAGAAGCATGCTCCAACAATTCACATACATTAAAATCGCCCAACACAATGCAAGGCTTAGTGTTGCACAAACACAATAAATCTTCCCATAACTAACGACGCTGTGCAACACCATTAGGCGCATATAGCCCCACAAGCCATAGTGTTTCATCCATAAACTCCACTTCCACAACAATGAACCGCCCCTCAGACATCCTGCATAACCAATGATGGCTTAAACTGAGATTTCACTACAATCATGGCCCCTGATTCTATAGTGGGGTGCCCACTACTATAAAACACATGAAATTCCTTGTAATCATATACTTGTACAGTCATGGAATGTTATTTATGCTCCACAGCACAAAACATATCCCATTGACCTTGAAACAGAGTACACCACATACGATAATTCTTGGGCAGTGAACGCACCTTTTACATTCCAAAGAGCAATCTTCATAATCCGTCCTCAAAATAAAAAGCCAATCAATGAGAGGTACCACCATCGGCCTGTCTTTCCTTAAAATATTGCACAAGATCCTCAATGCCTTCTCTCTCCGTATGTTCCCATACTCTTCATAGAAAAACATCCACCCGTTCCTTCTCACCTAAAGTACGAGCATCACTAGGTGATGTATCCTGTCTCCACTTGACATCCGGATACTTCTTGTCCAAGGATGAGACCATAGCCCCTTTTTTATCAAATAGAAGAGGAAAATTTACATGATTTTCTTTCATAACTCGAGGTCTCAGATTATACCGAGAGTATGATACCTTGCCTTGGTTATCTTTCTCTCGAGTCCATCTTGTGGAACCAAGATGAAATGATGAAGAGGCACCATGACCAACACCCACATTTTGATTACCACTAGAAGTACTTGTCTGGCGAGCGCCTCTCTTCGTCACCACCACAAGCCAAGGTCTATCTTCTGTATTTGCTAAAACTTGTTTACCTTTATCTGCCAAAACTTGTTTACCTTTATTTACCGCTTGCTCAGTTTTGCTATTTGTTTTCCCTTTGTTATATTCAAACCAGATGGCAAAACAAGAGCTAATGTATCCTTATGAGTCAGACGCTAGGACACATTTGATTGTGGCTGAGCATTTGCCTCCTCTGGACACTCTAAAATGAAGTGGCTCATCTCCCCACAATGGAAGCAATGGCCTCCAAACAATCCCCACTTTAATTCGAAATACAAAGGGTCAAATCCATCCATGCGTAACGTCAATTGTGGCGCAACATATCTCTATACTCTGCCATAGGGCGCCAGGGTACAACACACACCAACTGTCCATCTAGAAATAACGGGGCTTTCTGCATAACCAAATCTCGAACTTCTTTGGATGAGAATAGGACCTCATAGAATCCTCTAGGACCATTAAAGATCTTGTGCACACCTCTTATGGAGTTATGATATAAACCATTTTCTACAATATTGAAATGGCGCTGCAAACCATTGCTTAGAGAATTTGTAGGCACATTGCAATACACAATCTAAAAGCTAAGGTTGTGTTTACATCATCTCGTGCAAGGGCTTGTGCACACCTCTTATGGAGTCAAGATATAAACCTCTTTTACCATATTGAAGTGGTGCCGCAAACCATTGCTTAGGAAATGTGTTTATATAATCTCATGAAAGGGTTTGTGCACACCCCTTATAGAGTCAAGATATAAATCATTTTCTACCATATTGAGATGGGGCCGCAAACCATTTCTTAGAGAATTTGTAGGCACATGAAATTTCATTAAGCAATAAGGCATGGCCAATAGAACAACTCAATATCATAATTAAACAATTACAATCAAAGTTTTTGTTGGAGATATGAAACATATGCAAAAAACAAAACTTTGAATTAATTTAAAAACTAACTTAGATGTTTCTTCAAATAATTTGCATATGTTACATGCTTGGAAACTGGCAAGTTAAAAGCTTTTGTTTATCATCTTAATGTTACACCTACATGATTAAAAAAACGTTAAAAAGTCAATTTTTACCAAGTTTAAGACACACTTGAAAACCACATTGTAGGATCTAAAAGTGCCTCAGGAGTGAAGCCAGTGGGCAATGTTTCTGTTACTCTCGCTTTTGCTACAGAATAGTAGTAGTATGAGTACATAAGTGTCTATAATGACTGGACTATAGATGAACTTATACATGTAAGAACTCTCTATACTGATTTTGGATGCCATTTTGCCATCATAGTTTCAAGGGATTATAGATGAACTTATCCATCATAGTTTTGATGTGTTCCAAGGTTTCAAGTGTGTTTTGTGACCGCATCAAAGGTGTTTGATATTGTAGATTTGACATTTAGCCTCTTCTTCTTCTAGGGGGATGTTGTGTGCTTGCATCCATGCATGTGAGTATGGTGAAGATGTCTGATAGAGGATCAACCACGACATTGGTTATGATGCTTGTGTATTGTAATTGGTGAGTCCTTTTGGTGTTTTAGGATGCATTTTATGATAGTGACATTTATAGAGAAGCTGGAGATGATGAGAGTTGTAACTCGATCTATAGGTTGGTAAGTAAGATGAGAGTTGTAACTCGATCTATAAGTTGGTAAGTAGCATTCCCTTTCCCATTAACAAGGTATTTTGGTACCTTCAATCTTAAACAACAACTAATACTCTCACGAGATTATGTGTTCCTAGGAGGAGGAGGAGGAGGAGGAGGAAGTGCAGGCTAGGCAGGAACTATCAAGGGAGATTCTTGCTCGTGAAATTGAAGAGCGAGTAGGAGAGTTGAGGGAACTCGAGGAAGCCGAGAAGGAAAAGGAGTTAGGTTGATTGGTGAGACCAAGAATTCTACATAAAATGGTGTGATAGTATGTTGTACAGACTAAAGGTAGGGTTGAGAAGCCTCCCTTGTAAGATGTTCTATGTGCATATATACTATGGGGGACTTCTCAAAGGGATGACACCCCTACATAATCGTTTATTATAGGACATCGATGCATCACATTCACATTGGAGTACCCACATCAATCAAACATCATGTTCTCTTGATTAAAGGTAATTCCAAAGTGTTAAAAAAATGTACCAACATGATCATTTCCGTGTCTTACGTTTGACAAGTCATAATTTTCTCATTTGAACCTTCCTCCCTTGCTTTTTCGAATGTACGTCACCAACAAGTGTGCATTTCTTATGCTAGATCATTATTAAAAGGTGCAGGGTGTGTGTGAGATCATTATTAAAAGGAATCTACTCATTGGTGAAGGGTTCGTTTACTCACTTGGTATGCAATATAGGACACTCCCATGAGCTAGTGTTGGCTAGGTCTCCCGAGCTCCAATTTCCCTAGCATTCTCACTGTCATTGCTTTAAAATTGGAGATAAATTGTTGTAAATACCATATGGGAATACGTTTTGCTTTGGTTTATGAATATTTTTGGATAAAACTTTCTTCTTGTAGTTAAACCATTACAAATATCCTTAGAAATATTTTGGTTTCTACTGCAATACACAATCTAAAAGCTAAGACTGTGTTTACCTCATCTCGTGCAAAGGCCCACCTCTTATGGAGTTAGGATATAAAGCATTTTTTACCATATTGAAATGGGGTCCAGACCATTGCTTAGGAAATTTGTAGGCACATGAAAGTTCACTTAAGCACTAATGCATGGCTAGGAGAACAACTAAATATCATGATTAAACAATTACAATCAAATTTTTTGTTGGAGATATGAAACATATGCAAAAATATATATTCAAAAAGTTAAAAATCAACTTGAATGTTCAGTTTCTTCAAATGGTTTGCATATGTTACATGCTTACACTAGCAAGTTAAAAGCATTAGTTTCTTTAGTATTAATCTTACGCTTACATGTTTAAAAAATGCATTAAAAAGTCAGATTTTACCAAGTTTTAAATGTCTTTGAGGTGAAATAGGTTATGGTTAATCAAAGTATCAAGTTCAAAATGTGCAATCATTGAGCCTTCTCATCATATATCACCACAAGCCTACCTTGTGTGTGTGTGTGTGCATGTTCACCCTTCACCAATGAGTAGGCTTCTTTTGATAATGATCCAACACGCACCCTTCACCAATGAGTGGGATAATGATCTAACACGCTTCACATTTTAATAATGATCTAGCAAGAAATGCAAACGTAATGGTGACGTACATACGAAAAAGCAAGGGACTTCAGATGAAAAATTTATGACTTGTCAAACGTAAGGCGGAAATGATCATGGCCAGTAAATTATAGTAGACAGGCGCATAAGCTTGGGGCAATTTTCTTTTTTTTTTTAACACTTTGGCATTACCTTTAATAATCAAGAGAGCATACATGATGTGGGTGTACTTCAATGTGACGCATCTCCCACAATAAACGATCATGGGGGGGGTGGGGACGTACTCTCACACCACTTTTATATGCAGAATTCTCCGTCTCACCAATCCAACTAACTCCTCCTTTTCCTTGTATCTGCACTCTTCAATTTCATGAGCAAGCTCTTCCCTCCATAGCTCCTCCTCCTCCTCCTCCTCCTCCTCCTACGAACACACAATCTCATGAGAGTATCAATCGTGTTTAAGATTGTAGGTACTAAAATACCTTGTTGATGGGAAAGGGAATGGTGGCCTACAGTCACCTCCACTTGCATAAAATGGATCCTAGGAAGAACTCACCGATTACAAATACACAAGCATCCTAATTGTGTTGATCCTCGGTCAAACAAACATCTTCACAATACCCACATGCAACAGCCCCAGCAGAAAAAGAGGGCTAAACCCAAATCTGACACATATATATCAAACACCTTCGATGCGGTCAAAACAGACTTGAAAACTTGGAACACATCAAAACTATGATGGCAATTAGCGTAAGTTAAGCTATAGTCCCTTGAAACTATGATAGCAAAATTAGGGTAAGTTGAGCTATAGTCCCTTGAAACTATGATGGCAGAGTGACATCCAAACTCAGTACGTGTATGTATGCTTAGAGAAGCATGAGTGTGGCTAGGTTTTGAGAAATGGACTCAAAATGATGCATGAATTTCAGATTTGGAAAAAATAAAAAGATGCATGCTTTATGGCTCAAAATGTCAAGAAAAGGCTCTTGAATTGCTCCCACAAAAGCCTATTCTTACTAGATCTTGCAAGGAAAGAAGCATAGAGATGAAAACGTGGTCTAGGGTTTGAATAAATTTTGAAAATTCTTAGAAAATTAGAAATATCAAAAATTTAAAAAAATACCTCAATGGTGGATCAAAATTCCAAGCTTTGATATCACTGCAAGACAGAAGGTACACATGGTTGTACTCATCACATGGATTACACACATGCACCATCTCATGAGGGAGAAGATCACCTTGAAAGCTTGCTTAAGCAAGAAGGTGATTAGTAATATGATTAGTGATTACTAGTTATTGCAATTAGGACTTATAATTGTCTTACAAATACTCTTCTCTTTTCACACACTTATGCTCTTGGCCCCCTCATTTGGCCATGCCCATGGCCAATTATTTGCAGTGCTTAACCACCTTTATGCGACATGTGAATCCGCCACATTATAGTTTCTAGCAACCCCAAATGAATCATTGACCAATTGGTGTGGTGTGAATATACACACATCCCAAGTGAGTAAAAATATCCCCAATTGCCCTAGCAGTCTCAATGTCATTGCTTTAAAATTGGAGATAAATTGTTGCAAATACCATACAAGAATACATTTTACTTTGGTTATATATATTTTCATATAAAATTTTCTCCTTAAAGTTTAACCATTAGAAATATCCTTAGAAATATTTTGGTTTCTACTGCAATACACAATCTAAAAGCTAAGACTGTGTTTACCTCATCTTGTGCAAGGGCTTGTGCACACCTCTTATCGAGTCAAGATATAAACCATTTTCTATCATATTGAACTCAGGCCGTACGCACATGAAAGTTCACTTAAGCACTAATGCATGGCTAGTAGAACAACTCAATATCATGATCAAACAATCACAATCAAAGTTTTTGTTGGATATTGAAACATATGCAAAAAAATATATTTAAAAAATTAAAAACTAACTTGAATGTTAATTAAGTTTCTTCAAATGATTTGCATATGTTACGTGCTTTGGACACTGGCAAGTTAAAAGCTTTAGTTACCTTGGGTAGTCTAAGATGCTTGCAAGAAAGCAAGCATCGCTAAAAACAGCCTCCCTAAAGCCCACAACAATAAAAGCCAACCTTAATAAAGCCTTGGTCTAAAACTTCATTCAAGAAGGCATTGCCCTCGCTTTCCAGATCGTTCAAGAACGAGTTCCCGTTCTCTGCAGAGAATCCGGAGAAGGTGGCATCATCAAAGCTATTTGCCCCAGAAGTCCTACTATTTCATTGTTGTGGAACACATTCTCTAGATGGAATTCAAGACCTTGCTTTTTCATCACTATCTGCTGGAAGTCCTGTTGTTCCATCGATGTGGAACACAGTCTCCGGATCGAATCCAAGACCTTGCTTTTCCATCGCTATCTGTCGGAAGTCCTACTTTTCCATCATTTCCATCGTCGAAGCTATCTGTCGGAAGTCTTGCTATTCCATCACCATAGAACACAGTCTCCGGATCGAATCCAAGACCTCCAACATCATCAATATCCTAGACTCTCTTCTGTCGAAGTAAATGATTTAAGGCAGGCATAAGTAGCAAGATTGTGCGACGTCAAGCTTGCCTCCTTGATGTGCAGCTCAGCCAGCCTCGTTTGCAAATCAACAGCTCCATCATCTCTTCCGGCATGCTCACATTTCCCAGCTTCCTTGCTCCTCCAATACTTCAGCACCTCCTCATTCCCCGTACCAAGCGACAATAGTTTGCCTATCGGCTGAAACCACCTTGATCCGTCGCCTCTGCTAATCACCTGCACTAAGATGGACGTGTTAATTAATATCTCACCTTCTCTTCTTATATGTTATTATTCCCAATTTTTAGACTAAAGATTCCAGTGCCCCTTCTGACATCGTTCGAGTGAAACGAAAAGCTAATGGTGCATACGAGAAGCTAGACTCCAAGGTGTTGGTTGGTGAAAATCTTTACCTTGGGTAGCCTAAGATGCTTTGCACGATAGCAAGCATCGAGAGAAACCCACGTGGCACGCTAAAAACAACCTCCCAAAAGCCCACAACAACAAAAGCCAACCTTAATAAAGCTAAGCACACAACATTCGTGGTAAAAAATGTGTGGCGAGGCAGGCAACAAGCTGAATACAGTTAAAATTGGTATCACAATGTATGTGGAGGCGAAAACACTGGTATATCATCTGCAGAGGAGGAGCCATCGTGTATCATCTGTATGCGGTGATAGAGATTATCATAGAGGAGAAGAAGCATCCTGTCCTAGTCTCACGACCTTTCACTCTTGTTGCAAGACACAAGTACAAAGTCTAGTGGTTGATGATGATGCAGCCCCCGCAAAGAGGAGTACGCGTTTTACGGCTAGCCTCTCAATGGATCCCAACCTTAACTACTATGCTCCTCTCGTTGTAGATGGATCCCAACCTTAACTACTATGCTCCTCTCGTTGTAGATGCTCCATTGAAGGATCTAACGACGGGCAAATATTGCATCCTTTGTGGTTCATGGGGCAAAGCACGAAGAGCACCTCTATTATGGCTGCCATAAATAGGCTATGGAAGAAGTCACAACAACACTTTGTGTACTTAGCTTTTGGTGTGAATGATGCTAATGAAAGCTAGGATCATCAGAGGCTTTGGGCTTGCTTGTGTGACCACCTTCACCTCGCAAGCTAGTGATGTGCAGATCATCTCCCTCTTCTTGAAGGAGATAGCTTACTGAAATGGATCTAGAGCAAAATATAGAATCAAACACATCAAAGCAAGAATCTAGCATCCATTAATCATGAGATTAGTGATCAAATGGCTCATCACATGAATATACAAAAGAGAGAGAAAATCTATAAGTGCATGTAGCAAGAGAAGATGCACAAATAGCCTAAGTGTGTTTAACCTCTCACCAAGAGGATGACCATGGAAGGCCAAATCTCCATAGATGGAGCCCAAAGGTACAAGATGACCAAAGTTAGTAAAAGTGTCAAAAGATATCAAAAGATCCTACCAATGTACCCGAAGCCCTATTTATAGTCACTTTCTCATTTTGCCCATGGGTCCCTATGTACAAGTGGAAATCAGTCTCTATGGTTCATGACAAACCATCCCTTCCTAAAGATTTTGTCCTCAAAATCATACAAGATATTTACAATTGAATCGCAATCTCAATGTAAACCCATGGGAAGTAGAGAGGTATGCGCCTCGAATACATTTAGAATAGGGAAACCAAATGTAGTGAAGCTGGCAAACTCCTCCTCCAAAAATAGCATGTAGGACTGTTATGGCAGCCATGTTGTCGATGAAGCTTCCCTTGAAATTCTTCATGAAACCTCCATAAAAATGAGCTGCAAATGATGCGTAGCTGCACCCAAAAGGGTCCCATATATTTGTCATTAAATCAAATGATCTTCCAAGTGTGTTGGAGTAGATTGGTAACCCCAACAATAGATCAACCAAAGCTGTCCAGAAATTACAGCACATATAAAACCTCATGATATGCCCATTCTTCACATAATAATCATGCCACTTGATCAAGGTATACTTCCATCAAGTAAACCATGTTGTTGAACATACTCCATTGATTGCCAAGTAGCCTCATCTATGGACAAGCGCTTCCATTTCACAAGGAATTCATCAATGTTCTGGTTCCTTAAAACCCTTGTCCTCTTGTCCACAATCCTCTCTGGCTCATAGATAATCTCTCCTTCTTCATCCATTGGTGGTAACTCTTCAATCTCTTGAGGAAGAGAACCCACAAACCTCTTAAGGTTGGATACATAAAGCACATTATGAATCCTTGTAGAAGGAGGTAGGTCAAGCTTATAAGCCAATTCACCCAAATATGGTCCATAGTATCTATGTACCAACTTGGAATTGGAAGACCCTTTGAGAATATTGTGATGGCTCTTAGGAAGCTTGAGCAACACATAATCACCTTCTTTGAACTCCATTTTGCGTCTATGCTCATCCGCATTTATCGTCATGACTTCTTGTGCCTTCTTCATATTATCCTTGCATAATTGAAGAAGTTGTCTCATCCTTTCCAACTCTTCCTTGGCTAAAGGATTAACCATTTTATCCTCATGGAAGGCAATAGATGGCACATGCACTTGATACCCATAAAGAGCCTCGAAAGGTGACATCCCAATACTCAAATGCTTGCTTGAATTATGACAGGATTCAGCAAGGTAAAGCCATTCATCCCATGATGCTTGCATGTCGTGACAATAGTGCCTCAAGTACACTTCGAGCCATTTGTTTGTGCACTCCGTTTGCCCATCCGTTTGAGAGTGATAGCCTGTAGAAGGAGTGATTTGAGTCCCCAAGTTCTCATACAATGTCCTCCAAAAAGTACCCATGAACTTGGTATCTCTATCACAAACTTTGTTGAGTGGCAAACCATGTATCTTGAATACATGCTCCATAAATTGCTTGGCAATGTGAGAGGCTCCATAAGTAGTCTTGGAAGCAATAAAATGAGCTGATTTGGTGAGTCTGTCCACCACCACAAATACTTGATCCCATCCATGCTTTGTCTTTGGCAAGCCCGTGATGAAGTCCTTGGAAATGTGAGTCCATTTTCCATCCGGAATAGGCAAAGGATGAAGTAAACCACTTGGCAATTGGTGACTATCCTTATTCCTTTGGCATGACACACATTCCAAAACAAACTTCTTGACATCCCTCCACATGCCTTTCCAATAGAAGCTTTTGCTCACTTTGTCAAATGTCTTGAGAACACCAAGATGACCCGAAAGCGGTGAAGAATGCATCTCATGAAGCACCTTGGGAATGTAGGATGAGGTTGGAACCAAATATACCTTATCCTTGTGCCATAGTAGACCATTCCGAAGCTTATAATAAGGAAATTCTTCACCATCTCCTTGCTGTAATTTTCTGTAAATATGGGTAGCACTCTATTTTGGCATATTGTCTCTCAAAATGCATGCATGATCCCTTCCACCGGGGTCGAAAGGAAACTCATCCTCTTCTTTGACAAAAGAATGACCCTCCAAGTCTTCTTCATGTGTCTCCTCACTGCAATCTTCAAACTCTTCCACATCATGAGATGACTTGGAATCGTCATCCTCATCCATAATGATCATAGTAGCCACCACTTTCTTTGATTTGCAAATGTGCCTGGGTGACCACTTCTCTTTGCATTTAAAACATAGGCCTTTGCTCCTCAATTCCTCAATCTTAGGATCATCCATCCGTTGAGTCTTCTTGAATGGTTGAGGAGGCTTCTTGACAAACCCATTGCTCTTCTTAGCATCATTATGAACTCCACTTGTGGACTGTCCACTTCCAAAAGATGTATGGAATTTGGAAGTGTAAGTGGATGTAGAAGAAGGTAGACTTTTCCCCACATTTGAAGAAGTGTGAAATGGCTTATGAAAAGGTACATTGGACTGAACCCTCTTATGCTTTGGCTCATATAGCTCCGCCAACCTCATAGCCTCTTTGATAGTGCTTGGTCTTTGTGCCGAGACATCCGCTTTGATGTATGAATCTAGACCATGCACAAACTTCTTCAATCGCATGCCTTCATTGAGTCCATCCACAAACATGGAGAGCTTCATGAACCTCTTGATGTACTCCCTAACCGACATGCCCTTTTGTGTGAGTTCATACCATTCTTCATGGTATCGGTCAAGAACCAAAGGCGACACAAATGTCATATTCATTTCATGCTTGAGTTCTTCCCAAGTATGTGGCATAACTCCTTCCTTGAGCATATGTCTCCACCATTGATGTGCATAGTCTTCCAAATGAAAGGATGCAAAATGCACTTTGTCTCTTTCACTCTTCGGATAGAGCTGAAAGTATGTATCCAACTTATTCATCCATTCTTCCAACTCATGTAGAGCTGAACCATCACCCTTGAACTTAGAGAGTGAAATCTTGTCCTTTACATCCTTTGACACGGTTGACGATGCATTCTCATGATGGTGCGAGGGCTTGTGCTTTTGCATTTGCACAAAAGATCCAAGGAATTGTGCAAAATCCTTGTACTCCCTTTGAGGAAATTTGGCATTTCCATCCACCTATCATGAGCTTCTCTTTATCTCTCAATGAATGACATATGTTCCCAATCAAGCTCACCCACATCCATATCATACACCTCCTCTTCAAGCATGGAGAATTGATTTGCTTTAGGTTTCAAAGGTACTCTCCTTGGATCCCCAAAATTTGACTCCTCATGTCTGAATGTAGGTGCATGTTGCTTTCCATCCAATTGAGAAGAACCCGCTTGGAATGTAGTAGGCTTCATCTCCCGCATAGAAGGCCTCCTAGCATCCGCCATGAATCCAAAAGTGACATTCTTGGTGGAATGCTCATGTGTTACCTTGGGAGAAACCTCTTGTACCATGGGTAGCTTGCCTTCCCTACGGCCTTCAAAAGCTGTCCCAAATTGTTTGCCTTCATGTAAAGCACCATGACCACTATCATAGGAAGGTTGGCTCATTGGCCGAGCGACCCTCTCTTCCAAAACTTCCATCCTTGTAGCCATAGTGTCAAGCCTACCATTGACTTCCACCCTTGTAGCCATCGTGTCCATCTTAGCATTCATTTCCATCAGCATTTGCATGATTGAATCGATGGGGATGGTATGCGAAGATTGTGGGGTGTGCTTATGGGCACTTCCGACATTCAACTCCTCATTCCCTTCTCTTGAAGTGTGCCCAAAAGTATCCCCTTCTCTTGAAGTGTGCCCAAGAGTCCTCCGGAGCATCCAAAATTCCTTGTTCCATCATTGCCTCTTCATCCTCTACCTTGTCGGAAGCCAAAGTGTTGCGTCTCGGTCGCCCTTTTGGCTTCGGCTTCGGCCCCATGGAAACCTTTGGTTTTAGAAATTTGGCTCTAAATTGAGGTAGGGATGTCCGATTGAAGTGATCTAAAGCTTGTTGGAGAGCTAATGAAGTGTACTAGACCACTATGCAAAGACTCATAAGAGATGAGGTGTGTTACTATTCTCTGTTTTAGGGTTTCCAGGGTTATTAGGCTGAAACGGTATTTTGGGTATAACTTGAGCTAGAAATATCCAAATGCAAAACTTTTTAGCTCAAATCGAAGCCTTCGATGAGTACTACAAGCCTATGTAATTGGATCTAGAAGACCTTCAAAAACCCTAAATTCTACCCTAAAGAGATATCGAAATGCGGAGGTTAAGGACTCGTTGGGTAGCTCTAAGGAAGCACTAAGAGCTCATATGGTCCCTCTTAATTCAGTCCAAAAGGGTTGGGACTGAATTAGGGTTTTTGTGAATCTGCAGATTCTTGCCAAAGTGACCCTTTTTGTGCCCAATTGATCCTTGTTTGCTCCCAAACCAATGTCAACACCTTCCGCACCTCATTGGCATCCCAAGGTCTGCAAATTATGCTCCACAAGCTTCACTTGTCCATGTATGACCAGAAATTTGAGAAAATTTTGACATAGTCTCCTTTGTTTTAGGAGCTTAATCTCAATTTTTTCTCAAGTAGCAATGCAAAAATCCATAATCCTCTTATCAATTCCCATCCATTACATAGCATGTGCCTCAACTTGCATCACCAAAAGGCATACAAATTCCTTGCAATACAAAGCATTCACCATATGTTTCCCATGGCATAATGTAAGATCAATTCCCATGAGATGTCCATATTAAGACGCCATTGCCATGTAAATAAACCAAGAGGATCGTCGGTGTAGCGCGTTGAAGCTTGCTGATCTCCCGGCCAAGCTCTTCTTACCCCCGTACCTAGTTCGAACCAAGGCACGGGTTAAGGCCAAGTCTTCACCTCCACACCTAATCCTCCACTGTACCGCTTTACCACGGCACTCACGACACGGTGGATTCAAGCCATGCTCTTCCCCCGGGCCTCTCCGCCAGCACCCGGGATACCCTCACCAACATATCTAGTTTCTAGAAATTGAAGTAAGTGCAAACAATTGTGAGGTGCATATAGCTTGAATCTGAAAATGAGGCGGATCACTTACAAAGATGTGGCATGACTCATGCCCATTACAATATACTCATAAACCATTATGCATGAACTCATGCTTATCCACATAGCTCCAAATATCCGCCATTCATCCAAAGATCCAACATCAATCAATAAGCACAAGTGAGATAATACCATATACCAATGACATCAATATCCAATTGGTATCACTTCCATAAGCATTACTTATGAGTAATTGGCATCAAATGGCATTCAAGGGCATCAACTTGCATTTGAATGTAGCATTACCAATTGATTCCAATCACACATCAAGCTCTTCCAATGCTCAATAGCATCATATCAATGCATAAAAGCATCATGTCCATAGCAAAACCCTTCTCATTATTACCCAACATCCACTCCATGCATGTGGCTCAATCAATGCATCTAAGCTCTTCCAATGCTCAATAGCATCATATCAATGCATAAAAGCATCATGTCCATAGCAAAACCCTTCTCATTATTACCCAACATCCACTCCATGCATGTGGCTCAATCAATGCATCAATATCCAATTGGTATCACTTCCATAAGCATTACTTATGAGTAATTGGCATCAAATGGCATTCAAGGGCATCAACTTGCATTTGAATGTAGCATTACCAATTGATTCCAATCACACATCAAGCTCTTCCAATGCTCAATAGCATCATATCAATGCATAAAAGCATCATGTCCATAGCAAAACCCTTCTCATTATTACCCAACATCCACTCCATGCATGTGGCTCAATCAATGCATCTAAGCATATGCATTCCTTCATCCATTTATGCATGGATTCATCAAAGAATCTTGCATTTGTCTCACAAATGGCCACATGACATCCAAATGGGTGTGATTAAAGAAAGATGTGAGCAATAAGAACATGTAATCACTTTCCAATGGATCATGAGTTATGTAGGAATGTTAAAATGCTGTAAATTAGGGTTTCCTTTCATGAATAACCCCAATTTGTCCATAGCATGAGGATTAATCACCAAAGCTTGAGAAAATGGCCATAGAAACTCACCAATGGTATTCCAAAAGCTTCAATGGTTGGATTGTTGAATGATAGAGCTTCCAATGGAACCAAATCTTGAAGATTTTTATAATTTTTGAGGGCTGCTCAAACCTCTTCTTCTCCCTCTCCAATAGCAATAAAGAACTCCCCAAAATCCACCAAAAAGATGCCAAATATCATGGCTAACAACCACATGGAATGTAATAGAATCTCCATCTTGTGATTTTTGGCCGTAAGGATGCGTTGAAAAACGGCGCTCAACGCCTTGCTTCATGAGTGAAAAAGCACAAAATCATCTCCAAGTTTGGCTCTCATTAGCAATAGAATGCATTTGCAGCCATTTAGAGTGAGTGGAGATGGACAATGGTGAGCTATGTGAAAGAAAAGAGAAAGAAATTTTTAGAAAATTGCATGTAAATTGATACTCTATGTGTTCCTCTCCTCAAGATCAACAACAAAAGCCCTAGCAAATGGAAGCAAAACGAGGGAAAGATGAGAAGTAATGGCTATGGAAAGCTTGGAAAAGAAGCACAAAAAGATAAACGTGAATAACAAGAAAATTAAGAGATGATTAATTCAAATTTTTTTCAATTTTTGTAGCCCATCCCAAATATTTGATCCAGGGTGCCCAAATTAGGTCCAATTGAGCTAAATCTCCATGAAATCACATGAAATGATGCCTCCTCTCCACTAATCTCCAAAGATTAAGTAGAAATTAAGCAAGATTAAGCCAAAACTCCAAGAAATCAAGAAAAAATTCAAAAAAATTTTAAGAAAATGACTAATCTCATGCCCAAAACCTTGATAATGGATCAAAATCAAGGCTCTGATACCAAATGAAATGGATCTAGAGCAAAATATAGAATCAAACACATCAAAGTAAGAATCTAGCATCCATTAATCATGAGGTTAGTGATCAAATGGCTCATCACATGAATATACAAAAGAGAGAGAAAATCTATGAGTGCATGTAGCAAGAGAAGATGCACAAATAGCCTACGTGTGTTTAACCTCTCACCAAGAGGATGACCATGGAAGGCCAAATCTCCATAGATGGAGCCCAAAGGTACAAGATGACCAAACTTAGTAAAAGTGTCAAAAGATGTCAAAAGATCCTACCAATGTACCACAAGCCCTATTTATAGTCACTTTCTCCTTTTGCCCATGGGCCCCTATATACAAGTGGAAATCAGTCTCTATGGTTCATGACACTTACCCTCATTATGATCATCATCAATGAAGCGAATTCTCTGATTGATTTGCCTCGCAAAAGCTGTCTTGGTGCATAAATGCAATCAGGTACTCTCTCTCTCTCACACACACACATGCTGCACATGCGCGTACACACATCATCAAAACCAACTACCCTCCATGCTCTAAAGCTTGCAAAACAAGATTGTTTTTTTTATTCTTTTAGCGTTTTTTGTGTGAGTGCTTGGGTAGCATACTTCGAGTAGTGTAGAGCAAATTTGAAATGCTCGAATGAGAATGAATTTAAAAGCATACTTGGAAGCAATGCTAGACTGACATCTGCAATCGATGAACTTGAAGCCTCTTCTTATGTTCAATGGGGATTCAAAAGTACCTCGCAAATTAAAAAATTACAAATTCATTACCACATTTGAAAATGAGTTTTGTATCATAAATCAATACATAGAAGTCATGGCCGCCTTCAATATTGAAGGTGTTTTGATTCACTTTCGATATCACAAGTGCTATTTGGGAAATGGGGAAAGGGCACATTCTCCTATGTTTATAAAAAATTTGAGGACTCTGCCAACTGTCCGCCATACTTTATGTATAGTTTTTTTTTAAAACTTCACTCACACAAACGAGCATGAAAATACTATGACTTGATGAATGACGTGTAACTCCGATTCAAATGTGGTAATGAATTTGGAATTATCTACCTTGCGATGTACTCTGAGATCTCTATTAATGTCCATCGATTCCTCACATTGAATATAATCATAGGTTTGATGTTCATGCTCGTTCACACACATCATCAAAACCAAATGCACTCCATGCTCTAAAGCTTGTAAAACAAGATTGATTTTTTTAATTCTTTTACTATTTTTTGTGTGCGCACTTAGGTAGCATACTTCATGTAGTGTAGAGCATATTTGAAATGCTTGAATGAACATGAATTTAAAAGCATACTTGGCAGCAATGCTAGACTAGCATCGGAATTGGATGGGAATTCAAAATTACCTCACAATTTAGAAAATTATAAATTCATTACCACAATTGAAAATGAGTTTTGTATCATGAATCAATATGTAGGACTAATGGTCATCTTCAACACTGAAAGTGTCTTGGTCCACTTTCGATATCGAAAAAGCTATTTTGGAAACACGGAAAGGACAAGTTCTCCTATGTTTATAAAATTTCGGAAAGAATTGTGCCAACTCCTTGCCATACTTTATGTATAGTTTTTTTTAAAAACTTCACTCACACAAATGAGCACGAAAATCCTATGACTTGATGGATGACGTGTAACTCATATTCAAATGTGGCAATGAATTTGGAATTATCTACCTTACGATGTACTCCGAGATCTCTATCAATGTCCATCGATTCCTCATAGGCTTGATGTTCATGCTCATTCGAGCTCTATAAGCTTTTCATATAAACTTGAGAAAGACACACATACGAAAAGGACGTGCAGTAAAAATGGTATGGGTTGTAGTGTCCATCTTCATTCATGCGCTTCAAGATGTTTATACATGAATGGAAGGACACACGTTCTTTCAAAGTACTCTCTTTCAAAGTACATTGACAACGCATAGGTGCAAGCAATCAAGAGGACAAGGCCACCCAAGCATTCTAGTTTCTCTAGTATTAATGTTATGCTTACATATATATATATATATATATATATATTTAATCCATTAAAAAGTCAGATTTTAGCCTTTGTGCTGAGATAGGTCATATATGGGTAATCAAAGTATTAAGTGCCTTATCGCTATTTTTCACCACAAGCGTACCTACCTTGTGTGTGTACGTGCATGTTCACCAATGAGTGCGTTCCTTTTAATAATAAATAAATATATTATATGATCCTTTCATCTTTTAATAATACAAGACAAGAAGAAATGCACTGTACTTATTAGTAATGGTGACGTACATACGAAAAAGAAAGGGAGGACGCTTCAGAGCTTGTCAAACACACTTTGTGGCATATTCACCTTTAATCAAAAGAGAACTGATCCCACTATGTAGGGGTGTCATCCCCCCCATAGTATATGCACATAGGACATCTTACAAGGTTAACCCTACCTTTAGTCTATACGACATACGATCACACCGCTTTATGCAGAATTCTTGGTCTCACCAATCAAACTAACTCCTTTTCCTTCTCGGCTTCCTCGAGTTCCCTCAATTCTCCTACTCGCTCTTCAATTTCACGAGCAAGCTCTTCCCTCCATAGCTCCTCCCTAGCCTGCACTTCCTCCTCCTCCTCCTAGGAACACACAATCTCATGAGAGTATCAGTTGTGTTTGAGATTGCAGGTACCAAAATACCCTGTTGATGGGAAAGGGAATGCTACTTACCAGCCTATACATCCAGTTACCACTCCCATCGCCTCCAGCTTCTCTATAAACATCACTATCATAAAATGGATCCTGAAACACCAAAAGGACTCACCAATTACAATACACAAGCATCATAACCAATGTCGTGGTTGATCCTGTGTCAGACATTTTCACAATACTCACATGCATGGATGCAAACACACAACAGCCCCAGCAGAAGAAGAGGCTAAAACCCAGATCTGCAATATCAAACACCTTCAATGCGGTCAAAACAGACTTGAAACCTTGGAACACATCAAAACTATGATGGCAACTAGGGTAAGTTCATCTATAGTCCCTTGAAACTATGATGGCAAAATGGCATCCAAATTCAGTATAGAGAGTTCTTACATATATTCTTTAGGGTAAGTTCATCCATAGTCCAGTCATTATAGACAGTTATGTACTCATACTGCTGCGGTTCTGCAGCAAGCGAGAGTAAAGGAAACACTGCCACGGGGTTCACTCCCTGGGCTCTCTTAGATCCTACAGTGTGCTTTTCAATCTGTTCAAAGCATAAAAAAAGGGATTCAGTAAACCAGTCCTGCAAACATGAAGATTCTATAGATGGAGCTTGGATTCTAATGAATACATGGAAGCCACAGCAAGATGGAGATGGAGTGCCAACAGCCACATAACATCAAAACACCACTGCTTGTCCAACACTAGAGCATGCATGGTGAGAAAACTTGTGCAACACCATGCAGGACTCCAAAAAACCTTAACCAACTGGGCTGCAGCTGCAGATGTGTTAGGCCCGCTGTAACATGGGTGCTTTGCAAAAGCGTGTTTATGATTGATTAATTGATTGCAGTTAGTGCCTAATCACAGAGACTTGAACCCATGCAACAAACTGTTGCTTCTTCATGCTCAATACGTAAGTAGAGAAGATGACCTAATCTACCTTGTATTACTTATCATGAAATATGATGCACTAGAGATACTCAATGATGCTTGAATGATCAATGAATGAATATGACTAAAGGGCCTAGACTACTACTTATAGCATCTAATGTTGGTAAGTTGGCTACAAACCCTACCAAACCTAATAATAATGTCTAACTAAGTGTGTTCACAAAATAACCCAACTTTGTCCACACTTGGCTGCTCATTACAATGAACTGGCACAATAGCCCTTACAAACACATGAATCCAGCCGCACGTTGATAAAGTTGCGAAGCAAAACATAGGGGGGAGAGAGAGAGAGAGAGAGAGATCAGACTATGAACCTCTTTGTATTATAGCATGAGGCTTTACAATGGCAATAACAGCCAGCAGATAGGTGTAGAGCAATGTGCCTATGAATTGGATTAAATAGCAGGGAGGCCTTTATAAAGGAGCGATGTAGCTGGCTGACTGCCCCCACGAACCTGGCCTACCAACATGAATTTGTCTCGCCAGATATTTTACCTACTTAGAACTCCAACACATTGGTACCATGCACCAAAAAAGCTGGGGCTAGTGACAACCCCCTCTCCCACCCACCCCATCAACCAGATCAATGAACCATTCTGCTTATGAGTCAAAGAGGCATCACACTGCTCACAAGGATCAACACCTGTTACGGTGCAAAGCCTAGTCCTGGAAACCTGCTGAAGACCACGCAAGGCCTTCTGAAACCTGTCAACCAACCCCTCTGAATCCGGAACCACAAAGCCTGGAGTATACACCTCCTTCTGCAAGTAATCAACTGCCACCTGCCTGGCTTTCCGAGAGGTCCCCGTGGAAAGAACATCCTCATCTACAGGAGTTTCTTCATCCAGAATACTACGAGACATCAGAGCATAAGTTACTTGTTCAGTTTCCTCTGACTGACGAACACAAGAACCACCAACATCAGTACTGGAAAGTTCCTGCCAACTGCTGCCATCAACTGGCAAGCTATCCACCATCTGGTCCCGGAAAGCGCAGAACCTGCAGCATATCCACACTTAAGTGGCCATTACCCGGAGCCGCTCATCACAAACCTGAGGACCTGGGGGAGAGAGTGCTGAAAGCTTGTAAACTCCATTCTCCACTCCGCCTTCCCAAACCACTTGACCTGTTGCTTTGTCCCGGAGAGCAACAAAATGCTCATCAAACTCCACCTGTACGCCAGTCTTGCAAACTTGATGCACTGACAACAAATGAAAACCAAGTGACGTAACATACAACACCTGGGAGGAATGCTTCCCCCCTCAACCATCGGGAACTATCTCCATCCTGCCCTCACTATGAACTGGGATAGTGGATGTATCCCCAGTAAGAATGTGACCAGAATACTTGCAGAGATCCTGGAAATCTGAACGGGAAGGAGTCATGTGCCTGGAAGCACCACTGTCTAGAATCCACTCCCTAGTATCCGTTGCGGAGAATCCTCCAACCTCCTCCCTGCCTGAAGAAAATGAAACATCGGTGTCCATCACCTCCAGGTCCACAAAAGCCAGAGTTTTTATGATTGCTGCTGAGGAATCTTCACCCTTCTCGGTCTTCCGCTTGGGACACTGCCTCCAATAGTGGCCTTTCTCGCCACAATCATTACACGTCCTCTCTGCCTTTAGTTTCTCGCGGTCAGTAAAATGGACTTCTTCTCAGAACACTTCTCCGATGAAGCCTTCCCTTTGCCCATGTTACGGCCTTTCGACCATTGGCCAGTTAAGGCCTCCGAACCTCCACCCTGAGGAGGGTTCGTGAATCGTTCCTCCTGGTCCAAGACCATGGGCACAAGCTCCTCCCACGTGATGGTGCTCAGCCTACCACCAGTAATCAAAGACGAGTAAAATGCTGAGTACTGAGAGGGCAAGTGTGACAGCAACGTTATGGCCATGTCCTCTGATAATAACCTCTTCCCAGCCTGAAGAACTTCTTGCTGAAGAGCCTGCAGCTTGTTAATGTGCTCCCGCATCGTCGACGACTTTGCAAGGTTCATAACCCGCATTTGTACTTCCAAGGAAATCCTCTTCATGGGTGATACCCTGTTATAAAGAGAAGCCAAGTGCTGCCATATACCTCTGGGCAACGTCATATGCTTTACATGATTGATTACCTACGGTGTGCAATTGAGAAAGATAAACGAACGGACTCGGGCGTTGACACGATCCCACATCTGTGCCTGTGCCTCCCGGTCCCTTCGGATTGACGGTAACTCCCCTTCCTCTACTTCCGGCCGTGGAACCCCAACAACGACGAAATCAGCGAGGTCGTAAGACTCCAGAACAAATTCCATCATAACCTTCCATATGTCGTAGTTGTTCCTGTCCAACTGATGGTCCACCGGGAACGTGGGGAGTGTCGGGATCTTCACATGACTCTCGGCCATCTCTAACAGATCTGCCATTGCGGGGATGTACTCTGAAAAAGGGTGGGTGGGTGGGAACAAAGAAGAACTTACACCTGTAATAAGTGGCTATCCAGCAAATCAGCCCGCTGTCCTCTTGCTTCTCCTCTTCCCAAACAGTCCCGAACAATCCACCAATCAGCAACACAACAGTCCCCCTCTTGCTCACACAAATCCCAAGAACTATCTAGAGCCTAGGCTCTTATACCATGTCAGAATGCGCAGCGGAAGAATAACGCACGTAGGAGACGCATCACCATCGAGCACCACGAACACCCCCAACGGGCACTGCAGCACCCCCCACAGGGCTCCCATCTCCCGGTGAGCTGCCTCCCAAAACACCGGCCGGGGGAGATGATTATGACAAGGTGCCACTCTAGCCTATATATGGCTCTTCAACTTCCCATGCTTCCACTTATGGGATAATCCAAGGCACCTTCTGGCCATGGATCACAAGCTCAAAATCGCCAACCTTCCAACAACCTCCCTCGATTTGAGCTCCACAAGCCACGGATGCGCGAGGAGGTCACCCAGGACCACACACGCATGAGCCGCCCAGGACCACACACCCCCGGGCTCTGATACCATGTCAGAATACGCAGCAGAGATGATGACCAGATCTGGGAACACAAGAGCAAAACGCAATGCAAAAAATAACAACACAAGAGAGAGAGAGATAGAGGCATGTAACTCTGCTCTATATACACAAGAAAGAATCCCGGAATGATACAATGGTGACAAGGGGGCTGGGGGCCATTTTATATGGCCCCCCAACAGCAGTCGGCTTGCTGTAGGGCAGCCAACAGGACCACAAAACCCCACGACTGCAGAAATGCACAGTCGGCCAATAGCAGGGGAGGTCGGCCAGCATCAAGGAGGTCCACGACCTGTGCAGAGCAATCGGCCACCTCCAGTGTCTCCACAGATGCAGTCGGCCAAGTTCAAGGTCCTCCTGCCACTACACAAGACTGCCTCCCATGCCACAGAAAAATAGGGGATATTTTGCTATATCACCAGATTGCAATCGAGGACGCTTGCCATTTTTCAAGAGGGGGGTATGTCATGACCCTGTGAAAATGGAACAGCACAAGTGTGGGCATGGTGGTTGCTGAGCAAAATAAATATTAAATGATTCATATTTGGGGTGCCCAGACAAATGAGATGAGGTGTGGACATCTTCAAATGTGAAGGGGGACCAGAACATTAATATTTTTAATGTTTTATCCATGGGTGGCCCCTAGGCCTAAGTGGCCCCTAGGAAACTTTAATAAACATTAAAGTTTGGGCCTTAGGATATTTTTGGAGGGAGGAAACTCCACTTTTGGTACACGCCTCCCTCATCTCTCTCTCTCTCTTGCTTTTGGGAAGCACCAACTATGCTCTGATAAAGCACCGCCTGCATGGCTGTAGATGTGGATGTATAGATGTGAATGGGAATGTGGATGTGGATGTATGTGAATGTGGATGTGGATGTGGATGTATGTGAATGTGGATGTAGATGTGGATGTATAGATGTGAATGTGGAATGTGGATGTGGATGTATGTATGTATGTGGATGTAGATGTGGATGTATAGATGTGAATGGGAATGTGGATGTGGATGTATGTGAATGTGGATGTAGATGTGGATGTATAGATGTGAATGTGGAATGTGGATGTGGATGTATGTATGTATGTGGATGTAGATGTGGATGTATAGATGTGAATGGGAATGTGGATGTGGATGTATGTATGTATGTGGATGTGGATGTATGAATGAGGACGTGATGTCCGTACAGGTCAACAGTACTTGACTGTACCTGTCCGTACAGGACTGTACGGACTGTACATACAGTCACCTGAATCTGCCCGCCTGCTGTCTGGACTCTAGTCGCCTGCGCCACCTGAACCAGAAGATGCCCAGCTGTCTGTACCTGCTGTCGTACAGCAGCGAGACTGAAACCCGTTATGTACAGCCGCCAACAGTACGACTGTACCAGCTGTCCGTACACCTGTACCTCTGCACAGCCGTCGCCAAAACCTGCAGCACAGACTGTACCTGCTCTCAGTCCCTGTCAGCGCCGCCTAGACCTGTAGCAGCCGCACCCTGTACTTGCAGCAGCCGACTCTACGGGTAGACCTGTAGCAGCCACACCCTGTACTTGCAGCAGCCGACTCTACGGGCAGCCTCCACGTGGATTGTACGGCCTGTCTGTACGGGCACTTCTGTACGCAGCCAAACACCAGCACCAACTAGTCGACAGCCTTTCTTCTCAATGCCTATAGCTTCCACGCACGTATCTTGCACGTATTAAGTGGTTGCAGGGAGGAAAGTACAGACAATCTTTGGCAAGTACAGACTGGTACATTCAGTTCCTCGGGTGCAGAACCACGCACTGAATTGGTAAGCTCTGAACTTGTCCATCTTTCTTTCTTTCCACTGGCTTATGTCTACTGCAGAGTTGTGTTATCTGGCCCCTTGTGAGAGGAGGGGTATGGCAGTTTGAAAGGGTGGAAACAGAGACTGGACAGTGGATGCATGTTTGCACTGAGTTGTGAAACCATGTTCATGGGATATGCCAGATGTGTGCTCAAGGCTGCTCGGCTGAATTGTCTTGGTTGATCAGAGGAAAGCACAGAGTGTTGCTTTTGTTGGACACAGATCTGTGTGTGAATCCTCTGTGCTAAGAGGTCTTGTGGGCTGCCAGATGGACATACAGGTGTATTATCCTAGCTGGCTTTGTTGTACTCAGTTTTACATCTCTTTGAATTTGAATAAAGAAATACCGAAAGGGGCGCCAAGCTTTGGGGCCAACAGGTGTCGATTTCATTTCAGTTTTGGGGCACTCTAGCTCCAGTTAATTTTGTTTCTTGTTTGGACTACGAGTGGAAGGGTGACTGCTAGTCTACCACACTTTGGTTTCTACCAGAGGCCGGTTTCAGAAAGGCTTCCAATGTTTGAGCATTGACTGCTGTTCTAGCTTACCCTTGAAAGTCTTGGAAAGACGAGGGAAACTTGCTAGGAGGTTTTGTCCTAGTGTGAGGATTACTATTATTACTTAGTATTTCATCCACTATCTGTGTATTAAGACTGAAACTGAAAGTAGACTTGAACACAGATGTTTGATTGATTGATTGAAATTGTGATACAATAGGCTCCTTATATAGGAGTTCAAGAGACACGAATGAAAAGACACATCCCATGACCAATAGTCATGACTCTAGGCGAAGGGACACCTCCTTTGGACGAATAGCTGCAACCATTGGGTGAAGAGTTGCAACCCTAGAGCGAAGGGGTGTGACCAGTCGTCGAAGGAGTGTGGCTCTTGATGAAGAGGCATGTCTCTAGAGCGAATAGTCGTGACCATCCAAGTGTAGGGGTCCTCCGTAATCATGTCACTTCAGTATCTGTAATCATAAGGAGACTGTATAATGAACTAAGTCACAATCGTGACATTCCCTCCCATTTAAAATAAAACCCTTGTGATTAAATGAGAGTCGGTCGTCTGCCAAAAAATTCTTGGAGGAGTTGAGGATATTGTTGCATCTCTTCATCTGTCTGCCAAGTAGAATCTGACTCATCCAAGTCCATCCACTTAACAAGAAATTCTGTAGTAATCTTCTGTCTTGTTTCTTTCTGACGAACGTCAAGAATCTTCTCAGGAACAAGAATAATATGATCATCTTCAATCTCAGGAACATAAGAAGATAACTCCGGGATAGATGAATCTCCTTGTATGTATTCCTTGAGCCAAGAGATGTGAAATGTCGGATGAATTTTTCCCCAAGATGGTGGAAGATCCAACTTATAACTAACAACTGAAATCTTCTTTATAACTTTAAATGGACCATAGAAACGCGGTCGCAACTTCGGAAAGACTGACTTTACTGTCTTATATCGATGCGGTGCAACATAAAGCAAAACCAAGTCACCTTCTTGAAACTCAGTATGCCTTCTGTGCTTATTCGCATACTTCTGATACTTCTGCTGAACATGAATCAGTCTGTCTCGAACTTGCACAAGAATATCTTGCATTTCTTGAATCAACTGATCTGCTAATGCCACCTTGTGTTGAAGAACAAAGTTTGTAGGCACAAGCGGAGTGTGACCATATGCTGCTTGAAAAGGAGTCATTCCAGTGACTGAATGCGGAGAATTATTGTAAGCAAACTCCACAAGAGGCAAATATTCTTCCCAAGAAGCTAATCTTGTCTGAATATAATGCCTAAGCATTTCTTCCAAAATTTGATTTACTCTTTCTGTCTGTCCATCTGTCTGAGGATGATAAGCAGAACTGAACAAGAGATTCATACCAAGGGATTTGAATAGGGAAGTCCAGAAATGTCCAGTAAACTTCAGATCTCTGTCAGAAACAATAGATCTTGGCAATCCATGAATTCTGAAAATATGCTGTACGAACAACGCTGCAAGATCTGGAGCAGAAACTGTCTTCTTGCAAGGAATAAAATGTGCCATTTTGGAAAACCGATCAACCACTACTAAAATTTGAGCATTGCCTTTCTCCGAACGCGGCAAAGTAGTGATGAAATCCATGCTTATGCTTTCCCATCTTTCCTGAGGAACTGGCAAAGGCTGAAGCAATCCTTGAGGAACTTGTCGTGAAGCTTTCATAATTTGACAAGAGTGACAAGCTTTAACAAACTTAATAACATCCTGTTGCATCTGAGGCCAAAAGTATGTTGCTGATAACAGACGATATGTCTTGTTAATTCCAGGATGACAAAGGGTACTTCATGATGCTCTTGAATAAGGAGTTTCCGCAAAGATGCATTGTGAGGAACACAAATGCGATCTAAGTCATAAAGTAAATCATCTGCAATTGTATATGCGGCAAACATATTCATTTCTGCAACAGTAGGATGAAGAGATTTGAGAGCTCGAAAGACATCTCCAAAGTCTCTATCTGTCAAATACTCATGCTTAAAACATGCTGGAATCTCCATCTGCACATTTGAGATAGCAAAGTTCGTAGCTCGAGGCATGCGGCTCAAAGCATCTGCTACCACATTCTGTAATCCAGGAACATAGAGTATCGCCATGTGAAAATTTGCCAAAAATTCAACCCATCGTCCTTGACGAGGATTCATCACTGGCTGAGTAAAGATGTAAGTCAAAGACTGATGATCTGTCTTAACCACTGAATCTGCACCAAGAAGATAATGCTTCCACGTTCTATAAGCATGTACAATTGCCAAAAATTCCTTGTCATAAACGGGATATCGCATTTGAATAGCCAAAAATTTATGACTATCAAAAGCAATAACACGATCATTCTGCATAAGAACGCCTCCGGATGCTCTATCCGAAGCATCGGCCATGACGTCAAATGGCTGAGTTGGATCTGCAATAGCCAAAACAGGCGTAGTTGTCAACGCATGCTTAAGATCATTAAAGGACTTTTCAGCTTCAAGTGACCATTGCAATTTATCTAACTTTGTAAGGGCCGTCAAAGGAGCAGCAATATCTGAGAACTTGTGAACCTTGGTGTGGTAAAAATTTGCTAATCCCAAGAAAGATCGCACATCTGAAATTGTAAGTGGCAAAGGCCAATCAACAATGACCTGTATCTTCTTAGGATCAACTGCAATACCCTGTCCAGAGATGATGTGTCCAAGATATTCTACATGATCTTTGAAAAACTGACTCTTCTTCTTGTTGATGTACAAGACATTCGTACGGAGTACATCGAAGACAATCTGCAAATGCTGCTTGTGATCTGCTAAAGTCTTACTGAAGACCAAAATGTCATCCAGATAAACGATGACAAACTTATCCAAGTAAGGACCAAAGATGTCATTCATCAAAGTCATGAAAGTAGCTGGGGCATTGGTTAACCCAAAAGGAATGACCAAAAATTCATAATGTCCATACTTTGTTCTGAAAGCTGTCTTATACTCATCTCCAATTCGAATCCTGATTTGATGATAGCCTGACTTCAGATCAATCTTCGAAAATACCTTTGCACCAAGCAACTGATCAAAGAGCTCATCGATGCGAGGCAAGGGAAACTTATTCTTGATTGTCTACTTATTAAGGGCACGATAATCAATGCAAAGTCGCATAGATCCATCCTTCTTCTTGACCAATAAAACTGGAGCACCAAAAGGACTTTTGCTTGGACGTATATGACCTTTATCCAACAACTCTGCCAATTGTCTCTGAATTTCTTGAGATTCTGAATAAGAAACTCGATAAGGAGCTCGAACTGGCGGTGGTTGTCCAGGGATTAGATCAATCATATGATCTACAGAACGTCGAGGTGGCAATGTCGTTGGCAGCTCGTCAGGAAATAAATCCTTATAAGGTTGAAAGAAGGACTGCTGTAAATAAGAAATATCTGATGGCGAGGATTCCGATTGATCAACTGTATTGTCTTCTGCTTCTCGCAACATAACTAAGGCAGAAGTGCTGTCGCGTTTACGCACTAAGCGTTTGACTTGCATAGCAGAAACCACAGTAATCGGCTTAGAATTAAACAGACCTCGTAATTCCATTTCTCGATGATTATGATAAAGTCGAATGGAATGATCTCGAAAGCTGATCAAAGGATCATACTCATATAACCAAGACTGTCCAAGGATCATGTCATAGTGTGACAAAGGCATAATAGAGAAATTCAGCTGATCCTGATAGTCCTGAATCTGAAAATGCAAGTGCTGAATCCGTTTGCTGCAATGCAAGAAAGAACCATCTGCAAGTTCCACTTGGAAAACTTCCGCACTCTGCTGAGTAGGTAATCGCAACTTGCTGACGAGAGTAGTTCCCACAAAATTAGTCGAGCATCCACTATCAACAAGAACATTGATAGGATGCTGGCCAATAAATCCCAATAAGCTCAAAACTTGATTGGAAAGGTTAACAGGCACTGAAGTATGGTTGTGGGCATTCAGCATTAAAGCACTGACGACTTTAGAAACTCGAACTGCATGAACCACCTGCTTGCCTTTTTCTAGCGCAAAAGGATGATGATGTCCATGTTCACCTTCTGGGAAACATTCCATGTTGGAATTCTGGCGAGAATACGCTTTGGGCACTCATACCACCTGTGCGGTCCATGGCAAATTGTGCAAAGACCTGAAGGGTTGGCTTGAGAGGTTGAAGGTGCCGATGTAGAGGCTTGCTGACCTGCTGAGGTATCGCGGCGAAAATTGCGGCGATTATTGGGTCGGCGATCTTGCCAGTTGCGTCCTCGATTCCGATTGTTGTTGTTGGAAGAGGATCCTGTTTGTGAGGCTGATGCTTGACCTGAAAAATCTAGGCCGAAAGGGCTGTTGCCGAGTAAATTGCTGACCAGAGGATTGGGAATATTGAGACGCAGGTTGAGATAAATTTCCTCTGCGATTGGGCTGGGAGAAACGAGCACCGTTTGAGGACCGATTGCCAAAGAAGGATGTCCTGGGTTGTCATCGTAAATCTCCAAGGCGCTCTACGTAGGCAACAGCAGCATCTATGGTGAGAGGGTTAAACTTCTGCACATCTTCCTGTAAGTGGGGTTCAAGCCCATCGATGAAGCTGTGTAGCTTGTCAGCGGGACTGAGGCTCTCAATTTCCAGAGTTAAACGTTGGAACTTTGTGATATATGCGGCTGAGGATCCTGTTTGCCTCAGGCAGCGGAGAGCAGACCGGGCATGGTAGTCCGCACTGGCAAGTTCAAAGGCCTTGCGGAGGGCGCGCCGGAATTTATCCCAAGTAGGAGTGTGTTTACCATCTGCAACACGTCGTTGCCACCATAGAAGTGCTGTATCCTTGAGTAGGGAACTGGCTAAAGCAACCTTCTTGCTTTGGACCAAATCGGTATTGGTCAAATATACCTCCATTTTGAATATCCATTGGTCAAGCACGCGCTTGTCGCGGCGACCATTATAAGGGGCAGGCAGTTTGACATCGAGTTTCTTTTTTTGTGCAGCAGTTAATATTTTATAAAGAAGTTGGAGTTCTGCATTGTTTACCTCGGCAGTTGGATCTGGTTCATCTTCATTTTCTGCTACCGAAGTCTCTGAAGAAGATGGTTGTGGATCACTGGCTGATGTGCGCGCTGGATGGGGCCGCTGCAACTGGTCGAGTCATCTGCTGATGGTAGAGAGACTTGTCGAAAAAGTCTGCTGAAGTGTCTCCATCTGCTCGCGTAATAATGTAATGGCCTGCATTTGCTCGTCTTGTTGCTGGCCCTCTTCCTCTGAGATAGATGGCATGTTGGATCTGCTAGAGGGAGTAGCGCGGAGAAGCCGGTGAAATATGTGGTACTGCTGGAGGAGAGAGTGACAGTGAATCGTCTCCCAATTCTGCTAAGAAATCGGAGCCTAACTCCGAAGGCTCGAAGTCTTCCACCTCGTCGAGAGGAGGTGTCTCTGCAGGGGTTAAGGGAGTGTAATCGGGCACAATGAGCTCGCTGTATACTCGAACCAAGGGTTGGAGCGAGATGATCCGGTTCACTGCATCCACACGGCACTCGTCCAGGAAATATGCAAGATGTGGGTACCGTCCCAAAATAAACTCGTAATGAGCAAGATGGTGTGCTGGACACGTCAAGTAAATATGCCAGATCACCCACGCCTGGAACTGAGTGGCGTGGCGGTGACTGACGTATAATAAAAAGTCCAGGGGACCTGGTACATGAACTGGAGCCGGAACAGGTTCTGCAACAGGTTCGGGTAATGGAGCGGACTCCGGTGTGGGTGTCTCGCGAGGATTTTCGGGCAATATGGCCTCCGGGACCTCGTCTATGTACGAGATGTAAGGCACGGGCTGATTGCTGTTGGGTTCCATTGGACACCTGGTTGAGAATGGAAATGCGTGCCAGAGTGGATAGAAGTCCCTAGCGTGGCAAAGTGGGAGAGGAGCGCACCTTCTCTCGAACGACGTGCGAGTGAAACGAGTAGGTTGGCCGACGGATGAAGTCGTTGCGCTGGCCCCATTCGCTCCTTTATATTTTTTTATTTTTTTTTTAACAAATGTGTTGGTCGGCGGCGGCTGGGTGTCCTTGCGCTGGTCGACGGCGGCGGGTGTCCTTGCGCTGGCGGCCATTGGGTGCCGGGCGCTTTACGTAGCTGGTTGAGCCACGTGTAATAAGGCTTAATTGTAAGCCTTTAGTTATAAGGTGTTATTATTATTTTTAGGTGTAAAGGTGACGGGCACGTCGCCTGTGAATAGATGCGCCGCTTCGAAGAGCCTCGCCGACTGGATTGTGCCGAGTTGAAGGGCACCGGCAGCGACTAATCGAAGAGAAGGTGCTCGTCGGCGGTGAGGGCTCCAGGCCGACAATTGGCAGCCACTCTTAGCAATCAAGAGACATGCTGGCAGCAAACAAGGCGAAGAGAGGGGGGGCTTCCAAATTCCGCAGCAAAGGGATGCCATGCGAAGAGGTGCCATCTCTTGGTGCCATCGTTCATGTGAAGGGGTGCGAACCCATACACGAAAGGGCACAACCCGATGAAGAGGCTCACGAAGGGCTACCAGCAGGAGATCGCTGCATACTCACCGGGTACGCCACACACACATCTGTGCATCTATCTTCTATATGTGAATTAAGAAAGAAGGTTTAGGTTACCTCATACTCGTAGATGCAGGTTCCATCTTTCTTCTGCTTCCATACAACGCCGGTTAGGGGAGTAGAGCGGAGAGGGTGAGAGGCTCACAACCGTAGGCCCGGGAAAAAATTTTGCTCTGATACCACTGTGAGGATTACTATTATTACTTAGTATTTCATCCACTATCTGTGTATTAAGACTGAAACTGAAAGTAGACTTGAACACAGATGTTTGATTGATTGATTGAAATTGTGATACAATAGGCTCCTTATATAGGAGTTCAAGAGACACGAATGAAAAGACACATCCCATGACCAATAGTCATGACTCTAGGCGAAGGGACACATCCTTTGGACGAATAGCTGCAACCATTGGGTGAAGAGTTGCAACCCTAGAGCGAAGGGGTGTGACCAGTCGTCGAAGGAGTGTGGCTCTTGATGAAGAGGCATGTCTCTAGAGCGAATAGTCGTGACCATCCAAGTGTAGGGGTCCTCTGTAATCATGTCACTTCAGTATCTGTAATCATAAGGAGACTGTATAATGAACTAAGTCACAATCGTGACACCTAGGGACCAAATCGATATGATGATCCACAAGACGAGAGGCTGGGATATTGGTGGGAGATCATCCTAAAAAATGTCTAGGAGATCTGCCAACCGAGGAACTAAAGAAGATGAGACAGCAGTTATCGATGAGATAGAAGCTGTCTGCGCATAAATCAATGCTCCTTCCCCTCCCTTGCGGATAGCTCGTTGAGCCTAGAGAGGAGAAATCATAGGAATGCCAAGAATGCTCCTATCCCCCCGAATCACGACAAGCTCAGGCAAACCTTTAGAGATAATAAAGGTGTCCTGCTCCCAATTGGGAATAGGTTCATACTGACGAAACCATTGGATTCCTAAGATCATGTCACATCCCAAAAGAGGAGAGACAATGAAATCTCGCTGGAATGAGGTCTTTTGAACCTAAAAAGAAAAGTGTTGTGCCCGTTGAGATATGTGCGGAGACCAGGTGTAAACCCATCTACCTCCAAATGATAGGGCACTAAGGTACAGCTCATGTTAGTAGCCAACTGGGGAGAGATGGTGTCCTTAGAACTGCCCATGTCAAAAAGAATTATGAACTAGCGGCCTGTGGGGTGGCAGAGCCATAAGCTCGAATCAAGCTTTTCTGTGTGGTTGTCGCCTCACCCTCTTGCTTAGCATGAAGTACCACGGATGGCATGGGATGCATAGAAGGTAAGATCTGAACCACATTGGTGGTGGCAAGCGGGTCTGGAGGAGCGGAGGATACTGCGGCAGAAGGCTCTTTGGAGGCTTGCTCCGCTTGCCTTTTTGGATAATCCTTCTTACCATGGCCAATGGTATGACAGAAAAAACATTGGTTTTCTGATTGATACTGTCTTTGCTCCTCTGAAGGAAGATAACCTCTAGTGATGCCTGCTTTAGCCTTTTCCTCATGGGTTTTCTTAGGCTTGGATTCTTTATCCTTCTTACCTCCTGAACTAGAGCTATTACTGTCATCCTTCTTATCATCTTTAGAAGATGCATTACCTTTCCTTGGTTGCGCAGCAGATTGCTGTTGTTGGGGTTTGGTATTGGACTGTGACGACTGCTTTGGCTTGCCTCCGTTCATCTTCATTTCTTCATTTTGAGCAAGAGTCAAAGCCCGGTAATATGCACTAGATTCAAAGTTGCGAATTGTGAATTGGATATTGGGATCTAATCCACGAATGAATTGATCCATCTTGGCCTGCTCAGATAGCTCTAACTGTTGTGCTAATGTGATAACCTTTCCGGAAAACTGAAGCACTGCTGACCCGTTCTGTTTGAGTCCATAAAACTCATCTGCCAGGCCGGTCATATACTGGGGCGGGAGGAATCTGGTCTTTAGGTCATGAACAAACGTATCCCAGCTAAAAGCTATGACACCTATGGTCTAGTCTGTATGAAGACTAGACCGATGCTGCCACCAAGTGAGCTGCCTCACCTGTAAGGTGGGGAGCCGCTACGTGGTGAGGATATGTGATCCTAGCTAATGAAAAATGAGCAATAAATTGATGAATAAACTGATTAACTGCTAAATGATCATACTTACCATTTGACTTCGAATGACGGTAGTCGATGTCACGAGATACTAGCTAGTGGCACCTCTGGCTAGGGAAACTGAAGAGAGATGCCGGTATCTAAGATGCGTGGCCTCCTTTTCCCTTTGGTGCTCGAGTAACATACGTTCTCGATCGAGCTCTCATTGGAGCTCTCGAGCGGCAAGTTCAACCTGACGCCGGTCTTCTTCGATCCTACGTTGGGCTTCCTCATAGTCCCATCTATCTGCTTTTTCTTACTGCTTTCTTGCTTCAGCTTCTGCTTTTTCTTCTCTCCGTCTAGCCTTGTCTTCTCTTCTTTGTTGTTCCATCTGAAAGAAGAGGGAGATGTAGTCGGGGGTTGCTGGAGGCGGAGGAGGATGTGCTGATGTTGCCTCCAAGAGTTGGACTCCAAGAGTTCGACTCCAAGAGTTGGAGACGCTCCATGAGAAGCTGGTTCTAAGCTCTGAGTAGAGCTATGGTGTCTGTTGTAGTCGGAAGAGCAAGGTCTCCTTCGGGGGAGACGTCTTCCAACTGATGGTTACTCTCCTCTGTAGACAATGATGCTGAAGTCGATGGTCGTGCCAAAACGCAATCTGACCATCCAACGATGCCCTCATGCTAGGATACGGTGTGGGTGGACAGGCTAAATCTGATACCAATGTAACATGCAGTGGAGGTATTCGTAATTTGAGGATCCTGCCACACAAATGCTCACACCGTCTTTTGTATCCTGAGTTTCGCGAGTTTAGCAACCCACCTTAAGACTTAAACTTTAAGAGATGAGAGAGAGAGAGAGAGAGATATAGAAACTGTACACCGTATGGGGTCTTGAATTACCCACTAAAGGGCCCCCTATCCCATTACCGGAATAGTATTTGCTTTATTTCTTTGAAGAGACTGACGGTGGACTAACGATAAGCCAAACCCTAGATCTCGGAAGACCAAGAGTCGGGTTGAACTGTACACGGCTGTAGAATCACCAATGATGACCAATCTCGAGCCTATGCACTCTTCCCAATGGATGTAGGAAGGCTGCAAATCTGAGACTGGGAGAAGGGGCTGATTGGGTCTGTTCTAGACTATGTATGAATGCTGAAAATGATTATGAATGCTGAGTTTTACCTTCATCAAGTGGCTGTAGCAAAACGCAAGGGGTACTGAAGGCTGAATGCTGTAGATGCTGCATTTTACTGTATGGAGGTTGAATGCTCAAGCGTGGATGCTCCTAGATGCTGATGAGGAAAACACTGAAGGCTGATGTGCTGAATTCTGCAATCGCTTATGCTCCTTGTGCTGAAGGCTCCAAGCGTTGAGTTCTTCTATGCTGATTATGATATGAATGAATGAAAGGACTACATGCTCAGCTATTTATATGGACAAGGGATTCTGGTCGGCTAGCTACAGAGCTGGCCGACTGCAATTGTCCATGCAAAAATATATAAATGATGTAAAAATGCCCAATAAATGCTGTAAATTATGGGAATAATACTAGATAAATTCTAATGACTGCTAGATGATATCTGAAGGCTTTTGTAATGGTCTAGATGGACTACATGCATATGGGATGAATGCTATGCATAAATGCACACGTGTCCTGATGCAAACTCTAAGGCTTCTACTGACTCTACATGCATGAATGCATCTCTTCAAGTGGGTTAAGGGACTTGGACTGACTGACTGACTGACTGTCTAAGACTGAGAATGACCTACGTAGCTCGTGCCTGACTTATCCTGGACTGAGGATTACAATGGGGTCACGGCGTACGACAAATATCATCCTAAAAGGTACTAATAATGTACAATGTTGCACTGATGATGATGATGAGCCATCTTGTCACCATGCACTACAGTGCACAGTGCATGTGATAAGTTCTCTGCTGATGGCCTGCGCTTGTCCCAGTCATCCTTCCGCCGTCCTGAAGTAGACATCTGCGCCACCCTGTAATAGCTATGTGTTGTTGTAGGCTGCCACCAACATAGCCAGCCAGCCAGCAGCTAACGCTTGTGCCAGCCTTTGCGCTGCCTATTCTAGCCCTTGCACTACCTATACCAACCCCTTGCAGCAGCATAGCCAGCACTCCAGCCGGCAGCGCCGCCAGCTAGCCACCAACACAGCTAGCACCAGCCGCCTGCAGCACTGCGGGCAACAGCCATCAGAGTCGACAGAGCCACCTGCACCAACTCCTCAGCACTTGTACCACCTGTGCTTCCTCAACAGCATCACCCCGACTTGCCCATTCGACGCCTAGCAAGGCAGCCAACAATGCTTTTTTTGCTACTTTTGAGCCAACTTCAGGTTAAAGACTTGATCTGATATATATATGTTTATGTTTTTCTTCGAGAGGACTCTCTTTGAGGTTTGCCTTTGCTCCAACTTGGGCATTGAGTCTACTACTGATATCATCCCTTGAGCACTCTGTGTACAAACTAGGGATTTTGACTTGCACTTGGATTTGGACTTGGATTTGGATCTAGACTTGGATCTGGACTTGGATCTAGAATTGGACTTGGAAATGGATATGGATCTGAACTTGGATTTCGACTTGGATTTGGATCTGGATTTGGACTTGGATCTAGACTTGGATTTGGATCTGGAATTGGACTTGGGTTTGGATTTGGATTCATTGGACTTGGATTCACTGGATAAGGAGATGGATATTGAATCTGGTACTAGCCCAGTGAGAGATACTTGTGGGTCATCCTCGTGGTGTGCTCGACTTGGATATCCTACATCGGCGCTTCTGTTTGTTTGGTATTCATTGATTGTATTGATCCTGGCCAACCTGTCGTGGATTGTTCTTGAATAAATTCCTAAAAGGGAGAGGGGCATGTTCGCCGCCCAGTGTGGTGTATTGTGCAAGATCCCTATTCCCCTCTCTATATCTTTATCTCTTGGACACGTGGTTGAGTTTGTCACTGCACGCCTCGCTGAGCTTGCAGTTATTACTATATAAATGAGAACTTGGGTTATTATGAGATATAGTTGTGCAAATGCACCACTGACGATTTGGCTTGGACCAGGAGAGCAAACATGCTCATGCCACCACATAGCAAGTATGTAGGTTGGCGTGTCAAAGGCCTATGGGCAAGCTTTGGTGGTAGTACGGGATGCCGGAGTTAGACACAGGCCTATGGGATTGTGGAGGTAGCCCGAGCCTTGGCTCGGGGGAGATCAATCATAGTCACAGGGGTCGGAAGGGACAGACCGTTAGAGGGAGACACAAAGTCGGGACGGTGCAGCGACGGGGACAGCAGGGAACGGTTGAACGTCTCCCTAGAGGCATCCCTAACAAGGGACGGGTACAGGGACGACAGCAAGAACGGGGACGGCTCTGGGGGACGGCACTGTGGGGGGACGCAGGGAGCCGTTGCGTGCACAGTCGGACTGTTTTTTGCCTTGGCCGTTTGGGGAGGCCTTGAGCCTTTGAGGCTTGGGCCTTGGGCCTTGGTCCTTGGCCCTTGCCTCTCTCTTGCCTTGAGGCTTGGAAGTTGGCCTTTAGGCTTGAGCCTTGGGCCTTGGCCCTTGCCTCTCTCTCTCTCTCTCTTGCCCTTGCCTCTCTCTCTTGCCTATCTAATATCTATATAAGAACAAGGCTACAAGGTTACAAGCACACACACACCCCTTCAACTTTCAAGGCTTCAAGCAACTCTCTCTCTCTAACTTTCAAGCCTCAAGCCTCAAGCTACACTCTATGAGACTCGAGTGTATCTAGTATCTACTCTCTCTAGTCTCTCTCCCTCAAGCTTCTTCTAAATTAGTAGCTTCCAACTTCCAAGCCTCTCACCCATTGCCCTACTCTCTACTATCTAGACTCTCTCTCTCTCTCTCTCTCTCTCTCTCTCTCTCTCTCTCTCTCTCTCATGTCCCATAGGTCGGATTCGGCCTCCCGTGGACGTTAATATAACTTTCTTTCTTTCTCTCTCTCATTGCTCAAGGCTCAAGCCTCAAGCCATCTTCAACCATGGCATCCTCCTCACGTTCCAGGGCTTCCCGTAGAAGGACAACGGGATGGACATGGTGGGAGGAGGTTAACTACACCCCATCCGCTCATGGAGGTGGTTCTCAGCCATGGGCATGAAAGCTTTGCCCGTACCGGCGAACGGGTGGCACCGACAAAGTCCAAGCCCACCTCTTGCATGAGAGTGGGCATGAGGTGAGGTTTTGTACGAATGTCACAACCAAGAAGAGACGGGAACTTCTTGACAAGCTTGCTGTCTACGAGGCGGTCGAAGCGGCAAGAAGGACACCACGAGTGGCCGTGGATCCCGCGACGATGGGGAGAGGAACTCAAACCTCTACAATGGAGTCATGTGGTGGATCCGGATCATGCACCTCATCACCTTCACCATCGAGTCGGAATGTTGCTCCATCCACGACGTCAGTACCCTCCATCTCCACGGCCTCTCAACCATTACGTGGCCCACGGCGACAATCTACACTTGGGGAGAATTGGAACTCCAAGTTGAAGGAGGCGGTGGATATGGCGGTGGCCCGCTTCTTCTTCCACGACCACATTGCCTTTCAAGCGGCTAGGTAAGTGCAATCGATCATTGCCAATTCATCATTCATATTTTCATCATCCTAGTCCACTTCAAATTAGTAAATTGCTTTCTTGAATAGGTCGGAATACTTCAAGATCATGGTTAAGAAGATTGGGGAGTATGGCTCAACCTATACGCCCCCCTCATCCGAGAGCTTGCGCACTACATTGCTCGAGAAGGAGAAGCGCATTGTAGAGCAAGCGACCAACAACACAAAGCGGCAGTGGGAGAGGAATGGAGTCTCCGTCATTGTGGATGGATGGAGTGACACCCGCAAGAGGAGTATTCATGGCGTGGTTGCATATTCCCACGGAAAGATGTACTTCATCTCATCTCATGATGCATCCGGCACCGGGAAGAGCGCGGATGTGCTTGCGGTGGAGTGGGCTACCACCATGGAGATCGTTGGCCCCGAGCATGTAGTGGGCTTTGTTGCGGATGGGGAGCCTTCCAATAGGGCAGCGGGAGCTATCCTCCAAGGTATGTATGGACATGTCAGGGTGTCCTTTTGTATGGCTCATTGTCTAAACAACCTCCTCAAGGACATAGGGGCATTGCCATGGATCAGCCCGCTCATTGAGGAGGCCAACACCATGGTCTCCTTTGTCCTCAACCACCAAAGACTTCGGCATGAGTTCAACAAGAGGTCCTCTCTCTCTCTCCTCAAATATTCCGACACCTGGTTTGCCTACAACTTTCTCATATTGGGCCGGTTGAAGGATTGTAGTGGTGCTTTGAGGGGGGTTTTCCTTAGTGACGAGTTTGTCGACATGCAAGAGTCCCATACAAACACTAGCCAAGAGTGTAGGTTACGGACGGATGACGCCTCTTGATGGGAGCGTGTGAAGACCACAGATGCTATGGTGAGGCCCATAGTCCACCTCTTGAGGATTGTAGACGCTATGCAACCATGCATAGGCAAGGTCTACGAGGCCATGGATCGCATGATAGAGAAGTTGAAAGACTTTGTGCCTGACAAAGACAAATACGAGGAGTTATTAATACAATCAACCGTGAACGCCTTCACTCTTTGATTGGCGTATTTTGTTAATATGACTCAAAAGCTTACCATTTTTAGTGTAAATTTGTGCTCATTTTGATGTACTTCCAAAGTAAATAAGTGTAGAGTAGAAAAACTCTTAAAAAAAGCACTTTTTGAGTGCCGTTCCCTCCCCCGTCCCCGTTCCCTACTTATGGCCGTCCCCCGTCCCGTCCTGTCCCTGTCCCCCGTTACCGTCCCCCGTCCCTTGTGACTATGAGATCAATATGCCGGTCGCGGTTGGGAGGTGAGCTAGCCTGTTACCTCATGATTTGGTTAAGGACTAGCCTTGGTTTTCAGCTGTGTTTAGGGAGATTCAAGGAATGACTTTAACAAGGCCATAGTACATGCCACGTGGCAGATTATACAGCGACATCAGCAAGCCGTACAGGCCAAGTCATCACGCCATACAGGTGGGCGGCAATATGGCAGCATGCAACAGAGCGGCAAGCAGAGGTGGGTGTATCTGCTGAAGGCAACCAGCAGTAGGGAAAGAGGGGGGCAGGCCTACACATGCATGGACAGAAATGATGCATGCAAAAAAGAAAGCGGGTGTGGGCAGAGAGGCTCATGCATGCATGAAGGCATGCTAAATTTGAGCACAAACTTGTTTTTATTTTTTGAAAAAGCATTGGTTTGCTTTAAACCAAAAAACCCCAAAGAGAGCACTTCTCTGTATGCGACAAAAGTGCAAGGAAGATTGAGTTCAATAAAGTCGACCTCCTCTTGTATGCAGAGCAGTAGCAAGTCCTTGTCTTGATATTAATTCTCCGATTTTCACGCATAAAGAGTAGTTTTTTCGCTCGCTTTTTTGTGATTTTCGAACAGCATGTATAGTATTCGACATTGTAGCAACTGAAGAAAACCGTTTCACTCTCTATCCATGGCGAAGATTACATAACTTACTTTCTGACATGATCTTTCTAATCATGAGAAAGGGCAGATTACCGGTAGGAATTCGGCCAAGATGACCAGGAAGTAACATAACCATTAGATGGACATTAACAATGAGATAGACACATGGTCCGGTGGTTGTGCTCACAACAAACACTTGTGTACTGTGGCACTTTCTTTCACTCTATACGACATAGGGAAAAGTAGGCATTGGCAAACAATATGCTTTTATGGCATAGGCCAATGGGAAAGCTTGGTTTGGTTCTATCGAATATGTTGTGCTTCCCTGGCCCACGAAACCCTTACCTCATTGCTGTTATATTTTATGAGGTGGTCATTTGGGAAGTGACTTGATCTGAGTAGATTTCCATTTTTTGAGCGGCACAATTTAAGTTTTCCTTCATGATTCCTTGCAAATACCTCTACGCTCTTTTCCCTCATGAGGGAGTCCTATGGACTACACTAACAACACGAAGCCTATGAGGGACTCCTCCCAAGGATCACCTAATACACAGGCATTATGAGGATTATGTTGTCAATCCCTCATATTGTGTACTAATTACTACTTAAGTACTTAACTTAGAGAACAAGAACCTTCAGGAGAACACTTGAGAGAAGATTGAATTGACTTGAATTGAATTGATTAAACTGAGTACAATAGGTCTCTTATATAGGAGATGAAGAGACATTTGAAGAGGCATGTCCTTTGACGAAAGGACATGACTATAGAGACGAAAGGATACAACTTTAGGCTAAGGGATGTGTCTATTCGATGTAGAGGCACAACCATTCATCAAGGGATGCAACCATTCGTCGAAGGAAGGTGGCTATTCGATGAAGAGGTACATCCTTTGGCGAAGAGTCACAACCAATCGAGGGTAGGGGTTCCCTTGGCTGGTTACTCTTTGCATCTGCAAAACAGGAATCAAAAATGAAGAGAGTATCTGATACATACATACGTCACAATCGTGACATTCCCTCCCATTTAAAATAAAACCCATGTGTCAAATGATAGACATCCGTTTGTCAAAGAACTCCTGAAGAAGATTAGAGTACTGCTGCATTTCTTCATCTGTTTGCCAAGTGGAATCAGACTCATCCAAATCCATCCACTTCACAAGAAATTCTGAAGTCAACTTTCTTCTCATTTCCTTCTATCGTACGTCAAGAATAACTTCTGGAATAAGGATAATATGGTCATCTTCAATTTCTGGTACATATGAAGATAAGTCTGGAATAGGCTAATCTCCTTGAACATACTGTTTGAGCCAAGAAATGTGAAAAGTCGGATGAACCTTCCCCCATGAAGGTGGAAGTTCCAACTTGTAACTGACAACTGAATTTTTCTTAAGAATCTTGAAAGGCCCATAGAAGCTAGGTCGCAACTTTGGAAAAACTGACTTCACTGTTTTGTAGCGATGAGGTGCCACATATAACAAGACCAAATCTCCTTCTTGAAAATCTGCATGTCGACGATGCTTGTTGGCCTGTTTTTGATATTTTTATTGCACATGGACCAATTTATCTCGAACTTACACAAGCACATCTTGCATCTCCTGAACCAACTGATCTGCCAACGCCACTTTGTGTTGTAAAACAAAGTTTGTAGGCACAAGAGGAGTATGCCCATATGCTGCTTGAAATGGAGTTAATACAATTGCTAAATGATGGAAATTATTATAAGCAAATTCCACGAGTGGCAAATAATCTTCCCATGATGCCAAACGAGATTGAATGTAATGTCGAATCATTTCTTCCAAAATCTGATTGACTCTTTCAGTTTGTCCATCTGTTTGAGGATGATAGGCTAAACTGAACACCAAATTCGTGCCAAGAGATTTGAACAAAGACGTCCAAAAATGCCCAGTGAACTTTGGATCTCTATCAGAGATGATGGTCTTCGGCAAACCATGCAATTTGAGGACATGTTGCACGAACAATGACGCCACATCTGGGACTGAAGCAGCTTTCTTGCAAGGAATGAAATGCGCCATTTTGGAAAATCGATCAACCACCACAAGAATTTGAGCATTGCCTTTGGATGAACGAGGTAAAGTGATAATAAAATCCATACTGATACTTTCCCATCTCTCATTGGGAACTGGCGACGGTTGAAGTAACCCTTGAGGAAGTTGTCGAGAGGCTTTCATTATCTGACATGAATGACAAGCTTTGTGAAACCGGCCTCTGATAGAAACCAGAGTGCGGTAGGAGCTATCACCCGTCCACTTGTAGTCTAGATGAGAAACCAAACACAGATTGGGGCTAGAGTGCCCAAATCTGAAAACACAGCGACACCTGTTGGCCCCAAAGCTTGGCGCCCCTTGCGGTATTTCTTTATTCAATTAAAATAATATGTATGGCTGAGTACAACACAAAGACCAGCCAAGAGTTTACACCTGTAAGTCCAATCTGACTGCCCACAATTCCTTCTCAGCACAGAGGATCTATGCACACAGATCTGTGTCCTCAAGCAACACACTGTGCCTCCCTCTGATCAGCCAAGTTCACAAAGCAGGCCAGCCATGGGCATACATCTGGCATAACTCAAGAGCTTGATACATCTTCTCAGCTCAAACATACATGTGCTGTTCAATCCCTGTCTTAATCCCTTGTCAATCTGCCATACTCCTCCTCTCACAAGGAGCCAGATAACACATACCTGTAGCAGACATCAAGCAATAGAAAGAGAGATGGATGAACAGTATCAGAGCTTACCAAGTTCAGCTCGTGAAACAACACTGGAGGAAGCAGCAGCACCAATCTGTGCCTGCAGGCACTTGAATCCACAATCCTGCTTCACACGTGTGCTTGCTCTTGCCTGTATCCTCCTCCTGATGCTCACTCCTATGCTGTCCTTGAAAATACAGATCTGAAAATCAGCTCTGTACCGCCTCGGGATACGTGCCAGGCGTTGTACTTGCTCAAACAGCCTGCTGTCCACTTCTGTACCAGCCTGAATCAGCATACACAGGTCTGTCCAGCACCCAGAAAAGCGCCGCCTGCACCTGTATGTGCTGTATCTGACTGCCCGTACACTGTACGGCAGTCGTACAGTAGAGTATGGGCTGGAAAACAGTCTGTACAGCCTGTACAGATCTTCTGCGCAGGGTTTCCAGCAGCTGTCCTGTGCGCCGCCAGCAACAGAGGAGAAAGAGAGAGAGAGAGAGTGTCCAGTTCTGGCCGTACAGTGCTGTACGGCTGGTTCCACTCAGAAAAACAGCCACAAAACTGGTCTTCAGCAGTCGCCTCCTCCTCCTTGAGCTTTTCCACGCTAGAACCTCATGCGCATGAAGGAACCTCTCCTTTTGCTACACGATTCCCCAAAAAAGGAAGAGAGAGAGGGAAGAGAGAGAAAACTCCTCCCCAATTTAATCCCTAGGGCCCCAACTTAATAAGTTCCTAGGGCCACTAAGGCCTAGGGGCAAACTCCAATAAACATTAAAACTTGATGTTTTTAGTTTCCCCCTTCACACCTAGGGATGTCCACACATCTTAAACACTGTCCGGGCACCCCCCATGTGAATCATAAAATATTCTGACTCTGCAACCACCATGCCCACACTTGTCCTGCTCCATTTTCACAGGGCCATGACATACCCCCCTCTTGAAAGATGGCAAGCGTCCTCGATTGCATTCTGGTGATGCATCAAAATATCCAAAGTGAAATATACAATATGGCAAGATCAGCGTCCCAATCTCTCTGAGCCATACACATGTATCATCATTCACTACAAAGCAATGGCATAGTAATAGTCCAAGTTGTATACCACTGTGAACCATACATATCCACAAAAATCTCCATGTGACTAGTACACATATATCATAGAAGTCCCATAAACAGATGTAATGTCAGCCTCAGTACCTTCGGATGAGATAAAATCTGCACCAAGCGACCTCTAGATGTCATCTGAGCCTGTCTGTATCAAGGGAGTGGAGGTGCTACCCCCCTCTTGAGCATCAGGTAATGCTCCAGACCCATGCTCTACTGAACCTGAATGAGCCACAATAAGAGTCGGCTCTAACTCAAAGGCATCGAGATAAAGCTGCAAAACCTGAGGTGAATCTGTTAAGTCACCTTCCTCCATCCACTTCGCATCCATCGGTGAATAGTTCTTGAACTTCACAAGATAGCGACAGGAAACTTTACCTCGCACCTTCCTTTCTTTATGTGCCAGTATCTGCTCTGGAATCAGAACCTCATCAAGTTCCTCAACTTCCGGCTGAGCCTCATCTGATACATCCTCAGGCACATCCCCACGGAAAGGTCTAAGAAGACTCACGTGAAAAGCATTGTGAATCCTCCAGTGATCTGGTAACTTCAAACGATAGGTTACCTCACCAATCTTTTCCAAAACCTGAAAAGGCCCATAATATCGCATACTCAACTTAGGGAATAAGCGCTCTTTACCCTTCATCTTCTTGAGTCTAGCCTTTTCAAAATGCAAAAGAACCCAATCACCCAATGCAAACTACAAATCACGTCTGTGACGGTCTGCGGCTTTCTTTTACTTCTGCTGAGTTTTCTGGAGGGCCAACTTAACTCTCCGATAAGCTTCATCCAAACTCTCCACATACTGATCAGCCTCAAAGAACTTATCCTTTGTATGCAAAATGGGTGGTACCTTCTTCCCTCCTTCTACAATCTCAAAAGGCGCCTTGCCTGTCGAGCTATGTACAGTGTTGTTATATGCAAACTCCACCAAAGGAAGATACTTTTCCCATTGTTGCTTGTGCTCTGACACATAACACTTGAGAAGATCCAACACTGTAGAGTTAGCCTCTTCTGACTGACCATCTGTCTGTGGATGAAATGACGATGAAAACTTGAGAGTTGTACCCATGTTGTCAAACAACCCTCTCCAAAACAAACTCGTCATCCGTGGATCACGGTCACTAATGATAGACGTAGGCAAGCCATGATACTTGAAGATGTTCGCCATGAACAACTTCACCATATGATCCACTTTAATTGTCTTCCTCACGGGAATGAAATGTGCCTGCTTACTGAACCTGCATATGATAGTCCAGATGCCATCATTTCCCGTTTGTGTCCGTGGAAGATCAAATACAAAATCCATGGCAATGCTCTCCCAAGGTCTATCCGGAATAGGTAAAGGCTGTAATAACCCTGGTGTCTTCTGACGGTCAAACTTTACCTTCTGACATACGATGCATTGCCTCACAAAGGCATCAACATCTCTTCTCAAGGTTGGCCAATAAAAGAAAGTCTCCACTGCTTTGACCGTGGCGTCAATACCTCTATGACCTGCATACGGTGGAGCATGACTTTCAATCATAACCTTGAGTCGCAATGGCCTGGTAACACACAGTCTGCCATGCATCAATAAAAACCCATCTCTGAGAGTGTAATGCTCATGCCGCTGACCCTCAGACATCTGATCATACAACCTTTCAAAGTCCTCATCATGGGCATACTGCTCTTTCATTTCATCAAGCTCATGATGATAAGCAAGTGAAACGGCAGAGACCTGTGGCTTGCGTGACAAAGCATCTGCCACTACATTCTTTTTGCCTTCCACATGCACAATCTGGAAGTGAAACATTGACAAAAAGTTTGCCCAACGCATATGCTTCTCTGAAAGCTTAGTCTGCGTGAGGAAATATCGCAAGGTCTGATGATCTGTCTGCACAGTGAAATCAGCCCCAAGCAAGTAGTGTTTCCATGTAGAAAGAGCGTGAATTACAACCAACATCTCTTTCTCATACACCTGCAAATGCTTCTCGGCATCTTGCAAAACTCTACTCTCATAGGCTATCACATGTCCCTCTTGCATGAGAACTGCACCAATGCTACTTCCACATGCATCACACTGGACAACAAAAGCCTTTCGGAGGTCCGGTAACACCAATACTGGGTCCGAAGTAAGCTTTTCCTTGAGCTTTTTGAATGCTGTAATTTCCCGATCAGCCCATCTAAACGGAGTTGCTTTCTTCGTCAAAGCATGAAGAGGTGAAGCAATTTCAGCAAAGTGCCGTATGTAACGCCTGTAATAGGAACACAATCCTAAAAAGCTGCGTACATCATGCACGGTCCTCAAAGCTGGCCAATTAAGTATTGCTTCCACCTTTGCTGGATCCATACGGACTCCATGACCAGACACAATATGCCCCAAGAAATGTATCTCCTGCAAAAAGAACTCACTCTTCTTGCCATTAACCACCAACCTATGGTTTCTGAGTTCTGCAAACACAATGGCCAAATGCCTTCTATGCTCTTCCTCAGTTCGTGAATGCACAATCATATCATCAAAGAATGTGCCCACAAACTCTCTATGAGGCCTGAAAATCCTGTCCATCATTCTGTTAAATGTGGCAGGCGCATTCGTTAAACCAAAGGGCATAACCAAGAACTCATACAACCCAAATGTGGTTCGGAATGCTGTCTTATGCACATCCTCGGGTCTAATGCGTATCTGATGATACCCGCTTTTCAAATCAATACGACTAAAAACTGTGGAGCCCTGTAAGCGGTCCAATATGTCATCGATCCTCGGTATGGGGAATCGATTCTTGATGGTATTCTTGTTCAGCGCCCTGTAATCAATACACATGCGCCAAGAACCATCCTTCTTCTGCACTAAGAGCACAGGTGAGCAAAAGGGTGATGAGCTAGGCTGAATCAACCCCTTATTCAATAGCTCCTGCACCTGACTCATAATCTCTTCCTGTTGGGCTGCACTAACACGATACGGCGGTCTATTCGGTGGAGTACTACCAGGAATCAGATCTATGGCATGATCTTCTGGCCTCTTAGGAGGTAATTCTCCTGGCAATGACTCGGAAAAACAGTCTTGAAACTCACTTAAGAAATCAGCCCTGTCCTTACCTAACATTGACAAATTAGACTTAGACTCATCATCCTGTGCATCCTTTACATAAATCAAGTACGCGGAAAGATGCTTTTTCATTACTGATGAAATCGCCGAAGCGGATACAATAGGAACAGATTCCCCTTTGAGTTTTACATCCAATACATGCTCTTTCCCTCTATGAGTCAAAGTAATTCTCCTATTGTAAGTATCCACCGCCGCATGTACCCTATGGCACCATGGCATCCCCAACAAAACATCACAGCCATCCAAAGGCATGATGAAGAACTCCTCGCTGTCCACATAACCCTGCAAATGAAGCCGAAGCTTCCCAATGATAGGAGTAACGGGTTCTGCATACCCTGGACAAGCCATATTAGCCTCATGTAACGGCCCCATCTCCTCTGACGAATCCCCAATCGGCCAGCCAAATCTGGTGAAATGAAGTTGGCTCTAGCACCTGTGTCAAAGAAGATCAAAGCATTCTGATCTCTCACTTTGCCCCATGCCCTGCACAACTCTGTAGCTTCACCACTTAGCTGCTCACCCACAAGATCAGGAACTAAGCCTGCAGAAGGCTTTTGTTTCTTTGGCTTGGGCTCTCCTTTAATGTCAGGGTCCTTCTTGGACGTTCTTTTGGGACAATTGAATGACATATGCCCCTCTTCAGTACAGTAAAAACACTTTTGAGCATCTCTCAAAGCCTGTCTTTCCTCAGAAGTCCTTTTGGGCATTGGCAACTTCTTATACTTTGTCTCTGAAGACCCTTTAGCATCACGAGAAGCATGCCCAAATTTTTCAGCTTTCTTGCCCAATTTCTTACTGCCTTTAAACCCAGATGAACCACCTGTGAGTAACGCATTGGCTGTCATAGCATTCTCAATCATCTGTGACATGTTCGTTACTCTTGTCTTTATACAATAATCTCGTACCTCCTTGGGCAGCCCACAACAATACTTCTCAACCTGCTCAGATAATGGCACGGCACGATAAGAAGTCACTGGGAGTAGAGCTTCCCAAAACTTCTTATTATAATCCTCCAAACTATCACACTTTGAAGCATCCAGCTTGTGCCATGCGGTCATAACATCCACCTCAAATGTAGATATGAGCCATACGGAAGAGAAAACCTGTTTGAATTGGACCCATGTAGTGGGTGCTATGCCCTGCAAAAGAAGAGTAGACCACCACTGCAAAGCATTGCCCTTGAGAAAAGTGGCAGCTTTCCTCACCTTTGAGGACTCTGTGTAATTCCCACCAGAAAAAGCAGCATCAAACTGCTGTAAAAAGGTAAGTGCCTTCAATTTATCCTTGGCCCCACTGAAAGTGTCAAACTTCACTGCAGCTCCCCCTTCCTTGTAATCCTTCGCCTTTCCCATAGGCGTTAGATTATCATATGGAAGTGGTTTTGTAAGATTGCTGCCCCCAACATTCATACCCATCATACGGGACCTTGAAACCGGCCTCTGATAGGAAACCAGAGTGCGGTAGGAGCAATCACTCGTCCACTTGTAGTCTAGATGAGAAACCAAACACAGATTGGGGCTAGAGTGCCCAAATCTGAAAACACAGCGACACCTGTTGGCCCCAAAGCTTGGCGCCCCTTGCGGTATTTCTTTATTCAATTAAAATAATATGTATGGCTGAGTACAACACAAAGACCAGCCAAGAGTTTACACCTGTAAGTCCAATCTGACTGCCCACAATTCCTTCTCAGCACAGAGGATCTATGCACACAGATCTGTGTCCTCAAGCAACACACTGTGCCTCCCTCTGATCAGCCAAGTTCACAAAGCAGGCCAGCCATGGGCATACATCTGGCATAACTCAAGAGCTTGATACATCTTCTCAGCTCAAACATACATGTGCTGTTCAATCCCTGTCTTAATCCCTTGTCAATCTGCCATACTCCTCCTCTCACAAGGAGCCAGATAACACATACCTGTAGCAGACATCAAGCAATAGAAAGAGAGATGGATGAACAGTATCAGAGCTTACCAAGTTCAGCTCATGAAACAACACTGGAGGAAGCAGCAGCACCAATCTGTGCCTGCAGGCACTTGAATCCACAATCCTGCTTCACACGTGTGCTTGCTCTTGCCTGTATCCTCCTCCTGATGCTCACTCCTATGCTGTCCTTGAAAATACAGATCTGAAAATCAGCTCTGTACCCGTCTGTACCGCCTCGGGATACGCGCCAGGCGTTGTACTTGCTCAAACAGCCTGCTGTCCACTTCTGTACCAGCCTGAATCAGCATACACAGGTCTGTCCAGCACCCAGAAAAGCGCCGCCTGCACCTGTATGTGCTGTATCTGACTGCCCGTACACTGTACGGCAGTCGTACAGTAGAGTATGGGCTGGAAAACAGTCTGTACAGCCTGTACAGATCTTCTGCGCAGGGTTTCCAGCAGCTGTCCTGTGCGCCGCCAGCAACAGAGGAGAAAGAGAGAGAGAGAGAGTGTCCAGTTCTGGCCGTACAGTGCTGTACGGCTGGTTCCACTCAGAAAAACAGCCACGAAACTGGTCTTCAGCAGTCGCCTCCTCCTCCTTGAGCTTTTCCACGCTAGAACCTCATGCGCATGAAGGAACCTCTCCTTTTGCTACACGATTCCCCAAAAAAGGAAGAGAGAGAGGGAAGAGAGAGAAAACTCCTCCCCAATTTAATCCCTAGGGCCCCAACTTAATAAGTTCCTAGGGCCACTAAGGCCTAGGGGCAAACTCCAATAAACATTAAAACTTAATGTTTTTAGTTTCCCCCTTCACACCTAGGGATGTCCACACATCTTAAACACTGTCCGGGCACCCCCCATGTGAATCATAAAATATTCTGACTCTGCAACCACCATGCCCACACTTGTCCTGCTCCATTTTCACAGGGCCATGACATTTGACAAATTTGATAACATCTTGCTGCATCTGAGGCCAGAAGTATGTAGTAGACAAAAGCCGATATGTCTTGTTGATACCAAGATGAGCAGCATAAGGCACTTCATGATGCTCTTGAATGAGAATCTTCCGCAATGAAGTATTGTGAGGCACACAAATGCGATCAGAAAAGAACAGCAACTCATCCATGATGGTGTAGGCTGCAAACATGTTCATTTCTGTAGGACTAGGATTAGAAGATTTGAGAGCACGGAACGCATCTCCAAAATCTCTATCAGTCAAATACTCATTTTTGAAACAAGCAGGGATTTCCATTTGTACATCTGTGATGGCAAAATTAGTGGCTCGAGGCATGCGGCTCAAAGCATCTACAATCACATTCTGAAGACTAGGAACATACTGGATAATCATGTGGAAATTAGCCAAGAATTCAACCCATCGGCCTTGTCGAGAGTTCATAACAGGTTGAGTGAAAATATACGTCAGAGATTGATGATCTGTATGTACAACTGAATCTGCTCCAAGAAGATAATGTCTCCAAGTCCGATAAGCATGCACGATTGCCAAAAACTCCTTATCATACACAGGATACCTGCTTTGAATGGCTGAAAACTTCCTGCTATCAAAAGCAATGACACGATCACTCTGCATCAAAACTCCACCAGAAGCATGATCTGAGGCATCTGTCATTACATCAAAGGGTTGGGTGGGATCTGCAATGGCCATGACCGGGGTTGTCGTCAAGGCATGCTTGAGATCATTGAAGGATTGCTCAGCTTCAGAAGACCACTGAAGTTTGTCCAACTTCAGTCAATTCTGTCAAAGGGGCAGAAATCTCGGAAAACCTATGCACCTTGCTGTGATAAAAGTTAGTAAGTCCCAAGAAAGATCAAACATCTGAAATGGTGAGAGGCAAGGGCCAATCCACAGTCGCTTGAATCTTCTTAGGATCTACTGCAATCCCATTAGCAGAAATGATGTGACCAAGATATTCCACATGGTTCTTGAAAAATTCGCTCTTCTTCTTGTTGATGTACAGCATATTGGTGTGTAGTACTTCAAAGACAATCTGTAAATGCTCTTTGTGATCGACCATAGATCGGCTAAAAACCAGAATATCATCGAGATAAACGATCACAAACTTGTCCAAGTACGGCCCAAAAATTTCATTCATCAAGGTCATGAAAGTGGCCAGGGCATTGGTTAACCCAAAAGATATGACCAAGAATTCATAATGGCCATATTTTATCCGAAAGGCTGTCTTGTATTCATCACCATTACGGATACGAATTTGATGATAGCCGGACTTCAAATCAATCTTGGAAAACACCTTGGCACCAAGCAGTTGGTCAAACAACTCATCGATGCGAGGCAAAGGGAATTTATTCTTGATTGTCAGCTTGTTGAGATAACGGTAATCAATGCAAAGCCGCATTGATCCATCCTTCTTTTTGACAAGCAAAACCGGGGCTCCGAAGGGACTTTTGCTGGGATGGATGTAACCTTTGTCTAGTAACTCCTGTAATTGCTTTTGTATCTCCTGAGATTCAAAGTAAGAAACACGATATGGAGCTCGGGTTGGAGGAGGTTGACCTAGGATAAGATCAATCGGGTGATCCACAGGACGACGAGGAGGCAATGTCGTCGGAAGATCATTCAAAGACAGATCCTGAAAAGGCCTGAAGAAGGGTTGCTCTAAGTAAGCAGTTGTTGATGACGAGGCTTGAGATTGCTCACTAGTTTCTGCTTCAATCTTCCGTAACATGACCAAGGATGTTGTACAGTCACGTTTGCGAACGAGGCGTTTGACTTGCAGGGCAGAAACAACAGTGATGGGTTTGGCACTGAAAAGGCCATGAAGTTCCAGCTCTCGACCATCATGGTATAACTGGATTGAATGAGAACGAAAGCTGATCACTGGATCATATCAATACAGCCAAGATTGTCCCGACTCCCAGTATCATGTCATAATGTGACAACAGCATCACTGAAAAATTAAGGTGATCTTGGTAATCTTGAATCTGGAACTGAAGCTATTGCAGCTTTTTGTTACAATTAAGGAAGGAACCATCAGCAAGCTCTACTTGAAAAGCATTCACAAAATGTCGGGTCTGTAGGCGAAGCTTGTGACCCAAAGAAGTGCCCACAAAATTAGTGGAACAGCCACTGTCCACCAGTACATTGATGGGATGCTCGCCAATGAAACCCAGAAGACTAAGGACCTGCTTGGAAAGATTCACCGGAACGGGGTTGGTACTTTGGCCATTAAGCATCAGGGTACTGACAACTAAAAACGCAAACAGAACAAGCTATTTGTTTGTTTTTGTCTTTCATAGGAGGCGGGTCATGATCAGCATGGTGGCAACTGTCCACCTGAGAATTGCGCCGAGTGTTGGAGGGTTTAGGGCGCTAAGGACATTCATACCACCGGTGATCGCCAGAACAAATTGTACAGAGACCTGGACAACTAGGTTGGGATGAAGTGGCAGTCGATGACGAGGTTTACTGTCCTGAAGAGGTTTCTCGCTTGAAGTTGCGCCGATCATTGCTGCGACGGTCCTGTCGGGAACGATCTCGGTTTCTGCTGCCAGAGGATTCGGTCTGAGAGGATCCTACATTTGACGCGGGAGCTTGACCGGAGAAGCGCGATCGGAAGCACTGTTGCCCAGAATATGGTCGCCGAGAGTTGGGTTGTCCAGGATTGGGACGCTGGGGTTGGCTAGTCCCAATGGGTCGATTCCGCTGGTAAGAACGAGCGCCGGAGGAAAAGTTCCTGGGAGGACGCCTGTAATCACTTATGCGCTCGGCATACAAGATTGCTTCATCCAGGGTGGCAAGATTGTACTTATGGACTTCGTCTTGGATCGTGGGTTCAAGCCCGTCAATGAAGCTGTGAAGCTGGTCAGAGGGGCTGAGTGTCTCTATCTCGAGAACCAGTTTTTGAAACTCTGAGACGTACGGGGCCATGGAGCCAGTTTGACTCAGGCGGCGGAGAGAAGACCTGGCATGAAAGTTCGCATTTGCAGGCTCAAAAGCCTTGCGAAGAGCGCGCCGGAATTTATCCCACATCGGAGTAGACTTGCCATCTGAAATCCTGCGTCGCCACCAAAGGAAGGCAGTATCTTTCAAGAGGGTACTGGCCAATGCCACCTTTTTGTTTTCAGGCAATTCAGTATTTGAGAAATAAACCTCCATCTTGTAGAGCCAGTGATCGATTAACCGCTTATTGCGGCGCCCATTGTAGGGCTCAGGTAACTTGATATCCATCTTTCTTGTCTGTGCTATGGTCATTAATTCATACAAAAGTTTGAGTTCAACATTGTCTACCTCGGCGGTCGAGGACCGGGAGTAGTTGAAGAATCATCCTGCTGGCCCACCGAGGATGATGATGATGATGTTGGAGAACGCGAACGACGCGCTCGTTGTGACTTCCTGGATCCCTCGCGCTGGTGTTGGTGCCGTTGTTGCATGTCTTCCATTTGTGATCGCATTGCTGCCATACCGTCGAAAAGGACCCGTTGCAAGTCCTCCATCTGTTGTTGAAGAGTGATCATCTACAAGGCCTCCATCTGAGGATCGGCGGGTGGCACGTTGTGGTGCGAAGTCGACATCTGGAGAACTCAGAGAGAGTACTGAGGTGAAGCAAGAAAGGTCCACCTGAAATGTAGGATGGAAGGAACAGCTGCTGGAGAGGCAGTAACGGGGTCCTCGTACTTGAAGTCGGGGTCCTCTACTTCCTCGTGATCGTCCTCGGAGGTTACGCCGTCTGCTTTCACTTCTTCGTTTGGTTCCGCCAAAGAGCTCGTCACCGGAGATAATGGAGTATAATCGGGGACGACGATCTCACAGTAGAATGTCACAGGAAGGCGCGTGGAGGAGATATTGTGGAGGCCATCTACACTACACTCTGGAAGAAAGTGTGCCAACTGAGGGTACTGTGACAGAAAGTACTCGAAATGAGTAAGGTGCAGTGGCTCGCAGGTGAGGAAAAAAGTCCAGATCGCCCAAGTGTCGGGTTCGGTTTGCGGGCTGCTGACATGTATGCAGTACACCTGTGAGGCCGAGGCTACTGGGATAGGAGAGTCCGGGAGACTTGGAATCCACCCAGCATCGGCGAAAAGTGGCACCAGTTCTGGAGTGGGGGCACGAGGAGGGCTGTGTTCGGGAAGAAGAGCCTCGGGGATCTCGTCGATGTAACTCAGGTAGGAGATGTGCAGGTCGGGCTCCTCTGGAAAGTTGTCCATGAAGCATGCACGTAGATTGCGAGGGCGCAGAGGACAAGGAAAAAATGATTACAGCCGGGAGGAAGATGGTCGCCGAATCGCCAGGGAGAGGGGGGCGAACGTGAAGATAGCGGCATCCTGACAGCCAGGGGGAGGTGGTTGTAGCCGAACCGCCAACGGAAAGGGGTGTCGGTTCACACTAGCGCACGCCCGGTTTTTTTTTTTTTTTTGAAGACCCACGTGACAATATAATGTATTAATTTATTTTTTTTAAATGGTGTAAGGTGACGGGCCTGGACCGCGTAGCCGACCGGAGGAAAAAAAGTGCGTCGCTTCGAAAGGGCGCCGCCAGCAAAGCGAAGAGGTGGCGAGCAGTCGCTATTCGGCGGCGAGGGGCTCTGGGTCGGCAGCTGCATGAATCAAGCGAGAGGCTCACAGCTTGCAGCGTACGAAGCAAGGAGAGGGGAGCAGCGAGGGGCGCTCAGGGCCGACAGTTGCACATAGCGAGGAGGGGGCACATAGCCTGCAGCAAACAAAGCAAGGAGGGGGGTGTTGCGCCAGATCTGCCATTGCTCCATAATTCCCATACAACACACGTGTGGGTTGTAGAGGGGGAAGAACGGTGAGTGAAGAGACTAAGTGGCTCGCATAACCCACGGGGGGAGGAAAAAAAATATATTTTACAGCACCATGGGCAAAGCTTTACGCCAAGTCCATCATCGCTCCGCTGCTTCCATACAACACCGAGAAGAGGGGTGGACGAGGGAGTGCCGCGGAGAGGGTGAGGGCTTCACAACCCACGGGTAGGAAAAAAATTTGCTCTGATACCACTGTGAGGATTATGTTGTTAATCCCTCATATTGTGTACTACTTAAGTACTTAACTTAGAGAACAAGAACCTTCAGGAGAACACTTGAGAGAAGATTGAATCGACTTGAATTGAATTGATTAAACTGAGTACAATAGGTCTCTTATATAGGAGATGAAGAGACACATTTGAAGAGGCATGTCCTTTGACGAAAGGACATGACTATAGACGAAAGGATACAACTTTAGGCTAAGGGATGTGTCTATTCGATGTAGAGGCACAACCATTCATCAAGGGATACAACCATTCGTCGAAGGGAGGTGGCTATTCGATGAAGAGGTACATCCTTTGGCGAAGAGTCACAACCAATCGAGGGTAGGGGTTCCCTTGGCTGGTTACTCTTTGCATCTGCAACAGGAATCAGCAATGAAGAGAGTATCTCATACATACATACGTCACAATCGTGACAGGCATAAACAAGTGTTGTGTGCAAATTCTATAAGTAGTAAGTAATTCTCCCAAGAAGACTTTTGATCCGCCACATAACATTTCAAGAGATCCAACACGGCTGAATTTGCAGCCTCACTTTGGCCATCCGCTTGAGGGTGATAAGCCGATGAGAAGTCCAATTTGGTGCCCATGTTATCAAATAAGGCCTGCCAAAAGAGACTTATAGTCCTGGGATCTCTATCCCCCACAATAGACTTCGGCATTCCATGATGCTTGAACACTTGTGCAAGATATATTTTAACCATATGCTCAGCTTTGATGGTCTTTTTGACCGGCAAGAAGTGAGCTTGCTTGCTAAACATGTCCACAATTGTCCAAATTGCATCATTACCCTGTTAGGTCCGTGGCAAGTCCATAATGAAATCCATTGTAATACTTTCCCATGGCTACGTAGGAATAGGCAATGACTGAAGCAAACTTGGTGCCTTTTGCCTATCAAATTTCACCTTTTGACAGGTAATACATGCACGTACATGTGCCTCTATGTCCTTCCGCATACCTGGCCAAAAGAAATACCATTCAATCATGTGCGTAGTAGGCATTATGCCTCTATGACCAGCATAAGGAGGAGCATGGCACTCATCCAAAACCTATGTCAGATACCACACATAGGCAATTATCTTTCATGAGATAACCCTCTTTGATCACATATGAGGCATGTGCATGACCAACCATCAAATCAGCCCAAATAGTGGCAAAATCAACATCCGTATAATACAAAACACGCATGGTAGGCAAGTCCGCATGAGAGGCAAACGAGATAGCTGCTACATACAGCTTTCGTGACAATGCATCTGCCACTACATTCTTCTTTCATGGGGTGTGCAAGATCTGAAAATGAAACATAGAGAGGAAATTGGCCATCCTTATATATGCTTCTCTAACAACTTAGTTTGGGTAAGAAAATACCTCGAACTCTGGTGATTTGGTGAAATCAGTCCCAAGAAGGTAATGTTTCCATATAGTAAGTGCATGAATTACAGCCAAGAGCTCTTTCTCATAAATGCCAAGAGATAGCTCTGCATCATGCAATCTACAGCTCTCATAAGCCACGACATGTCCCTCTTGATTTAGGAGGGCTCCTATGCAATTTCCAGATGCATCACATTCCACACTAAAAGGCTTTTGCAAATCCAGAATGATCAACACGGGACCATGAGTAGTTGCATCTTTCAATTTGAGGAATGCATCCCTCTCTACATTAGTCCATTGAATGTGGCCTTCTTCTTTGTCAAATCATGCAAAGGAGAAGCAATCCATGCAAAGTGCTGAATGAACCTGGGGTAGTAAGAGCATAATCCAAGAAAACTGCGGATCTCATGCACCGAACTCAATTCAGACCAATTCTGAATTGCATCAATCTTTGCAGGATCCATCCGCACTCCATCTTTGGACACAATATGCCCAAGATAATGTATCTCTGACAAGAAGAACTCACTCTTCTTTGCATTTATGAAGAGTTTATGCCTATGGAGTTCTTCAAAAACAATGGCCAAATGAGCTCTATGATCTTCTTTGGTCTTCGAGAAGACTAGGATGTCATCAAAGAAGACCCCTATAAATTTCTTGTACCCACGGAATATGCAATTCATCATTCTATTGAATGTAGCCGAGACATTTGTAAGACCAAAAGGCATAACAAGATACTCATAAAGCCCAAATGCTGTCTTGAAGGCAGTTTTGTGTACATCCTCAAGCACTACACGCACTTGATGATACCCACTTTTGAGATCAATTTGGCTAAAGCATGCCGATCCATCGAACTTGTCAAGGATGTCGTCTATTCGTGGAATCGAAACCGATTCTTGATGGTAAGCTTATTCAAAGCTCTATAATCCACACACATACGAAAGGATCCACCCTTCTTTTGAACCAAGAGGACGGGTGAACAATATGGGAAAGAGCTTGGCTGAACCAAACCCTTCTCAAGAAGCTCATTCACCTGCTTCATGATCTCCTCTTTTTGGGATGCACTTACACGATAGGCTGGCCTATTAGGTGGTAAGCTACCCGGCACAAGATCAATGCGATGATCTTTTGGTCGTACTAGTGGCAACTCATTTAGTAACTCATCAGCAAAACAATCATTGTGCTCTTGCAAGAATTTCAGCCTATCATTATACTAAGAGTGTTTACATGTACATTATTTTCCTCAACATGATCCCATACAAAAATCAAGTACGCAAAAACACTCTTTTTCGTTACTTTCTTAATTTGTACATGAGATACAAGGGGAATGGTATCACCCTCTTCACCAGCATCAATTATATGCTCTCGGCCTTTATGCATGAAAGTGATCATGTTGGTCTTGTAAGCCTTGCACAGATCAATACGTATATACCAAGGCTTTCCAAGCAATACATCACAACCATTCAAAGGCGCCACAAGAAAATCCTCATGATCCACATAGCCTTGAATGTGTATGCACAACTTGCCAATAATAGGCATGACTTGCACTTCTCTACCAACAAAGAGAGTCCTTGCTTCAATTTGAGGACCCATGTCCTCCACGTCAATACCCAAAGCAACTGCCATCTGTGTAATTCTCAGATGCACAATCATCAAACATGAACAAAGCGCGCTGATCCTTAAGCTATCCCCAAGCTTTACATACAACCGTATCTTTGCTATTATGTGAAGTGTTGCCCTGCACATCCGGAACCATATGCACATTAGGCTTTGGTGCATTTGCATTATCATGCTTCTTCTTATTTGGGCATGCCTTTGCAATATGCTCGGTGCTACCACAAGTAAAGCATTTCCCCTCGCTCATATATTGCTTTTTCTGCTCCGAAGTGAGAACATAGTATTATTTTCAGCCTTTGGACCATTTTTATCTTGGTTTTGGTCCTTTTTAGGTGGCTGTCCAATATTTTGCAGGTTTGGGACAGCCCTCTCTTTGCCTTGAAATGAGGGTTTAGCCTTATTGGATCAACTCAATTTGAGTTCCAATCGCTCGATGGCCGTGGCGGCTGCGATTAGTTGGTGTAAGGCTTTGAAGTCACGAGACTTCGATGCATGTGCCTGCATCTCAACATGTTTTCCCCCATGTTTATCCATTGGGACAGTCCTGTGAGACTGGCATCATTTTATGAGCAAAAGGTGATGCATAAGGCATAGATACATGTGCCCTGTAAGCATGAGGCATGGCTGGCTCCTCAACATGCATTGGTACATTTTCAGCCATAGCTTCTCCCTCACGAGCATACTCGAAGGCATGAGTGGCATGAGAGATACGCGGAATACCTGCACCAACAGAAAATTTCAGCCCATGTTGCATGTGTTGTGCATGCACATTTTCAGCCCCGGCAATGGCATTTGACATAGATTTTGACCACTCCCATAAAGATTGTATGCTTCGCAGGCTACAAAAGGTATTTCTGCATGGCGTGAAGTCACCGATTGTTCCTCTCCCATAACTTGGAGATTCATCCTCTTAGACATAAGTTCTTGTTCGGACACCTATAAGGATTCCAAGACATGTGGGATGGTTGCCTTTTCTGCATAGGCTTCCTCGGTACAAGCCAAGTATGCACGTGCTGCATCCCTCGGTTGCATGTACAACTCTTGAGCAATCATTGCCATTGCATGATCCATATAAGATTCTTGGCCTTCAAACGGTCATGTACCAATGGATCCTCGCAGCGGTAGAGATTCAATTCTTCTTGTTGTGCATGGAGAAGAGCCTAGTTTAGCCCTCAAGACTATGGACTCTTTTTCCTACGTCTTCTCTTCGCCACAGGACAGCTGTCCCACATATTCATGTTCCCTATTGTGCTCCACATGAGTTTGCTCATCCTGTAAAGCATTGGAAGCATGCATTTCATGAATGGGAGTGATAATTAGGGTTAGAGTTCATGTGGGAGACATACACAGAGAAACAAGGGAGAGAGAGAGAGAGTTGTGGGGATAAGTCAACTCACCAAGTGAGAGTGTGTGACTCCCCTATCACACATGTATATTGCACTAGTACACATAGTGCACTTAGTACATTAAAAGTACTAAGTGTACTATGTACTATAACTTATGGGCTTGTACACACTATAAGGGTGGGCATAATGCCTTTACCCCAACAACCTCCCACTTAAAGGCAAAGTGCCCTTAAATGAAGAAAAAGAAAAAATCAACATGTACAATGATAATATACAAGGCCATATCAAGGCTGAAACTGGCCTCATCCAATGCCCATCAAGTGTCTGCAATGAGCAAACCGCTCCGGAGGCAAACTTTTTGTCAACAGATCAGCCGGGTTGTTACCCGTATGAATCTTAACAAGCTGAATTTGCTTGTTCTCTATCATCTCTCTGATGAAGTGATACTTCACATCCACATGCTTCGTCTTTGCATGAAAGACAGGGTTCTTTGCCAACTGGATGGCACTCTGACTGTCACAATGCAACAATGGAATATCCCCTGTATAACCCAAATCAACCACTAACCGAGATAGCCATAATGCCTCCTTGCAAGCCTCTGTGGCTGCAATATACTCGGCCTCTGTAGTAGATAAGGCTGTGCACTTCTGCATCCTGGATATCCATGACACAGCACCTCCTGTGAATGTAAATACATAACCGGTAGTAGACTTCCGGTTATCTGGATGACCGGCATAATCCGAATCCGTGTAACCATGCACTAATGCATCCTGTTTGCCAAAACAAATGCACATTTCCTGTGTGCCCTTCAGGTATCTCATGACACCTTTCACTGCTTCCCAATGCTTCTTGCCGGTGAAGGATTTGGGTGATGCAAATCACATTTTGGGTATGCGGATACTTCGGGACAGAAATCAGCATGTGTTGTATTTGTCTCAGAAGGAATACATTGGCAAAGTTTTGCAGAGGTTCAATATGGACGGGGGGAAGAAGACTAGTACTCCTTTGCATCCACATGTGAAACTCAGTGCTATGGACAGCCTACAGTCGGATAGAGACAGGGCTGATATGGCCAAGGTTCCGTATGCTTCAGCTTGTGGCAGTCTCATGTATGCCATGGTTGCTACTAGGCCGGACATTGCATTTGCAGTGGGAGTAGTTTCTAGATACATGGCTAGATGAGGATCAATAGACTGCCATCCAAAGCTTTCTTGGTGTATAAGCAGTGATCTATGTCACTTCTCCTAAATTTCTGGGATTTCATGAATGTATCAAATTTATGATTCCATTCTCTTGGTGCCTGTTTGAGCCCATAAAGACTCTTTTTCAGCTTGCATACAAGCTTCTCCTTTCCACTTACTGCATAACCCTCTGGCTGTTGCATATATATCTCCTCATGGAGATCACCGTGAAGAAAAGCAGTCTTCACATCCATCTGAATCAAGTCCAGATCATCATGAGCAACCAAAGCTAATACAGCTCTAAGTGTGGTCATTTTGACCACTGGAGAGAAGATCTCATCAAAGTCCACACCATATTCCTACTTGAAGCCCTTAGCCACTAACCTGGCTTTGTACCTTGGCTTTGCATCAGGTGCAACTTCCACTTGCATGGCAAAACCTTCTTGCCTGCAGGCAAATGCACCAACTTCCATGTTCCATTTTTGTGCAGAGAATCCATCTCTGACTTCATGGCACGCTCCCAAAGAGCCTTGTCTGCCCTCTGTAAAGCCTCCTTATAACATGAGGGCTCTCCACAGTCAGTAAGCATCAAGTAGTCAACCCATGGAACAAACCTGTCAAGGGCTCTGGAGGGTCTTGTGGACCTCCGTACCCAATGACCATCATTTGCAGGTTGCTGTCCAGCCTGCATATCACCTATTGGTGGCTCCTGTTCCATGCCATAAGGCTGAAAAATCATGCCCGGTATCTCCTCTAACTATGGCATATCCATAGGGATATCTTCTGCCATCTCTGGATGTCCATTTGGACCATTTTCAGCACCATTTAAGGGCTGGTTTCGCTGCTGTAATGGCTGATTTACAGCCCTTGGTTGTTGTCCATGATCCATCATCATCAAAGATGACTCTGCTAGGCTCCTGTTGCCTTGCAGGCTCCTTATACATGCATGTTTCATCAAAAATGACATCATTGCTGCGCATAATCTTTCTATTCACGGGATCCCAAAGTCTATACCCCATTTCACCTCTGTCACCATATCCTAGGAATATGCATTTGTGAGACTTAGGATCAAGTTTGGTGCGCATTTCCCTGCGTATGTGCACGTACGCAACGCAACCAAACACTCTCAAGTGCTTGTATGACAAAGGCTTCCCTGTCCATACTTCCTCTGGCACTTTCCCACCAAGCCTCGTGTTAGGTGACCTGTTTATAAGATGAACGGCTGTTATAACAGCTTCAGCCCAAAAACCATGAGGTAACGCAGCATGTGACAACATAGAACGGACCTTCTCCTGTATGGTCCTGTTCATCCTCTCTGCTGTCCCGTTTTGTGGAGGATCATAAGGAATAGAGAGCTCCCTCTTGATGCCTTTAGCATCACAAAAGTCTTGAAACTGTTTGGACATATACTCTCCACCATTGTCGGAACGCAAGGCCTTCAGTGTTTTGCCAGTTTGATTCTCAACATGAGCAACAAACTTCTGAAACACTGAGAATGTATCACTCTTCAAACGAAGAGGATAAACCCACACCTTGCGTGTGGCATCATCAATAAAAGACAAAATATTTTGCCCCTCCCAAAGAAAGCTGAGGCATCTCACATACATCTGTATGCATAAGCTCTAACTGAGCATCTTTCTGTCCAAGAGCTTTCTTGTGGGGGCACTGGAGTTGCCTGCCATATATACAATGCTCACAAAACTGAAAACTTGAAAACTTTAGAGAAGGCAAGTAACCCAAACGAGACAATTGCTCCATTCCTTTGACACTCATGTGTCCCAACCGGCTATGCCACATAGAAATTTCCAGCAGCTCGGTTGCATTTACATTAGGATGGTGACAAACACCTACATGCATGAAGTAAAGAGTGTCCACCTTAGAGCCTCTGGCAACAACCAATGAGCCCTTACTAATCTTCCACTTTCCACGACCAAATGTGGTAACATAATCAGCATCATCAAGCAGTCCAGTAGAAAGCAGGTTCTTCTTGATCTCAGGCACATGCCTGACATCATGGAGCATAAGCTGTGAGCCATCTAAAAACACAAGTCTCACATCACCTCTGCCAAGACTCTTGCATGCATGGTTATCACCCAAATAAACTACTCCTTCATTGCCAGCAGTATACCTGACAAACAAGTCTCTGCAACCTGTGACATGAAAGGAGGCACCTGAATCAATGATCCATGAGTGCATACCATGACCATCTCCTATAAGAAGTGAACGGGCATCAAGTGAAGACGTGAATAGGACCTCATCCTCACTGTCACCTGCATGTGACACATTGATTTCTTCAATCTTGACTCCACTTTTGCCCTTCGGCTTTACATCTTTGCCTTTTCTCTTTTCTTTTTGATCATTTTTCCATTTGTAGCATTGCTTTTTGATGTGTCCCTTCTTGCCACAATAATGGCATTCCAAGTCCTTTTTGGAGCGGGACTTGCTCCTTCCCCTTTCTTGGCTTTTACCTCTTTGCTGGGATCTCCCACGTGCATTCATTGCATTGGACTTTCCAACGGAATTGTTCTTCCTGTTCATCTCTTCTTGAAGAAGAGCACCCTCAACATCTGCATATGACAGCATAGCATTCGAATTGCTAGTGGCTGTCCTGAATGTGTCCCAACTCTCTGGCAAAGTGCATAAGAGAAAAGTGGCTTTGAACTCATCGTCCATTGCCAACTTTTGATTTATAACTTGGCTGACAATACCATTAAACTCATTTAAATGGGCTATCATAGACGCCCCTTCCTTCATCTGAAGACCTATGAGTTTCTTCAACCAATACACTTTGCTTGAGGCACTTTGCTGGGCATACAAGTCCTGCAATCTCTGCCACATTCCCCAAGCTGTCTTCTCTTCACGAATGCTGAAAAGTAAAGAGTCTGACACAGACAACATGATAGTAGATCTTGCCAGCTCATCCATATCTTCCCACTCTTCAGCAGTAAGAGAAGCGCGCATTAGACCCCTTTCTTTGATAGGCTTGTGCTGCTTTTTCTGGAGCAACACATTATAGCACTGGGTTTGCCAAATATCATAGTTATGTGAGCCTTCAAGCTTCTTGATGTGAAGCAATGAAGCGCTCTCACCTGTGGTTGCCATAGCAATATGCAACCTGTCAATGCCTGACTCCCTGCAAAATGTGCAAACACTGCTTCAAAAGCACACAAAGTGTCACAGTTGTTCTCCCAAGCTTTATCTCCCACTGCGGAAGCACAAATGCAACTCTACTCCCACTGTATGTGATGAAATCACCAAAATCTGGTTGCTGCAGATTTAGGACAGCACCTTAAATGTGCTATGTTCCCCTTCCAAAGTACTGTACAGTAGTACTAAGTGCTCACCAATGATGTACCAAACCTGTACCGGCAAGTACAGCAGCTGAAAATGAACCTTTTGCTCACTCAAATCAATGTGCAGCCATGCCAAAACTTGTACAAAGCTGTACCAAATCTGTACCAGTAGGTACAGTAGCAATAAATGCTATCCTGGCTGTCCAAATGAGTGAAAATCAGACTTTTACAGTCCCGACCACTGCATACAACAGTCTTGAACAGAAATTGGGCAAAAACCCCTTGACTGCAAGCTGATTTCTGAGGATTCAAGGCATAAAAGTCTTGCCTGCTGCTTTGCCAAGCTTAACAAGCATAAAATCTTGAAAAGCCCCTTGATTTAAGATCAATTGCTGATCATACATGGTACATTGACGCACATGAAGGCATCCAGAGTCTTCACGGTGCTTCCCCCTGGCCACATATACATCCAACACATAAAAGCCCCTTGATTTACACGCATATTGAGTGCTTGACAGGCATCAACACGTTGCCCAAAGCGTCAAATGCGAGTGCCTGCATGCAAATCAATCCAATCGGCACAAAAGCCCCTTGATTTGCACTGCAATTTGCTGCAATCTTGCCCGAATATGCGATTTCTCACATCATACAGCATGTATGAATGCTTAATTGCACAATTACATCAAAAGCCCCAAATTTCGACATCCAATTTCCTGCAAATTGATCCTGATTGTGACCAATGTCACCCAATTTTGCCAATTTTGCTCAAAAATTGAGCAATTCGACACCTGACCTGCTCAATTGATGATTGTACCTGCTCAATTGCAAATTGGACATGCAAATTCCAAAAAATTGAAGCAAATACCTCAGGTAATTTTCTAATTTTTTTATCTGATTTGCAGGCTGAATTTCTTTGTGTTAATGCTGCTGCAGAAAGGAGGGGGACGATTCTTGCTGATGTTGCTGAATCGGGAGTTGCTGCTGCTGAAGCATGTGTTGATGCCTACTCACGTTTGCTCGTTGCTGTGCGTGTACGGATGGCTGGCTGCTGCTGCTATGAAACGCTGGCTCGCCTGGTTGGCTGGGCAGCCCTCTGCGCTGCCTGGTTGGGCTGCTGCTGCTGCTGCTGTAGGCGCCTAAGATGCAGGCGCTTGGAGGTAGGCGCACGAAAGACAACCTGGATGAAGCCGACTGCAGAGGCGCCCGCACTTCGATCTCTATGCACTAAAAGCTCCACGCTCGCCTGCACGGGGACACGTGTTCGTTCCACGCTCACGTATTTCTGCCTTCGCCGCCTCCGCCTAGTAGCGCTACACGCCTTGTAGCCAACCGATTAGCGACCAAACGCCTCAACGCCACCAGTCGCACTAGCTCGCCTTCGCCTCGCATGCGCTTATCCTTTGCCTCGCATGCGCTTATCCGCCCAATGTATGGACGTGTGCTGCCCACCAGCGCTGACACCCCTATCTTCGCCTTCTTCTCCACCTGCGCCTGGGAGATCTGAGGGCAGCACTGCTTAAGCCAGCTGATAGCAGTCACATCCTTGCGCTGCTGCAGAGCTTCAGGTCACGCAGGTACAGCAACGCGCAGGCTTTAGGCTTGTACATCAGCAGAGATGCACAAAGAACGCGAGCAGAGTGTGCTGCACCGGAAAACTGCAAGCTCTAGGGCAAAGGGTGAGGATCAAGACAGATACCTAAGCTCTGATACCAGTTGAATGGGAGTGATAATTAGGGTTAGAGTTCATGTGGGAGACATACACAGAGAAACAAGGGAGAGAGAGAGAGTTGTGGGGATAAGTCAACTCACCAAGTGAGAGTGTGTGACTCCCCTATCACACATGTATATTGCACTAGTACACGTAGTGCACTTAGTACATTAAAAGTACTAAGTGTACTATGTACTATAACTTATGGGCTTGTACACACTATAAGGGTGGGCATAATGCCTTTACCCCAACATTTCATTGTCCCTGCCTCTTGTGTTAGCATCTCCAACATTCACTGTATGGTTGTCCATAATATTCTAGGTGTAGAGATAGCTAGTGTTCACGGTGATCGTCTCTCACAATAGAAGTGAAAGAGAACCGTATGCTCTGATACCAATGTAACTTGGTTGAACACAATGCTAATCAATACACTTAAATACACTAAGATTTGATGGACACATGCTCAATACATGAAGTAATTTTCTGAATTGACAAGAGACACACAATGAGCCAGAACGACCGGCCCCTCCCTTAAATAAAGTATATTGATCTTGGGAGAATCAAGTACATGGTGTCATGGGCATTTCTGACCAAATTTCCATATCAATGCATATGAATACAATATTGCAAACAAGTGGCTGTCGATGTAGACTTGCAACTCACACTACCCTCTCAAGTGCCCATGTTCCCTACCATCTGCTCTCTATTGTTCCACCAACACATGGTAGCAACAATCTGCAAGAGAGCACGTAGGACAAGAGAACACTACACAGGATATGTGATCTTGTAATCCGGTTCCTCCCTCCTGCTACTTGCTTCCATTATTAAGCATAAAAGCTTACCAATTGCAAGTAGAGTTGATGACAGCGGAAGTCTTCGCGATGGAAGTCCTTGGAGTGATGAGATCTTTGATTTGTCGCATTTCTTCGTGACAAAAGTCTTCAAGAGGATAAAGGGAACCCTGGGAAAGCTTCCCCTATGGTTCAACTTGAGAAAGGAGGGCTGAAATTAGGGTTTTCAGCAAAAAGACCAAAAATTACAGCAATAAAGAGAGCTGTTTTGCTGAATTTCAGTCATTGGGAGTGTGTAGGAGAGTGATTAGCACCTAGAAACACTCTTGGAAGCTTGAGAAACACATGAGCAAGCTTGGATATGGAGTTGGGAAAGAGAGAGTGCAGAAAATACAGTCCAAAATGCCCTCATGAAGAAGGCACCAATCTCTAGAGAGAGGAGGAGGAGTGAGTTGGTGAGTTGTCCAGTATAGGTGGCAGGCAGGTGCTTTGTGGAGCAAGCTAGAGTGGACACATGGCTGGTTACTCCCTTTGTACAAAGGGGATAAGGTCTGGGCGGTGGACATTGGATTTTGTCCACCTCGGGACATCAGTGTGCGTGAACACCGGGCTGGTCATAATTTATAAGTGAGTTTTAGTCGCCCAAAACTTAATGAAGTGTGTACACACTCACTTATAAATTAGTGCTAACTCCTAAGGCTAGGTTTATGACCAATGCTTACCACCTGTCACATGCCACATAACCATGTCAGCAAACAGTTTCACACGCACGGTTCGCGAGCGGGCGTCCCCTTACCCTTGAACTACACATTGGTCAGCATGCCATTTCAATTGCAAGCAAGCACATAAAGATGCTATGCAATGCAGCATTGGTATGGACAATCCCCGTTCATGAGACTATACCAAAATAGGCGTATTCCAAGCAAGTACACAAAGTACCAAACCCAATGGAACACCAATCCACCGGGCATTTCCGGGCATGTACACAGAGGCACAAGTCCCAACGGAAAGCCAAGTCATTAGTATCACATAAGTGGCATTAATCCCCGGCATATACAACTGCCATGGACACCAGTTCAATGTACATACATGATGAGAAAGCACGAGTGGACCAATTGGGTGGCCAAATGGTGACACATGTTATATACTCATGATAGTCAACCCACAAGACTATATAACTATCAACTCCATTATGCATAGTATGGACTAGATACTACGACATCCCCACTAACGTCATCAGTGCCCAATAGTGGGTGTAGAACTCTGTATCAAGATATGCTCTCACACACGCACTCCACACACACACACACACACACACACACACACACACAGACACACACACATAAGAGCATATATTCACAAAAAGCCCTTCGTACTGAGTTTCTGTCAAACCTTCGGAGATGCAGGGCAGACTCAACCATAATGAAACCTAGCACTAAGGGAAGTAGCAAATAGAAAGAATTAGTACAGCAAATAAGTAGTTGATAGGGCAAATGCACCGCTAAAGATAAAAAGAATAAGCACAATATCAACTGGTCGCAACCCAGACGAAAAATTCACAATGTGAAATCTGCATGTTCGCTAATACGACTGAATTATATACCTAGATGAATCCAAGAACATGCCCAAATTCACCTTTTAGGAACGTGCATGTTATATACTCATGGTAGTCAACCCACAAGACTATATAACTATCAACTCCATTATGCATAGTATGGACTAGATACTACGACATCCCCACTAATGTCATCAGTGCCCAATAGTGGGTGTAGAACTCTATATCAAGATATGCTCTCACACACGCACTCCACACACACACACACACACACAAGAGCATATATTCACAAAATGCCCTTCGTACTGAGTTTCTGTCAAACCTCCGGAGATGCAAGGCAGACTCAGCCATACTGAGGCCTAGCACTAAGGAAAGTAGCAAATAGAAAGAATTAGTGCAGCAAATAAGTAGTTGATAGGGCAAATGCACCGCTAAAGATAGGAAGAATAAGCACAATATCAACTGGCGCAACTCGGACGAAAAATTCACAATGTGAAATCTGCATGTCCGCTAATACAGCTGAATTATATACCTAGATGAATCCAGGAACATGCCCAAATTCACCTTTTAGGAACGTGCATGTTATATACTCATGGTAGTCAACCCACAAGAGCCCCTTTCAATCTTCATACACCAAAGTAGCACTTTGAGGTTTTCTCCAGTGAGGACTTCAAAGGTCTCTTGCAAATGACACTCCTAGTAACATGTCGTAGTCTGCTCCCTTGCTTCATGCTCAAAATCTCTCCTAGAAGTATCTTGTCAATGTGAACTCCATGTTCAAAAGACACCCAGTCCTCAATTCGTTGCTCCATAGGAATCTTTGCCTGTCTCCATAACTCTCTGAGGTTGTGGCTCCAAAGTTTCTGTGTCTTTCCTTCTCTATATGTAAAATTCCAACTACAAGCCTCTCAAGTAGTAGGTAGGACTTTGTCAAACCAACGAGAGCAGCTGCATGCCTCACAAAGGGGGCCTTCTGGGCCTCCTGATTCTTGACTTCCGAAATTTCTTGAAACTCTTCAAGTGCAGAGGGTTCCCCATCTGAACTGGCTGAGCAAGCTCCACCTTCTCTGCTTCCATGTCTTTTAGTAGCCGTTGTCCCTCGTCTACCTGTTTCCTCCGGTGTTCCACACCTTGCTGCAATGCCTTGGAATTTCTAAATATGTTTGGGGCACACACACACTATGCTCCAGCAAACAAAATGCAAACACGCACAAAAAGCAGAAAGTTGTAACTGAGAAGGACTAGACTCTCACAGGGGCCGAGCTTATTTTATTGAGAAGCGCAGAGAGGCTAATGTGACACACACAAGATACATATGATCTTGCCAAGCCACCGAAGGTATTGGCAATGCTAATAGAATGCCACCATACCACTATGCCGAAATGCGGAGAACAAGGAGCTCTACAGCATAGGCAACAGAATCAAGACTGGCTACATTACAAAATCTGTCCAAGGCAACCAACACTGTGTATTTCTTAGCAATAACTGAGCAAAAGAGATCTCTATCCTGACGAAGGTCTTGGAATGGACTACAAATAAATGATTAAAACCTGAAGCACTATTTGGAGAAGGTTTGATCCCCAATCTTGGAGCACATTGACAACGATTTGTTCTATGAATGGCCTGGCAGTCTTGACATTAAAGTGAATATACACTTACCCCCCCCCCCCCCCCCCCCCCCAAAAAAAAAAAAAAAAACCCATTTCCCTCTATTCCCTTAGTCTTGCCTACGGAAGTTTATTTGTGATCTTCAATCGTGGGGCATGTGGACTGAAGCGACCCAACCAATCCCTTGTATAAGAATAACTGGATGCTGTGTAAGAAGATTTATTGCCATCCTCCTAGCTTTCTCTTCAGAACTAACAGCTCATTGTGCAAAAAAGCCACTTCTACACAGGCCTAAGAGAACGTGAAAATGCATGTCTGATGCACAATAGGAAACAAGGGTGTTGAAGGGTTTTCCGAACCGGTGAGAAAGGGATTGAGGGCGGATTGAAGGCCTTGGAGCGATGCCGGATGAAAGGAACTCCGACGCTACAACACGTGAAGGGAACTGCCGCCGCCGCTGCTGCTGCATGCGCCATCTCTCTCTCACTCAATGCAATGTAACCGTACGCAATGCAAATTTTCAACGTCGGCTCTGTTATCTCTTACAAACTTAAGCTTCTGACTTTCCGAGCCGAGCGCACCAGGAAGTGTGTATATATTCCCAATCATGCAAGTTCATGTCTATGCAAGAAAATGAAAAAGGTCGTCCATAAGTTTTTGTGTGGACATCGTGACCGTGCAAGAAGATGATAAGGTAAATCTAGAGTTCCTAGCATTACTTTTGTGTGGATATCATAGAATGACCCAGCATTTCCTTGATGAAAGCAACAAGGCCAATGGTGACATAGTGTTCCCCTTTTTGTGAAAGAAATGTATGGATGTCCACACATTCCTCAAGGCTCAAGGAAGTGAAGAAAGTATGTGTGAATACTAGCAAAAAAGATTTGCACCATGGCCAATCTTTCTCTTTTTGTTGTTAATCACATATTGGTTAACACATTCCTATGACAACTATGTATGCACACTTATGTAATGGGCGTTCATGCTATATTGTAAATCTAGTCATTTTATGAGGGAAACGTCCTAAAAATGGTCCCAAGTATTGAGCTTCAAAGGACAGACAATAAGATCTTGGTCAATTGGCCAAACCATAGAGAAAAGCCTTGTAACTATGTTTTGGGCACCCCGGGTCACTTACTCCCAGGTTGCCTAGTGGGAAAAGGCTTGGAACTGTAAAAGCCAATTTCTCTTGTTTGTAACTCATTCTCCCAGTTATGCAATAGAAGTGGAGTGTTCTCTCTCTCCGTCTCTCTTGCAACTCTAATCTAGCATGTGTGGTGTGCTTAGGATTAGGGTTTGGAAGTGATTAGCACTACTCACTTGTTCTCTCTTGCTTCCTCTCTCTCTCTCTTTCTTGAGTGATTAGGCTAACCAACGTAATCCTCTTCCGCGAGGCAGAGATCCCACACACGATCTTCGCGCAAGAGAGCTGCATCTCCAATTGGATTAGAGCAACCGCCTCGGTGTGACAAACGAGTGCGAGAGGACGGCAGTGTGACGAGCAGCTACAGTGGAGCTTTTGAGCCATGCACCAAAGTCGGTCGATCAGCCATTGTCGACACCATCCACCAATGACAATCCAGCCTCATCGCTCAACATTACCCCTCAACTCTACAACCTCGACCACCCACACTGCAAGCATCCCAACCGCATACCTTTACCCCATGACAATTAACGGTGGGTTCCCAAGCATTTTCTTACCGCTCAGGGATTCTACGATGGCTACATAGAACTTTGGATCCCAAAATGGCCATCTCCACCCCCCTCCCAAAGCACAAGAAGCTAGTTAAGCCAACAAAAACCAACCCTACGTCCAAGCTTCCACGTTGGCTAGTCCCCGACCACCTGCTCTACGAGCATAAGGATACTACAAAGGCAACCCTCGCCTTTGGCTAACCAAGAATGCTGCATGTGGTTATCCACCACAATAACTCCCCACTAGGAAGCTAAGAGACAAAAAGCCCCACGACCACCGGTTAGGTAACCCCAAGCACAACACAGCCAACTATGTTGGGTGCCTACCAATATGCTCAAAGCACAAGGCTTCCATGAAGGCAACACACACATGTGGCTCCTCAAGCCACATGTGTGTGGCTCCTCAAGCCACAATCAAAAGCCTCTCCTCCGCATCGACACCCACCTCATATCTCAAACCCTCATCAACACAAAAGCCGAAATCCTCGCCAACCACGGACCTTCATCACTCTGCAACGTTGGATGCCCAAATGTCTCTTACAAGCCCAAGGCTTCCATGATGGCAATCCTATCATTTGGCTCCCAAGGCATACCCCTCAGCAGTTCGCCCAAACCACACCCACCATGCCAGTACCTGTCCAATCGACAAAGATGGTTTGGCGACCAACGGGCAGACAAGTTCCCTCCTCCTTGACAAAATCCTCCGAATTTTCCCACACCCAACCCATGGGCACTCCAAAGCTCAATTCGCCCAACCCTTTCAACCCACAGAGCCTCATCCACAAAGCTCCACCCGCCCCTTGACTTTGTCACCAAACTAAAGGGGCAATGTTGCACATGGCTGAGCTTATCCAACCACTCCAAGATAAACTTAAAGGTAAGCTCATAACTCTAGCCACATGGACCACTCAGTACAAAACCCTCTTTAAGGGTGCTGACCAATAAACACATGTAAAAAAAAGAAGAAGAAGAAGAGAGAGTCTCTAGGGTGATTAGGACCACGGGCACACCTTTTGCCCTCACCCATGCACAACACCTGCGAATCTCACTGGGCCTTGTCCTACGCGCACACATTGCATAAAGCTTCATCATTGATAGCCATCCAGGTACATCTCTGGATGGGGGGACCATGCTGGTCCATGGTAGACCCATTGCCTAGTCCATGGTATGACCCACATGAGTCTAACTAAATTGTTTTCCTTTTACTTTAAGCTGGTTCATCAATGGAACATCTATCTTAACATAATTCCTTATAAACTTTCGATATAACCCTGCAAGTCCTAAAAAGGTTTGTAATTCATCTATATTGGATAGGACCTACCATCTCAATATAGCTTCAACTTTATCAAGATCCATACAAATCCCTTTCTCGGACACACTGTGTCCAAGATATTGCACTTCTTTTTTGAAAAAGTCACATTTAGATTTTTTTAACAAATAATTTATTTTTCCTCAATAATTGAAATAATTTTATAAGGTGCTCAATATGTTCTTGTTCATTTTGACTAAAGACTAGTATATCATCAATAAAAACCACCACAAATTTTCCTAAATAAGGATGAAGTATAGTGTTCATCATGGTCATAAAGTAGTGGGAGCATTAGTTAGACCAAAAAACATAACTTAAAACTTATAGTGCTCAAAAGATGTCTTAAATGTTGTTTTTGGCACATCATCAATTATAATTCTTACTTGATGATACCCAGACCTTAAATCTATCTTACTAAAATATTTAGCACCTTTAAGTTGATCAAACAACTCATCCATCCTAGGAATAGGAAAATTATTATTTATTGTGATTGCATTCAATCCATGATAATCTTTGCACAAGCGCATAGATTTGTCTTTTTTCTTCACCAATAATATTGGTAAAGCCTAGGGAGATTTACTTGGCTTGATAAAGTCTTGTTCTAAATATTTAACCAATTGTTTTTCAATTTCTTGTCTTTCAGTCAAACTTACTCTATAAGGTGGCTTACTAACTGGCTTTGAATACTTTAAAACTTCTATGGGATGATTTATCCCTCTATCTAGGGGTAAACCTTTTGGCAATGTTTTTGAAAAAACATCTTTAAATTCTTCTAATAAATTGTTCAAAGAAGAATTAACTACTTCACAAATACTTGAATCTAACTTTTCACAATGGTTTTTAAATTGAGGCATTGAGGCATTGCATAACACAAAAACATTTGTTTTATTTCATTATCTTGATGAAGCTTTTGGAGCTTAATATTACATATCAAAGGAGAAGATGGTACATTGTACTCTCCTTGCAATGTAATAAATTTTCCTTTATACTCAAATGTTAGTGTATTATGCAAATAGCGTCTCGAAAGTGTTTTCCCCCCAGTGAAAATAACCATTCTCTCCCAAGAATTACATCTGTAGGCTCAACAGACGCATGGACAGTATCCCACTCATCTTTATCATAGCCATTGGCTGATGATACTATATACATATGAAAACTTGGGACTTGAGGAAACTTAAGTTCTTTAACCAAGTTGTAATTTAATATGAGGATTCTAACTTTTTTATCTTTAGTATTTCCATGCATTCGAACCAAGTCATGTGGTCCAAATGATGGTTCCCACATAGATTTTACCACCATACAACAATGCTTTTCATCAGAATGACAAACCTCAACCGATTTATTTTAGGAAAATCCTTAAGTAACAACACTTGAATAGTGTGCACTAATTTTCCTTCAAGTTCATTCTCGGTTTATCATTGTAAGGTTTCCCCCTTCTAAAATAGTGTGCACTAATTTTCCTTCAAGTTTATTCTCGGTTTATCATTGTAAGGTTTCCCCCTTCTAAAATAGGGGAAACACTTAAGATAGTCCACTAAGTCTTAACTTGGAGAAAATTTCCTATTCATCGACACCTTGACCATGTAGAGATTCAAGGATACGATTCATAGGTAAGACCTAGTCCTATCCCGCAGGGGGAGCATGATCTTCTAAAAATCAAATCACCCATAGGGTAACTACTAGACTTGATTTCTAGAGGCAACGCTTTTTTCCTCATCCATGCAAGGCACAACCGCCGCCGCCGCTGGCCTAGTCGTCTAGAATAGAGTTGCCCAACAACCTATTTATCTAGCGTAGGGCTTTCACTTAATTTGTTGGAAAGCTACCCGACTAATCGGGTCCACCCGTCCGTAGGATGGTGCCGTTGGGGCATTCCATCCTCCCACTTTCCACCCTACTCACACGTCAATTTGTTTTCTAATTAATCCTACCACACTGTTTGACATAAATAAATATGTTCCTTAATTAAGATCCTTTTCACTAGGTTTGTTTAAAACAATCTTTTTCCACAATACAATAATGCCAAAAGATAAGATTTATAAAAAAAAAAGTTTATACATGAATCAATTCCATACAAGACAAACCGGCTCTCTTATTCTTTTCCTTTATACTGCCGATGATCAAGAATTCGGCCTTCCAGCCTCTACATGATGCTGGGCAAAACCCTACGAGACCATACACCTCATCATCGACCGCCGCTGGCGAGAGGACTCAAGCCAGCCTGTCGCCCTCTCAGGCTCCATCACGCTCGATCCTTCCGTCCCTCATAGGGATGTCTGCACACTAGGGTGGGCTTATTCACCGCACTAGCCTGGGCCCTCAGAACTAGGCAGCATCATAATCTCTCGCCTCAATTGGCGAACCTTATTCTCCCAATGGTATGAGAGATACCTTGGGCTATTCCCGGGCTTTGTTAACGACGTTGCCCGGCTACACAAGCATGGAACGGAGTTAGCGTCGAAGCCAGGAAAAACTTGCACTCTTTAAAGATAACAATTTCAATGCAATTTATTGAATACAACATCACACAATTCGTTACTTTATACAATTTTATGTCATTATTTTAAAAGGAAAAGATACTCATTCATTAACACTAATATATAATAATAAAAACTCTTCCTTAAAAGATAACCAAGCTAACCTGGATACCATTTCCTTGAGGAGCTTGTAAAGGGAGGGTTGGAGCCGCATCGGGAGCATCTTCTCTAATCTCGTTGTTGTGCGCTCCTCCCGAGGCAATATTTTGACGTTTCCGAGAAGGGGCCATCTTGGACGTCGTCTTGTGGGGCTCGCTGTCGCGATTGAAACGCTCCAGTCGGATCTCAATTCTGAGATCGTTTGCTCACCGTATGAGCAAAAGACCACAGCGCATGAACCCTCTCTTAAGGCAAAAACCTCTTACTAAAGTCCACGCAAATGGGGGGGGGATTGTGAGATGTCCTTAACCAAAAAATGTTTTGCAAAAGGAGAGAAGGGCTGACGAGGGCTGCTGTACTACCTCCTAGCAAGAGGGGGATAGAGGAAAATTGCCTTATCTGAAAAGTGGCAAATGAGGAAAATTGCCTTATCTGAAAAGTGGCAAATGAGGGGGTGTGAGAGGGGTGGCTGTACTACAACAAGTACACAGGGACGGACGGCGGCACAGCAGAGCATACGCTACGCAGAAATGCGTGTTGCCCATGGAGCACCCCGGGGGGTTTATAAAACTGTGGGGTGCAGGTACGGGCGCTGCACAAAGCAAGGACGAAAAGACGGTGTACCAGCAAAGGCTGTAGATCAGTGGCCTACATGGGTCTAGGGAAAAGGTACGGTGTCAGTTTTAACAGGGAAAGGAGTGGTACGTATGTACCTTATCTGGTCAGGGAAAGCATTGGTGTCCACGTAGCGGTACGTGTGGACCACACAGTGGGCGGCCGTCCTTTGTTCTTGTGCGACCATCGTACGGACACCCTGGTAAGTGTGTACGGTCCAAATTTTTGGGGCGGGGTCCCCAAATTTGGGACGTCGGCCTCGATTTGCGTATCGGACTGCCCCGGGGGGTGATTTTTTTTTGTTGTCTGGGAGGTTCTCTTGGTCATTGGGGTTCAGACCATTTGTCAATCGGACGCCCGGTCGTGCATTTATTAAGGTTTAAAGGTCGTCGTTTTTTAACTAAAAATGACTGAAATTTGCATATAAGCTTGATTCGGTGTCCATTTTGGATGCTGTAAAATCCTATAATAGAGTAAAATCATGCGCAAATTCCAAATTTGGGCTCAGAATTTGAAGATTCTAAGTAGAAATGACTCATTTAATAAAATCATTGATTTTTATACCATAAAAACTCTATTACATGGACATTTCTTTATTAGTGAAGATGGGTATGTTACAATCATTACCATTCCCAGTAAGTTCTTATCCTTGGGACTTACGATAATGTTTTTTATCATGTCCCGGTGCAAGACAAGAGAAACAAAGTTTTTGTTTAACCACTCTCTCAAAATCTTATTTTTTAAAAAACTTACTAGGATTGGATTTTTGCTTTTTTGAAGGTTCTTTCTTTTTAAAGAGAAAACCCTTTCTTTTTTGAGAGCTAAAATTTTCTCCATGAGGTTTATATGAACTTTTTTTATTTTTTTCTTTACGATTACCACTACCCATGGTATCGTCAAATTTTTTTGCAAATCTTATAGCCTCATCTAAGTTTTTTGGCTCTTTAATAGAGATAAGTTTCTTCTTGTACTCCCTTTTCAAGCCTCTAATGAAGCCTTTTACTTTTTGAAAATTGTCTATTCGCTTAAGCTTTAAGATAAATTTTCTATAGCAAGCTATATATTGAGCGAGATTTAAATTCTTTTGTTCCAAATAATAATTATCCCACTCCTCCCAATTTCGGTCTTCTTCATTTTCAGGAAGAAATTTCTTTAAGAATAATTCCTTGAATGAATCCCAAGAATCAGTACTTGCCTAAAACTCATCCGCCACTTATAAGCTTTGCCTTATAAGGATAAGCTGCTTGAATGGATTAGGCACATTTCTTAAAAGATGCAAATCTTGCCATTTTTGTAGGAAAATATGGACTGCATCTTTATTTCTCTCCTTCTCTTCTCCACTAAAATTGGGTGCCTTTAAATCTTTGAATACCATATCTTGGTCTCTAGTTTTGGGACCCTCTTTACTTATGGTTTCATTCAACCCTTTTTCTAGAGTTTTTTCTCTTTCCTCACCAATGTTACTTTTATATATTTCTTTTACTCCCAATCCTTCTCCTCCCATCAAGGATCTAAGAAGACCCATCATTTTCTCAAGTTTGTTTTCTATATTAGAGATTTTTCTTTCATCTCCTTCATTTTTATATCCTTATCATTAAATTCTAAATCTTGCATATCTATTTCATTTGGTTTTGTAATACCCTCTTCTATATGGAAAGAGGACATTTAGTTTTCCCTCTTCTCACCATTTTCATCCTTCCCACCTTGAGAAGCCATTTACCCTAACACTAAGCAAAATGGAAAATTTCTCACAAAGCAAAAAAAATGCATCACAATGACCTTACTTGGTTGGGTAATTATGAATGGTCCCTAATGATGTGAAGAACAATTTTGTTGATTCCTCCTTGTTGATATTTGCTTCAATGATCCTTCAATGTTGTCTTGTACTCCACTTGTTCCATGTAGAACTCCAAAGTATGCCCAGTTTTTTAGGCAAGAGATATGCCCAATTTATTAAGCAAGATGTATTTTGTATGGAGAAGATTTGAGAAATATAGAGATTAGCTTATGGAAATGAATAGAAAAAAGAATAAGGTGTAGAGATTAATGGGTATAAGTAGAAGATTTGGATGGAGAAGATTTGAGAAATATAGAGATTAGCTTATGGAAATGAATAGAAAAAAGAATAAGGTGTAGAGATTAATGGGTATAAGTAGAATTAGAGTTAGCAACAATGAGTGGCTCAATGGAAACATGGAAGATAAAGAACTTGGCTCTGATACCAATATAATGCTCCTTGCATTATAAGCTTGAGGACTTGTAAGACTAGTACTTTGATTCTCCACCCAACCACACACTCTATCTTTAGAACTAAGGTAGTTTGCTCTGTTGTGTTAGATTCATGCCAAACAAGTTATCAGCAGGCAGCAACAGCAGATGTGTTTAGGTTTGAAGGTCTATCTTTAGAACTTGGGTATCTTTTCTTAAACAAATATGGTCTAATGCCCAACTATGGACATCATCTTGGCTTCCCTCATGAAAGGTCTACCAAAATAACATCATATGAATCTTGTTGATGCAACAAGTTCATTACTATAAATGTGTGGTGATAATGTAACTTAAAGACTTTCATCCTTAGGTTTTGCAAATCTCCCATGGTCTTGCTAAACTTCCCTTGCTGTTAAAGTTCCATCTACCATTTTTACAATTAGATTCAATCATTCTAACATTGGATTTCTAGCATTTCTTAGTGATAATGCTCAATCTCACTCCTTTGTCTAGGATTGTAGTTGCCTGATATCCTTTATGGTGGATTGGAAAGGTGGCATTAGTCTTATGGTGGATTGGAAAGGTGGCATTAGTCTTATGGTGGATTGGAAAGGTGGCATTAGTCTTATCACTTTCATAGGACTTTCAATAGATGAGGTGCTAGACCTCGTTTCTTCATCTGATATTTTGTGGATCACTAGTATGTTCCCATTGTTTTTTTCCATGCGAGATGAGAACAAAGTTTTTTTTTGAGCACTTGTATAGAAAATGTCACATACATTGGGTCCTTTATCTCAACGCTTATGCATTGTGTTGACTTTACCTCCCTTAGGTTTAGGCTTTCTTCTAGCCTCTTTCCCTTGTCTTGAGTTTTGGTTTTGACATCTTCAATTTGTATAGCTTTGGCTTTCCTAGCTTTAGGAGATTGTGAATCCTTTTTTGGTTATTGTGTCACTACATTCTTTTATACCCCTTGTTAAGAGTATTCTTTTTGCATTATTTTTGGCTTTTTCTCTCACCTTGGCTTGCAAACATGTGAGCACATTTAGTGGAATCATAGACAACTTTCCATTCTACACACTTAAGATGTTGAGAGTTGGTTATTGTTGTGAGGCATCTTGTGATAAAGCATCTTTCCTCAGACAATCTATGAACATGTGATCTATGGCACATTATTCACACAAGGGATGTGTGGTGTCAACTGTAGGTGCATTCCGCATTATTGGGTAGTCTGCAACCTTATGCATTCCCCGATAATAGAAGCACTACATTGTTTATCTAACTACTTCCTTAGTATTTTTTTCTTTTTCCTGGTTTTATTTCTCTTTGAGTCAAGGAGATTGGATGTGTGCATTGGGATTATTGTTGTCCACTTGTTGCATGTCATGTGGCATGTGTGGTGGCAACACATGCATGGACCTTATAAAGGAGGGTCTCTCCTATTAAAGGACCTTATATAGATGTTTATATATAACTCTAGCAAGGATGTAGCCCTCAAATATCCTTGTGCTATTAGTCTAGGAGTGTGTGGACCTTATAAAGGAGGGTCTCTCCTATTAAAGTGTGTCTGCTCCTCCCACCTTTGCCATCAAACCTATGTGCATAAATAGAAATTTCACGAAGCTTGATTTGGACAAGATTAGAGGAGGAGTGAAACTCTAGTTTTCTTACAATTTTGAGGGCTGAATTGGGGCATTCTAATCACTTAATTGGAAGCCTCAATAGCAAGAAAAACATACATAGTATATGTGCAAGTACTTGGGAAAGAGAGATTACATAGGGAGAATGTTTTAGCCACATGGTTGAATCCTCTCAAGGATTATCATTCTTAAAATATACTTAGATCATATGTGACTTTTCCATGGGAAGACAATTTATGGTGTGCAAGTTTAGAGAATGTTTTAGCCACATGGTCGAATCCTCTCAAGGCTTATCGTTCTTAAAATATTTACAGGCCATATGTAACTTTTCCAAGGAAGACAATTTATTGTGTGCTAGTGTAGAGAATGTTTTAGCCGCATGGTCAAATCCTCTCAAGGTTTAATGTATTGCAGGCATAGTATGAATAAGATTTGGTTGGCGCAAAGTTTATGTCCACGTGGTAAGTAGAATAGTTATTAATATATTGGGAAGCACAAATGTTAGTGCATGCACAAGCAATAATTTTGGATGCAAAATTGAATAATCATATACCAATAGTTGGTATTATGGCCTAAATGTAGTGCACATTGTCAGTGATATACATCAAGAAGTAACTAATATGAGTTGTGTCAAATTAAAAAGTAGATTTGAAAAGAGTAGATTTATCCATATAATGAAAAGTAAAGGTCGTGAAAATAGAATAGCAAGATATGAATCTTATTTTATATGGCATTAATATTAGAATAGCCTCAACACCTCTTGAAATATCTATGTAGACATAGGAACTCTTTTAGTAAAGCAATAAATGATGCAAAATGAGTAATCCTATGTAACTAACTTATTACTTTCTATGTTGTCTTATAAAAAAATATATCAATAAATTAATATTATATTTAATAATATAATATTTTAATATTTATTATTTAATATAATATTTAATAATATAACTTATTATCATAATATAAAATAATATTATATTATAATAGTATATTTTAAAATATAATAATATTATAATATTGTTCACTATAGTGGTGGATTTCTTGGAAACTCTAAACGACATTTGAGGCACTAGTTGCTATGGGCAATGATCCCTAATGGGGGTCTAGGAGGCAGCACCCTTGGTGGGGGTCTGGGGGCAATGTCCCCAGCCGGGGGTCCGGGGGACAACGCCCCCTGGTGGGGGTCCGCCGGGGGGCAACGCCCCCGATGGGGGACGGGGGGCAACGCCCCCAGCGGCGGCGGGGTCCGGGGGCTGCCGGTAGTCCCCGGCCCCACGGTAAGACCTATGTGTGATATGAAAAAAAATCGATTGCTTAATTCTTATTACGAACTTTGATAAAAGTGTTTTTTTAAAGATAATTCCATTTATTATCAAACGTCCATTTTTTATAAACGTTCTCATTAAATGGGATATATTCTTGAGAATATATGCTTCATTAAAGAAGATATCCTTTAATGATGTGAACCTAAAAGTGATTTTTTTAAATAATTCCATTTATTGTCAAACGTCCATTTTTTATAAACGTTCTTCATTAAATGTGATATATTCTTGAGAATATATGCTTCATTAAAGAAGATATCCTTCACTGATGTGAACCTTTTCTAAGAATTTGAATTTGACCCTCTCTTTCTATCTTCTCTCTCTACGATTTCCCTCTTCTCCTAAAAACGTACTCTTCTTCTTGCTCACACTTTCGACCCTAGTTTTTGTTCTTGCTCTCTCTGTGATGTTTTCTTTGCATTACGCCTCACCTAAGCTCTCTAATCAAAAGATTTAGTTGTGCTTAAGCAAGATTTTGACCCTTCATGTATGTTTCATCTGCATATCTACTTCTTTTCATCTTCTTGTTTCTGTCTTCACACGCTAATCAGATGCTAATCAGAAGCGACTTTGCCAGCAAGCTTCGCAACAACAATAGCCATTCACAATATTGACGCTAATCAGAACTCTGCCAGCAAGCATCGTAACCATAGCCATTTAAAGGTAGGCTCTTTGCCTCATGCATGTTCTTTGTTTTCTTGATTTTTTGGTTCATAATGCTTAATTACATAATTAATCTTTCTTAATTATAATTAACCTAGTAAGATAAATGAGATCATATAGTACATTCATGACATAAAAATAAAAATATGGTTAACTTCACACCCAGTTTTCTTAAAATCGAGAATGTTTCTTGACTAAGAGCCTACTTGAAAAAACAAACAATGCAGAAATAAGAAAACAAGTATGAAACTAACCTTGATTAATTTTTCAACACTCTTGTTATGGCAAAGATGCGACCTTGTCCCTTGAGAATGCTTCTGTCTTGTTGATTCTTCTTGTATGCTGTGTTGACCTTGCTTATATAAGCATACTTCTATATACTACTTGCACATATGTGTAATCACTCGCTATGCAAAAAATAGTGATCTATCCATGTAGCACAATAGAGACTAATTGGACATTGTAGAATAATTCTCTGTATATGTATGCATTTCACATGAAATGACTTTTTCAAGACACACATATACTTGTGCTTACAAAAGAGGTAACAAAAATATACTTCTGGTTATATGATGCTTCAAACAAAAGTGACTGTGTGGCCAAAAGCCATGGGCAATATGAAAGCTTCTTTCTGAAATAGCCATAGGATATTGCCTTGTGGTCAAATCTTAGTACCTCAACTATTACACGTAACATGTTGTGTCTCTATTGCATATCAGACTAAAATCGGATGAAAGTAAGAAAATCATGCATACTTTCAATGTCACATAATAATATGGCTAAAATCCATGGGCACCTATGTTTGATTGTTACATGGAATTATGGTTAAAATCCATGGACACCTAGGTTATTAAGATGGTTCTTTTTGTGTTCTAATTTTTTTTTAATCATCTTATATCCAAGATCACTTGTACATTGAAAGGATTTAAGGAAGTTGGCCAAGTAGAGCTGTCTTCTAAGAGTAAAACCAAACATAGCAAAGTTTTTACCATATGGTCAAATTCAATAGAAGACATCTCCTTCAAAAACCCATGCTACACATAGAATATAAATTATCAAATGGCCACTTTCATGACAATATGTCCACGATGAATCTATGATGATGTCTACATGAAATTTGGTATTACAAAAAAACCAAACGTTGTGGCATGAGAGTATGGATAAAATCCATGCTCACTTCTGTATATCCATTAGTGATCTCTAACATTAGTGATCTCTAACATTAGTGCTCTCCATTGTCACAAGATTTGTTCATATGGTCAAATTCTACCTTATAATTATTACATTCAACATTTTGGACACATAGGCTTTTGCATTGTGGTCAAATCTTTGTATCTTAATTGTTACATGTAACACATTGTCTCTCTATTTCATGTCAAACAAAATTTGAAATTATGGGAAAAAAGTAAGAAAATCATGTATTCTTTCAATGTTGCATAATAGTATGGCTAAAATCCACGAGCACCTATGTTTGATTGTTGCATGGAATCATGGTTAAAATCCATGGACACCTAGGTTACTAAGATGGTTATTTTTCTGTTCTAAAAATATTTTTCAATCATCTTAATTTACAAGATCACTTGTATATTGAAAGGCCTCAAGGAAGTTGGCCAAGTAGAGGTGTCTTCTAAGAGTAAAACTAAACAAAGCAAAGTTTTTTCCACATGGTTAAATTCTATAGAAGACATCTCTTCAAAAGCCCATGAATATGAATTATCAATTGGCCACTTCCACTATAATAGGTCCATGATGAACCTATGACCATGTCTACATGAAAATTGGCATTACAAATAAACCTTTCATTGTGGCATGAGAGTATGGATAAAATCTATGCTCACCTGTGTTTGATTGTTGCATGAAATTATAGCTAAAATCTATGAGCACCTAGCTTACAAAGATGGTTCTTTTTGTGTTCTGAAATTGTATATGGATCAAGATCACTTGTATATGGAAAAGCCTCAAGGTTAGGTAGAGATTCCCACTGAGAGTAAAACTAGAAAGAGAAAAGTTTTTGCCATATGGTCAAATCCTATGCATGCATATTATAATCATAACACTATTGAATAAAGTTTTGGCCATGTGGTCAAAACCTAATATTTCTATGCAATATCTTGCCATATGGTTAAATTCTAACTTAAACCCTTTCTATGATGATATTTGGACATACATTGGTCAAATCCTATGCATGCATATGGTAATCATAACACTATTGAGTAAAGCTTTGGCAATGTGGTCAAAACTTGAGATTTGTTTCTAATATATCTTATTTTTTGTACTTATGTAGGTTTAATCAATGGCAAAGAAATCTACTTCGGCAAGGAAGGAGAATCAAATCATTGATGGAGTTAGTGGGAATTTTGTATGGCCTTGGTTTATGGATGTTTATGACAAAGAAGGAAAAAGGGCAAACAATGTCCTTTTATATGCTTCAAAGCTTGAGGATTCAACATATGATCAAGTTGGGATCATTGAGGGGTTGATGGATGGCCCGTGTATTGTAGTAAAGATCAAGGGAAAGAACATTGAATACAACCTAGATCCCTTATCTTTTCAATCTACACATATAAAAGAGGATGAAGTATACTCTTTGAGAGCAATGGGTTGGAGCCTCCCAGAGGAGATATCAGGCACACAGGACATAATAGCTACATTTGAGTCTATCAAGCATAGTGAACTTCTTTTTCCTACAAAACATGGTGTTCAACCAAAGAAGAGGACAAAGATTCAAGATGCACAAGCACAATCAATAGCTTCAAACTCACAGGCTCTTGGTGTGAGTGTACCTCCTAACACTCCTCTAGACAACACAAACCAATCTTCAAAGGCACAAGTAATCCAAGCAACACCTTTGGTGTCACTTGAAGTTAAGGGTGTTGAAAGAACCTTTGACTTTCTAGACATGGTTAAGAAGAAGGGTAAAAAGGATGGTTCAAGATTTCACATGTTTGAAAAATACTTTCCATTTGGCTCAACCACACAGTTTCCTATTGATGTTGGTAGATGCTATGAGGCACCACCTTTATATACCTATAGAACACTTTGTTGGGATTATGTGCAAAAGTTGACATCATCTTTTGTAAAGAATCCCATGAATCCAGCAACAGTAGCATACCTCATGCCCTTTTTGGAGGAGAGTGATGTGAAGCGACCCATGCATCGTGTGACGAGGTGGAAGTGGATATGCTACATTCTTACTCCTATTGGATCATATCAGGTCTTCACTCAATCCATGCGGCAAAGATCTATATCCTAAGTAGCACTCATCGATGCCTAGCAACCAAACATCTATATGCCACAAGGAATGCAAGAATCTTGGTGGACTGTCCTATTGAAATGTGCATTGAGCTTTCTAGGATGACAAATATGGAATCCCACAATGTTATGAAGAATGGTCCTTATCTTGAGCAACTTCAACAAGTAAGGGATCAATGGATAGCATTTGGGTCTCCACCAAAACCTCAACAAGGGCTTCCAAAGGGTAGTCCTCAAAGAGTACCATGGGAGGTAATGATGTACAACCTTAGCTTGTCTTATTCAAGATGCATTTGGTGTTTTCTTTCTCATTTCATATTTTTATTTTTGATAGAGATTTATAGAATACATTGGAGAAAAGTGTGCATCATGTGATTGTCATATGATAGTGAGCACACAAGAGATATTTGATGGTTGGATTACCATCATGAAGAGATACTCAAAGGGGGAGCTTTCATCTCAAGAGGATACCACCACAAAGAAGGGAAGGCAGCCTTCTCCCGCAACTTTTCGTTGCCTTATGGGTCTAAAGGATGGGGACATCCTCACATTACAAAAGGAAGTTAATGATGGACACATCATCTTTCTTAGAAACAAATGGGACAAAGAGGATGTTGTTGACATGGAGACAAGGGCAAAGCAAATCAAGCAAGATAGGGTGCTCCATGAGGAGCTAGTTTCTCTCTTCAATGCCTCAACTCATGCTAGCAATAGTATGATGAAGAGTTGGGAAGATCTTGTTGCTGAATACGACATCACCAACGATGTATACACAAAGATTTTAGGTGTTTGCAGTGATTGGGTGTCAAAAAAGCTCACACGTGGGGCTGATGCAGGACCATTGCCAAATGGTGCAAAAGACATTGTGAACTTTCTTATTGTGAAGAAGCAAGATCCTCTTCATTCTTCTACTAGCTTACCTTGGCAAGTATATATTGTGGGGTGCAACCTTGAGGCATTCGATCTTATATACAATGTGTATAAAGATCCTATTACCATTGGTGTGGTTGTCCTAGAAGCGGCACATGGAGTTGGGGGCATGACATGGGATTCTATCATGTTTGGAAAGGTGGTCTTCACATTGTTAAAAATGTTTGGAAAGGTGGTCTTCACATTGTTAAAAATGACATGTGAGCCTAAACAATTCATTTTGTTGTCATTTCTCAACCGCAAATAAATGGCAGCTATGGAGGAGGCCCTTGAGAATCTTTCATGCAAGTACCATATGCAAGTTGGAAGTGTTGACTTCCTACCAATGGCCAAGAGTCTTGCTTTTGGGGCCATGGATTCATTTGTTGTGTTGACACTTGTGACCATGGAGAAAAGCTTCATCAATCTAGATCGATATGTTGGAAATTCCAACAAGCCATGCAGTTTGGATAATGAATCCATTGAAGCCATTGACAAAGAAGGAAAGGATGGAGAGCTTGAAGAAGAACAAACTATTGCAAAGGCCATATTTAGAAAGAAAAAGAAGGTCATCAAGGCTACAATCAAGGCATTCAATGATGCACATGAGGTTGTATGTGATATATTCTCATGTGGTGTTGCACCAACGCTCGCATTGGAACATCACATGAAGACTATTGCAGTGGTGTGCAATAGTCAAGAGCAAAGAGAGATTGAAGCGGCATGTTGGAGAGCCCATGAGAGCGCCAACCCACCTACAAGTGCTCAAGAGGTTCCTCCCATTGGTGCTCTAGCTCTTGACCTACCGCCGGAGGGTGTGGATGAATCAAGCCAAGACATAGCAAATATTATTATGAAAGAGAGGTTGAAGGCTACTTCAGGTGTTTGAACCTCTCTATCTCTAACTTTTGTCAATGAGAACACTATGGTGTAAGGTTGAACTTGTGTTTTGGAGGATGATTTTATGACATAACATTTCCTACATATTTTCTCATTTTGTGGTGCTATCTAAAGCAAGCCTTACAAGCCTATTTCTCTCAGTTTTGTGTTTATTGTTTAAGAGTCCTTATTTCTAGAAATATTTTCATCATATTGTACCTAAAATTGGTTGCAAAAAAGTTTGTGCTTCTATATTAAAATACAAGTATGAAGTACATGATAATGTTGGAAGAAATATTTTCTTGTATGGTATAGCTAGAATGCCTCAATCAATTGCTATTACATTACTTTGATCCAAATGTTGGTATTGGTTTTCTCTAAAGTTTTGTGTCCTTCAATATTTTACCATGTGGTCAAATATATTAGAAGAAAATGTTTTGTGTCATACAACTACATTGAGTTTTTCAATTTCAATTGCAGTGCTTTGATTGAAACATTGGTATGACTTGTATTATCAAAGGTGTCAATGTGGTGTCTATTGATATTAGGCCACATGATCTAATATTTTTTCTCTTGAAATATGTTTTTCTAAGTATGCTCAACATGCATGTCCTTCATGCACATCAATGTGGAATATTGTAGCATGTGTGTATGGAAAAATATTCTAAAATGTTCATTGCAACTATATACATTGTTGTATCTTAATTCAATAGTCATATAATATTACTTTTTAAGATTTTTTTGCCACATGGTCAAAAATATATTTTGATGAAGTATCTGCCATCCATGCATACTATTTGCATATTAAATTTAATGTCTTATACAATGTACATATGGAATAGTACAATAAACTTAGCCCTATTGAACTATATATAATGTTTTTATCTTAGCTTACTAGCTCTAAAATGAAAAAAAAAACTTGTAAGAGACTAGATGTCTATTTTGTTCTTAACCTTTGTGTTGTATGATAGAATGATTCAAATTTGACTAAGAATAGTCTATTTGCATATTTGGCAGATTTGAGCAGAGCAAACAAAGTAAGTGATGTGGCCTTGGCGAAAAGTGCTACCAAACTATGTGTGATACTTGATCTCAATGGTCTTCTTTTACAACGTTGTTTTTTCACATCAAAGAGGTTCCAAAGTTTTCGAGTGGGCAAGCAATGGGTTGTTCTTCGACCAGGATGCATTGAGTTTCTTGAAGCTACATTTGCAAGATTCCAAGTGGGAGTTTGGTCTACAGCTTCACACAAAAATGTCATCGCAATAATCAATTGCTTGGAGAGCTATGCAAAAAGGAGATATCCTTTTTTCATGATTTGGGGACAGGAGAAATGCCATACGCATCCACTCAAGATCATCTATCGGCCAGACAAGATGGGGGTGGAAGCAATGTTCAAGCCCCTTCAGTATGTGTGGAACGAATATGGCAATGTTTGTGAACATAGCAAGACTATTTTGATAGATGATAGTCCCTACAAGGGGTGTCCTAACCCTCTTGAGAACTGCATCTATCCACAGACATTTGATGTTAACCAAGGAGACTCAATCTTGATTGAGGAACTTCTACCCTACTTGACTCGCTTAAGTGGATCCCATGATACACGTGAAGTCATAAAATTTGATCGATATGGACTTGAGCCAGTTCAATATGGACATGAGTTGTACACACAATTCAAGGTTGTGATTGACACATGGCTTAAAGGAGATGATAATGCTATGTCATCTTCATCATCAGTACAACCCAAGAACATCAATCGTGGAGATGGAATATATGTGAAACAATCTTCAATCACTTCTTGCTTGAAGAGATCATCAATTGTACAAGGATCATCATCAAGAGTCTCAATTCATCCAACCCATCCATTGGGTGTCTCACAAGTATCGAGGTTAAAGCGGATTCCTTTGGTTTCTACTCTAAAGGATATGGAAGCAATGCAACTTGCTCATCAGCTAGGATATAAGGACGACTACATAAATGGTCGTGTAGCTAGACACTTCATAAAAAACCTTCAAAAATTATACTTTCCACGAAAATGACGTGACACAAAAATAATACACTCTTTTCTACAACTTGTACCTTGGTGTTTATAAATGCGTTCAACATCAGAGAGACTAGCTCAAGATTTCTGGATTGTGATTTCATGGAAGAATTCATTGTATTATATACAAGCTCCTCAATGAAGAATGATATTCTAAATGTAATTTGATGGAGAAAATGTGTTTTTATGAAAAGGTATACTAATTGTGCTTTGATATTAAATGAATGCGTGCATGAATGTAAAATATACTAGAAAAGTTTAAATCTCAAATTAGTCTCGGTATTGTTGTTTTGAATTTTATTTTCAAGTATATTGTTGAAGTTATAGAATGCTTGAATCGATTCCAATTGCATTACTTTGATCCAAATATTTGTCTAAAGTGTTGGATCTTTTGATGTTTTACCACATGGTCAAATATATAGGAAGAATTTTTTTTGTATCATATAGCTACAATGCTTTTGCCAATTGCAATTGCACTGCTTTGATTGAAATATTGGTATGACTCATATTATCAAAGGTATCAAGTTGGTGTCTATTAATATTTGGCCACATGGTCGAATATTTTTCCTCTTAAAATATGTTTTCTAAGTATGATCTACACATATGTCCTATATGCATATTAATGTGGGAAGTGTTGTAGCATGTGTGTATGGAAATATATTCTAAAATGTTCATTGCAACTATATGCATTGTTGCTTCTTAATTCAATAGTCCTATAATATTGTCTTTTGTGATCTTTGGCCACACGGTCAAAAATATACTTTTATGAAGTATCTTGTGGTCATGTAGCTAGACACTTCATTAAAAAACTTTAGAATTTTACCTTCCGCAAAAATGATGTGACAAGGCAACAATACATTCATGTCTCTAACTTATACCTTGGTGTTTATAAATTCTTTCAACATTGGAGACTAGCTCAAGGTTTTTGGGTTGTGATTTCATAGAAGACTTGATTGTTTTGTAAACAAGATCATCGTGGAAGAGTGATATTCTAACTATATTTTGATGGAGAGTACGGGCTTTGATAAAAAAATATACCAACTGTGCTTTGATACTAAATGACTGCAGTATGAATGCAAAGTATACTAGATATATTAAATCTCAAATTAGTCTCATTATTATTGTTTTGATTTTTATTTTCAAGGGTAATGTAGATATCCTTTTTCCAACTTAGAAACATTCAGCACAAATATAGACAAAAAGAATATAGTGTGCTTTGATCTCAAATAATTCTAAGTAATATTTTTTGGGATTTTCTTTTCGAGACTATTAACCACACATACATATTCTTTCCAACTTACTAGAAAGAGCTAACCAGAATTATAACCATACTATTATATTGTATGGTGACTATGCATATGTAGTCAAAGGTCAAGGGTTGGAGAGAGAGAGAGAGAGAGAGAGAGAGAGAGAGAGAATGCATTGATGTCCAGGCATCATGTATTAATATAAAGTGAAGTAAAGAAGAAATTCCTTAGGAAAACACACATACTATAGTTTTCTAGTTATTTTTTCAACATTTAATTTGCTTTATTCTCATAGATAAGGTAAACTTTTAGGTTTGGCTATAAAAGTACAAATATTTCTATACAAAATGCACAAAAAATAGGTCTATTTCTCAAAGTGGGACTTAGGAAATTCCCAAATTCCCCAATATGGTGTTACTCTCCTAGCCTGTCATATTATTAGCCACTTCGCGCACACACACCACCTCTGGTCCATACTTTCTCCATTCACACCCTATTCACACTTAACCCCACTCTCTTATCCTTTCACACCTCATGTATACAAATCTTTGTAAGAGGTTGCTCACATGTAGCTTAGCTTTTGTGTGATGTGAGGGTGTTCATCCTTGCACTTAAGGTTTGTTCACATGTGTGGTGGGGTTGCATGATAGAGCAAATTTTGTCATGGCATTTACACATTTTGGGTCTCTTGTGAGGGATGTTGACCCCATGATGTGTAAGGTCCTCGAACCTAAAAAGGGGAAACCTTAAGATAGTCTACTAAGTCTAACAAAAGAAATTTTTTTTGCTCGTCGTCGACACCTCGATCGCGTAAAGATGCAAAGATACGACTAATAGGTAAGACTTAGTTCTATCGCGCAGGGGGAGCGTGGACTCCTAAATGACTTTTAAAATCAAATCACCTATAGAGTGATTGACCTTAACTTGGGCAACCTCTATTCTTGATTCCTAGAAACAACGTTTTTTTTCCCATCTACACGAGGCACAGCCGCCCACTGGGATGCCCAGGGACCTACTTACCTAACGTAGAGCTATCAATTAATTTTATTGGAAAGCTACCTGACTAATCGGGTCCACCTATCCATAGGATGGTGTAGTCAGGGCATTTCACTCTCTCACTTTCCACCCAACTCACGCGTCAATTTTGTTTTCTAATTAGTCCTACCATGCTGTGTATCATATATAAACAAGTTTCTTAATTAGAGACCTTACATAATGTTTGTTAAAACAACCACTTAACAATGATACAACAATACTAGAAAACAAGAGATTTAATTAAAAATAGATAGAATGTTCAAATATATCCATAGCCAGATCAAGGCTAATTTTATTCCGCTGATTACCTAGAATTTGGTCTTCCAGTCCTCCCCATAGACTAGGCAATCCCCCTATACATCTTGTCATTTTTGATAGCCGACAAGGACTCATGCCGGCTTGTGGTCCTCTCATACTCCGTCGCTTGATCCTCCCGCTCCTCAGAGGGATTTCTACGTGCTAGGGTGGGCTTCTTTACCACACTAGCTTGGGCCCATAGAACTAGGCAACATTCCTAACACTTGCCCAAACCGACGAGTTCCAACTTCCCAATGGTAGGAGAGATACCTTGGGCCGACTCTAGGCCTCGCTAATGTTGCCGCCCGGCTACACAAGTATAAGAACGAGGTTAGCATCAAGGCAAGGAGAAGAAAAACTTTACACTACACTCATGATTTAAAAAGTAAAATCTTGAAATCACTTTATTTCTCAATTCAAATATTTACAAGTGAAAAGATTGATTACAAAGATTTGAGACTAATGTATTCAGTCTTTATTCATCATAAAAGAGACTCCTAGGCTAAGCTAAGGCATAAGACTCGAGCCGTCCATGTAGGTGAAATATGGGGGTTCCATCGTGGTTTCTAAGATACGGAAGACTGATGGTAGGGGAGGTAGACTCTGGATTATGTTGTGTTCCATAACAACTACTTTGTCGGTAGGTATGCAAGAAGTATAAGCCACAGGTCTTCCTTCTTAGGCTAAGACACCACCTAGTGCTAGACTACTGGTATCAGTAACCACCTCAAATTTTCTAGTGAAATCAGGAAGTATCAAGACTGGTGCTGAGATAATGATGGCTTTGAGTTGATCAAAGATGACTTAATGGATTGGCAACCACACTATTTTGCAATCCTTCCTCAAGAAGATCGGTAAAGGGTGTAGCTACTAGGAAGTAATCTTTGATGAAAATCATGTACCATCCTATGATGTGGCCATTCCAGTAATATCCTTGACCTTTGTGGGATCTATTGAGATACCATCTTGGGGGACAATGAATCCAAGATACTCAATCTAGTGAGTAAAGAAAGCACATTTACTTTTCTTGGTATAGAGTTTATGTCTACGGAGTAATTGTAGAACTCTACGTACATGCTCTTCATGCTCTTTCACTGACTTGGAGTATTAAGATATCATCAAAAAAGACAAGCACAAATTCATCCAAGTAGGAACGAAATATATCTTGCATCAGGCAGTTGAAAGTTGTCGGAGCATTGGTTAACCCGAATGACATTATAGTAAACTCATAGTGGCCATAACGGGAATTGAAAGCTGTCTTAGGTATATCTAGCAAGGAGTAATCTTTGATGAAAATCATGTACCATCCTATGACGTGGCCATTCCAGTATATCCTTGACCTTGGTGGGATCTATTGAGATACCATCTTGGGAGACAATGAATCCAAGATACTCAATATGGTGAGTAAAGAAGGCACATTTACTTTTCTTAGCATAGAGTTTATGTATACGGAGTAATTGCAAAACTCTACGTACATGCTCCTCATGCTCTTTCACTGACTTGGAGTAGATTAAGATATCATAAAAAAAGACAAGCACAAATTCATCCAAGGACGAAATATATCTTGCATTAGGTAGTTGAAAGTTGAAAGTTGCATTAGGCAGTTGAAAGTTGCAGGAGCATTGGTTAACCCGAATGACATTACAGTAAACTCATAGTGGCCATAACGGAAATTAAAAGCTGTCTTAGGTACATCTGCTTCCTTGACTCACGATTTATATTTTACACTACACTCATGATTTAAAAGTAAAATCTTGAAATCACTTTATTTCTCAATTTAAATATTTACAAGTGAAAAGATTGATTACAAATATTTGAGACTAATGTATTTAGTCTTTATTCATCTCATAAAAGAGATTCCTAGGCTTAACTAAGGCATAAGACTCGAGTGGTCTACGTAGGTGAAATATGGGAGTTCCATCGTGATTTCTAAGATACGCAACACTGATAGTAAGGGAGGTAGAATCTGGATTGTGTTGTGTTTCATAACAGCTACTCTATCGACGGGTAAGACTTGCATTACTTAGTCATATACCCAGTGGTTTTGTGGTATATGGTTCCCCTCTATGGTCACATAGTTGTCAAGTCTGGGAGAACCCATGAACCAGAATAAGCAGACCATCTTCAGCTTCTCGATCCAACAAACCCACTTTAAATTTATGGTGAGGTTCCCAATTCTGTCTAGTCGGATGATGAAGTACATCGGCCCACGATTCCAAAAGTGATCTCTACCTCACCCACTTTGGATACGAGAGGAATGAGGGAGGGATAACTTCTCGAGTATCTACACTATCATATCGCGAAATTCAAAGAGCGACAAGCTTTCTGGAAGACACTTTGGAAACCTAGGAATCTCGAGTAAACGTCTCCCTCTTCCTACAATCATTCAATCACCAATTCAAATTGTACTAGTAAGTTATTTTTTCAATGAGCATTTCTTTAGGTAAAACATACATTCCAACACAACCTTAAATAACAAATCCTAGGAACTAAGATCAGCTCTCGTACCAATTGTAAGGTCTCCCAACCTAAAAAAGAGAAATCTTAAGATAGTCTACTAAGTCTAACAAAAGAAAAACTTCCTACTCGTCGACACCTCAACCGTGTAAAGATGCGAGGACATGACTAATAGGTAAGACCTAGTTTTACCCGGTAGGGGAAGCGTGGTCTCATAAATGACTCTTAAAATCAAATCACCCATAGAGTGATTGACCTTAACTTGGGCAACCTCTATTCTTGATTCCTAGAAACAACGTTTCTTTTCCATCTACACGCGAGGCACAGCCGCCACCACTAGCCTAATCCTCTAGAGTAGGGTTGCCCAGGGACCTACTTACCTAACGTAGAGCTATCAATTAATTTTGTTGGAAAGCTACCCGACTAATCGGGTCCACCCGTTCATAGGATGGTGCCATCCGGGCATTCCACCCTCCCACTTTCCACCCAACTCATGCGTTTTTTTTTCTAATTAGTTCTACCACATTGTGTAACAAATATAAACAAGTTCCTTACTTAGAGAGCTTACACATTGTTTGTTAAAATAGCCACTTAATAATGATACAACAATGCTAGAAAACAAAGAATTTAATTAAAAATAGAAACAATGTTTAAATATATCCATAGCCAGATTAAGGCTTATTTCATCCCGTCGATTATCTAGAATTTGACCTTCCATAGACTAGGCAATCCCTACGGGACCATACACCCCGTCGTTTGGTAGCCGACGACGAGGACTCAAGTTGGCCTGTCACCCTCTCAGGCTCCGTCGCTTGATCCTCCCACTCCTTGAAGGGATGTCTACGTGCTAGGGTGGGCTTATTTACCACACTAGCCTGGGCCCATAGAACTAGGCAACATTCATAACACTTGCCCAAACTTGTGAGTTCCAACTTCCCAATGATAGGAGGGATACCTTGGGCCAACTCTGGGCCTCGCTAACGTCGCCGCCCGGCTACACAAGCACAGGAATGGATTTAGCATTAAGGCAGGGAGAAGACGTACTTGTACAATAGCAATACCATTGTTTAACTAAAATCATGGGATACAAGAAACAACATTATCTTCTTCAGAAAGCGACAACTTTATAAGAAATTTGGTAAATTCGAAACAAGGAAAAGTAGCACTCTCTTTCTTACTTAATTAATGCTAACATTAAGGAAAAGTAGCACTCTCTTTCTTACTTAATTAATGCTAACATTAAAGATCAATAAAAAAGACATCTTTTTACGATTTTCAAGCTAACCTAGCCATTGGCTCCATGTGGGACTCCCTCAGGAAGAGCTTGGACCACGTCCGAGGCATTCCCTCTAGGATTGTTGTTATGCATGCTTCTCAAGGCAGCATTTTGGCATCTTTGAGGAGGAGAGATATTATCCACCTTCTCGTAGCTTGCATCACCGCCGCAAACGTAATGCTTCAGTCAAATTGTAATTTGGAGTTTGTTTGCTCACTTTATGAGCATAAAACTCATTCGTTGGGGGAACCACCTTTAAGAGCCAAAGTGTGCTTACTTAAGTCTCTGTCTGCAAAATGGGGAGGGGAGCAAAAAGCCGAGTGTTCTTAAGCTAGGAGCAAGGTTGGAAACTGAACCAAAGGGGGGAGACAGAGAGTTCCCCCTTAAGTCTATTCACATGGGGGTGAGGGGAGAATAGTGCAGGACACCCCCTCCACATGACAAGGGTTGGATGATGGAAGAAATTCTGCAGAGCTTACTTGGAGATGGGCTGAAAAGGCTCATTTGGGAGATGGGCTACATAGGGCTGTCAAGTACAGCCTCTGCTCAGAGTGTTGGGTGTCAACCAACACTGGGTGTCAACCAATGGTCGAGTACTGAGGGTACGAGTATAAGTGTAGGGAAAGAGAGAGCAAAGCAGGGTACAAAAAGGCTCATTGGGAGATGGGCTACATAGGGCTATCAAGTACAGCCTCTGCTCAGAGTGTTGGGTGTCAACCAATGGTCGAGTACTAAGGGTACGAGTATAAGTGTAGGGAAAGAGAGAGCAAAGCGGGGTACAAAAAGGACAATGCATGGTGAAAGTACACTGGTTTGTGGCTGCATGGGTATGGGGAAAGAGATGGTGCCTGTACGTGGACCAAATGTGGGGTACGCATGTACCTTCCGAGCCAGTGGTCACATGCGCTAGGGCGGCCTACTACCTTTGTTGGTCCTTACACGACAATTGTATGGGTGCTCGGGTACATGTACGACATCTTTTGGGGCGGGGCTCCTTTTTTGGGGATGCTAGCCTTGATATGCATGCCGGTGCGCCCGACGGCGGTTGTAAAATTTCTTTTCGGTGAAAATGTTCGGGGTGTTTCCCTAGTCGTAGGGATGCAATCCGTTCGTCAATCGTCGGACACCTGGACATGCATTTATTAGGGTCGAAAGTTTATCATACTTTAACTAAAAATTTATATAGAGGCTTATTTCGGTGTTTGTTTTGAGTGCTATACGGACATGCATTTATTAGGCTCAAAAGTTTATGATACTTTAACTAAAAATTTATATAGACGCTTATTTTGGTGTCCTTTTTGAGTGCTATAAAATCACATGCAGATCTCAAATTCGGACTCATGTTTTTAAGGTTCCCAATGGAAATAGCTCCATTATTAAAATTGACGTTTTTTACACGATAAAAAAGACTATAAAATCATCTATTAGATCGACATATACTATTATTGGAGATGGTCATGTTACATGATGCCTTGGGTGTATTGAGAGCCTTGTTCCTGTGTTTTGAGCATTGTTGTGTGTTGATGCGCGTTGAGATTGTAGAGGGTGTTCACACACGGGTGCATTTTTTTTGGGTGGAGATTTGAGCTGGGTTCATGCACATTGGTGCATTGTTTAGACCTTGTTCACACGTGGTGTGAATTCTTTGTGCATAGCTACCTCTTTTTCACATGCTTCAAGAATTGTGGGATCCATTTGCACACTTGGTGCGTTTGTTACCCATGGGCTACTATTTTTATCCTTCATTGCCATGGGTTGATCTCACATTGTCATGGACATCACTTTGACACCATTTCAGATATAGATCGTGGGAGACGTTCTCATGCACTATTATCATGGCTCACTCGATATTTCGAGTTGCCAGTTGGTGACTTGGGATACATTACCTTTGCGACATTCACACATACCTTTGGCACTTTAAGGCTTAGACCTCCTGCTAACTTCATACTAGCGAGGTGACATACTCATGCCATTAGAGAAATGTCAAAAGCCCATGTGGCTAGACTTATGCCCATGTGCATGTGCACCCTAAGTTGTTGCTTCATTACAAACCATCCCCTCTTATAATGATTTCGTCCTTGAAATCAAAGGGTGATCAATGCAATAATAGGTTATATACAAAGGATAAAATAGACTATAATTAGAAGTCAATGCGAAGTAAATGAATGCCAAAAAACATGACTCATGCGATGTCGACACCAAAGTTACATGACCCATGGAATCACATAAAAAGGAGTCACATGACTCCCAGGATCAAACAGAAAAGGAAGGTGGTATGCCATTGAAGATGAGCGTAAGGATATGACTTCCTAGATTGAAAGGAAATCCAAGCCAAGAAAAATCCAAGGTAATGTCTCTCCAACCACCTAGGTAAAATGGAAAATGTAGAGAACCAATATCGATGACGAGGCTAACTATGCTCCTGCCTAGACTAAAAGGAAATCCAAGGCATGCAGACTCCAAGTCAATGGCTCCGTAATGATTTGGATCACATGGAAAGGAGAAGAAACCATTGTCCCAATGAGATGAAGCTAGCCTTGTCTCCTCTAGGATCAAATGGATAAGCATGGTACACATCACAAACTCTTGAAGTTCATGTAATAGTAGCTCTCGGGTCGAAAGGAAAGCTCAAATATAAAGGAAAGCTTACTAGCCCATCCTCATGATTTGATGCAAATCCAGAACACCCAAAGTATCCATCAAGAAAGCTCAAAACCCCTGGCCAAAATATCAAGAGATACTAACTCAAAAGAATCATTGTGTAGGCTAAGACTAGGGTGTATCACAAGTGCATATGAATGTTGTGCCACATAATCATCTATCATACACCTTAAATGGAATATGATGCATCCAAAAATGGATGTCCTAGCTCCAAAGAAAATAGGATCGTGTCGACAATCATGTCGACAATCATGGAAGCTAAGGAGACATATTTTATGGTCAGCATTATTTAGGAACAATCATGGAAGCATTATTTATGATCGTGTCGACAATCATGGAAGCTAACGAGACATATTTTATGGTCAGCATTATTTAGGAACAAATGTGAACCAATACCATCATCCCATTGTATCAATGTGTGTATGGAAACGATCCAAACCATGCATCAAATCCTTACGTACAAATCCCTTTATGTGTGTGATCCTCTAAGGTAAAAGTATGATCACTAAGATCACCATAAGTATCATTGTACACTAAAGACTCACAATGTATCCACACATGAGAGATAAGTGAAATCACCCATGAAGTCACTAAACCATGGAATCGCGAAGGTCATTGAAGTCATCCTCATAAGTATGGTCTATCTCTATTAACACTAGATCTAGGAAAATATCTAGGTCAAATGCAAAACTATCTACATCCATATGTATAATCTTGCCTCCCCTATGAGGTCTCACCATAGTAAAGTCATCACTACCCTCATGCTCAATTCTTGACTGCTCAAATATATGTACCATACCCACACAAATGCTGCCATATAAGCTATGAGAGCTAGTAGTAGTATCATGAATGTCCCCACATGTGAAAGTCCTAATAGAATAGCCTAACACATATAACACATGAAACTCATGGTTATGCTCATAGATATCCCATGATTCCACATGCGAAAAAATCACTAACCTTATGAGTACTAATGGATGTAATGGATGTATCACTAATCAAATGCTAGTCCACATGATCATCAAATACATCCCTATGATGCCGACGAAGGTAGGAAGACCTAGGTGTATTAACACTTGTAATGCACGATGCCATTCCTACCCTCAAGATCATGCCCACATGATTTAGCTATCACGTGCATCACTATCACATACGACATCATCATGTGTATGTGTCCATATCATCATCTGCATATGTATCAATATCATCTTGTGCATATATATCATCATATACACGTGTGTGTGATACATTAATATCATTATATGTGTGAGTGATACACTGATAGCATTATATGTGTGTGATACATCATAATGTGTATATGTATCACTATTGACATGTGCATGTATATCATCATGTGCATGTGTGTGTGATACATCAATATCATCATGTGCATGTGTGTGTGATACATCAATATCATTATGTATGTGTGTGTGTGTGTTATATACACCATCATGTGTATGAGTATACATTACCATCATCATCTAGATTCGTGTATTGATGTAATCTACACCATACATTATCATCATCATCATCTTGATCCATGTCGATGTAATCTACACCATCATAAACATAATCATAGTAGCAGCTCACGAGTGACACTCATACAAGTTACCAAAAGAAGACTTGTCCCATATGAAAAATGTTGAACCATTTGTATCAAGGTAACCAAGCAATGAGTCGATGAGGTCATTGCGTGCGGGCTCATGGAAGGTTCATGGGAATGCATTGTATGATCCATTTTTTAGTTCGGCTTGGAAGACACATGATTGTCTCTTATTTGACTATGAAGGATTAGACGACGTGGATCATGATGCATACAAGGAAGAGTTGTCTCATGATGAGATTGTTTACACGTGTTAGTGGTCACGCATATGTGGATGGTACACATAATGTTCATGGAAATGTTGATAGCCTTGAGGAGACATATCTTACTTTTGGTGACTTCGGCTATTGCCAACGATGATGTATGCATTTTTGGTGAGCATGTGGATTTTGAGAGTGCTGTTTATGCTCATACGGAAGCTAGCAATGAGGGGTGTACCTTCAAGCTTTGTGGATGCCAAAGTGATTCTATGGTTTATGGGATTGGAGCATTCACTTTTGGATGCATTACTTGTCATGTGAGATGCATGGTGCAAGACTATGTGGCACGCCTTGGTTTTGGTGTATTGCCCTTGGATGATGGAGGTATACTTGTAGGGCATATTGGATTTATGTTTCGATTAACGGATATACCGGTATGCTTTCCTTTCGACCCCGATATATATGGTAGTCTAATTGTATGCTTTGGAGATTATAGTAGCTATCCTTTTGATCCGGGTGGCTACTTGTGTTTGAGGAGGCTTAATCATTAATCTCTCGGTTTGTCTTTTGATCCGGGAGGTCAAACTATTTGGATAGACTTATACCATTTGGTTTTGGATGCAAAATGCGGGAAGCCTCATGAAGTGCATATGCCATTATGGAGTACATGATATGCCTTGATTTGAGGGCACTGAGGGAATTTTACAACCATAAATATATCTTTTTGGCTCCAACATACATGGCTCACTCATGAGCATGCTACTTGACATGAGTCCTTGAGAGGATTGCCCAACTCCTTTTATGACAATGGGCCAGGGAAGCCAAGGTCCTAGGATGCCGAGACTAACTCCTTTTCGTATCAACCTAATCAGGGTCCCTCTCACCAAAATCACGAAAAGTAAAGTGCTAGATTCCATTAAGAGTGAATTTCAGGATGTATTTCTTGATGAGTTACCTCATGGATTACCTCCTAAACAAGAGGTGGATGAGTTCCTCTAATCACCCGCAGTCTGATGGGAAAATAGATCATGTGAATCATATTGTAGAGGATATGCTTCATGTATATGTCTCTGGAAAACCATCGAATTGGGAAAAATATCTTCCAATGATGAAATTTGCCTATAACAGTTCTAAGCATTCGGCTCCTCGTTGTAGTCCGTTTATGCTTATGTATGAGGATCAACCCAGGACACCTGTTGAGGTCGGTCTTAAGGACATTAAGCTTGATGCATTGAGGTCGGTCTTAAGGACATTAAGCTTGATGCATTGAGGGATTTTTTGTGAGATATATAGGAAATGCTGACCCAAGCTCAAGATTCTATCAAGAGTGCTCAGGATAGAGTACGGTTTTATGTTAATAGGGGATGCTCACCTCGATCTTTTAAGCAAGTTCCTAAAGATTCTCAAACTTTGTCAACAAGAAAGTGCTCAAAATTATCCCCTAGATATTATGGTCCATTCCGAGTTATACGTCAGGTTGGCACAGTTGCGTATGAATTAAAACTACCTCCACATATCAGAGTTCATCTAGTCTTTCATGTTAGTAGACTGAAAGAGAAGCTAGGAGGTGAGGATAACACAGTTACTCCTCAAGAACTCGTTGAAGTCGAAGATTTGTCTTATGTTCCACATGAATCTGAAAAGGTACTTGAATTCAGGTCATAGTCGCCTAATCCTTGAGGTTAAAATTAAGTGGAAAGACAGGTAAATTGAGGATTCGACTTGGGAGTCAGTTGAGAACGTTCAACGCAGTTTTCCTTCTTTTCATTGTAAGAGTGTAATTTTTTGAGAGAGGAGAAGTATGTTATGTGCATATACTAGGAGGCCAACCACCCTAGGCATGTGAACATGGGAGCATGGGAACATGCTCTAGTGGGGCAAGGGTTAGGTCTAACCTTGGGTTGAGATTAGGGTCAGGCAACCAAGGGTCACACATGGAAATGGAGAGTCAAGAGTCATTTGAGGACCCTCCTATATAATAGGGGCATGGGGCACTCTCAAGGGATGTTCTCTTGTGTAGAGAACTGTGTCTACTCTCTTGCCATTCCATGCTAGAACTATGTGCTGCTGGAGTGAAGTCATATCTCTTCGTGGTATGGGACACTAAGGTAAGATATGTGATACGTCATTGTATTTATGTGTGAACCCTTGGGCTCGGGGGTGGTAGCATGGGAACATGCTCTAGTGGGGCAAGGGTTAGGTCTAACCTTGGGTTGAGATTAGGGTCAGGCAACCAAGGGTCACACATGGAAATGGAGAGTCAAGAGTCACTTGAGGACCCTCCTATATAATAGGGGCATGGGGCACTCTCAAGGGATGTTCTCTTGTGTAGAGAACTGTGTCTACTCTCTTGCCATTCCATGCTAGAACTATGTGCTGCTGGAGTGAAGTCATATCTCTTCGTGGTATGGGACACTAAGGTAAGATATGTGATACGTCATTGTATTTATGTGTGAACCCTTGGGCTCGGGGGTGGTAGCATGGGAACATGCTCTAGTGGGGCAAGGGTTAGGTCTAACCTTGGGTTGAGATTAGGGTCAGGCAACCAAGGGTCACACATGGAAATGGAGAGTCAAGAGTCACTTGAGGATCCTCCTATATAATAGGGGCATGGGGCACTCTCAAGGGATGTTCTCTTGTGTAGAGAACTGTGTCTACTCTCTTGCCATTCCATGCTAGAACTATGTGCTGCTGGAGTGAAGTCATATCTCTTCGTGGTATGGGACACTAAGGTAAGATATGTGATACGTCATTGTATTTATGTGTGAACCCTTGGGCTCGGGGGTGGTTGGGTGGATGAGTATATTCGTGGTTTATGCATGTTTATTAGCTAGAGAGATCTTTAGGGTTTTAACACACAGCCTCCAAAAATATAAAAAGGTGCTTTTACTTGCAAAGGCACTCTCTTATGCTCAAAATAGAGTGTCCATAAATTAAGGCTAGGATTAAAGCATATCACGCTTTACAAAAGTATTGAAGTTCAAGTCTAATCTTGATAAATCAAAGCTTTCCAAAATAAATCAAAATGTGCACAAGCTAGCACATGTATGTACAAAGCTTTTTTGCAAAATGTGTGCCAATAAAGAATATTGTGTGTATTCTCCTCAATCTTTTGAATCCTCTTCACCTATAAAATAACCAATAATAAATTGGTAAACAAGTATACAAACCATCACCACACACATGTTTGCCAGGCATAAGTAACCCAGAAATCACCCTTCCATACAAACCAAATGTAACAAACATTACAGGTCCCAAATATACGTCAATATATACCAAACATATTAATATTTATAATGACATCACCCATGATATTAAAATGATTTGGCATGATGCATAGAAAATCCAAGAATCCCCGAATTACCTAAGAGGGTAGAATAATATTTTTAATGAGAGCTTAAAATATATTCTCATAACATTATACTTTATGAAATATGAATTTCTTGAAATGTGAAGTACTCAAGGGATGGATAAGTCCTACTATCAAGCAAGAGGTGTATAATTCAAAAATTAAAGGCATGGAGAGATGGAAATACTCAATGGAGGCAGTAAAAGTTTATAAGCTTGATCTCCAACTTTCATCATATACTATCAATGTCTGGGTGATAGCTTCTTGTGCTTTCCCAACAAGGAGAGTGAAATTCTCTAGGTTCCATATGAAGAAAGACCATACCATCTTCATTAAACTCTGTGCTAGTCCGCTTTAGATCGACATACTACTTTTGTCTATCAAGATGAGTAGCTTTGATTTGAAAGAAAGTAGCTAGCCTCATTAGCTTAGATTAGCCTAGAAAACATGGATTAAGCAAAGATTAAGAAAATTAGCCTAGGATTAGAGAAAAGAAAAGGTGATTACCATTAAGGTAGTGATTATCAAGAGTAATATCAAAGGTTCCTATGAGATTGGCCCATGTTCACTTATACACTACGCCACCCTTACACACCACACTTATTAATGTCCATGGGCATTCCCAACCCTAGTCCTAACCCTTGGCCCCTTTCACATCCCCTTCATCCCTTGGCCTGTGAGTCCTTTTTTACTTCATTACAAACCATCCCCACCCAAGAGGTTTCATCCTCGAAACCTTAGGTATACATGTACAAACTTGCATGGATGAAGTATACCATAGAATACTGTGAAAATTTTTCTTTTTGCATTTAAATTTTTTTACATATACATATAAAAATAATTATAACAAAAATTTCTCTTCTCTCTATTTAAACATTTATGCATAAATACTATAAAAGCATTTTCAAAAAATGTAACAAAATCCTTCTTTTAGCATTAAAATGCTTATGCATAGAATATGATGAGAATTTCCTTTTTGCATTATCAAATTTATGCATAGAATTAAATTAATTTTTTTAAAAAAATTACCATAGCTTCGCTACATTTTCTGAGAATTCTCAAAATTCTACTTCTAAATATTTATACATAATTATGAAATATGGTGAGATTTCCTCTTTTTAAACTAAAAATTTATTATGCACACAAGCATAATTACATTTAAACCTCTTGTTTTTTTTTAAAAAAAATATCCCTTTATCATTCCTATATGAAAATACTTTAAAATGTTAGCATAACTCCCTTTCAACTTAAAATGAATTAATATGAATTTTCTTAATCATAAACAAAACTTAAAGGAATTAATCAGATATGTGCACAAGACCTAATCCAAAAAGATATCTCTAAGAGAAAAAATAGCCTAAGCTTACACACACTAGAGTGCTAGTTTACACAACCACCTAGCACTTATTTATTGCCACATTAAACACTATTAATATTTAATAGTTGTATGTTGGTAGAAGTTGGGAGTAAACTCATAGTGATGATTGATGAACTGTGTGGAGAAGGAGCTCGCCGTGTGTCTATTTAGGTATATCTGGGATGACCATGACATGACCGTGTAGGTTGTGGGATCATAGTCGGTGTGCCACCGTCCACGATGTAGACTCTACTCATAAAGAACTAGTACCTACATAGCATACTAGTACGTGCGTAGCATTTAACCCACCTCCCACGACCATCTGGGCTCATCTTGGGTCCCATTTGGGCCAAGCAATGTTAGGATAGGGTGTCCAAGAGTAAAGTCTACCTACTCCATGCATGGATCGTTATGAGATAACGATGTACAAATATGAGCTAGTGGTGCCTCAACAATACAACATAAGGATGGAACATTGATATCCACAATTTTGAATCTTGATCATCGATACGTCTTGGATACCGACATCGCCCGAGTGGACCTCAAAGTCTCGTGTGAGAGCCAAATGTGGAAGCTCATGACATCATCACCAACTAGAACATTTAGCTATTCATCACTTTGTGTGGCTCTCCCGCATGATGTACCCTCCTTCCTTCCAAGAGCCACCAACCAAAGAGGCGATCCCCTTTCCTTTTGTTCTAGGTTCTCAGACCTCGCAGGATTAACCCTCTATATTCTGCTTTATGCAAACATTTTCTTTTGACTAATAGAAAAATCTTTTCTTGGAAAAAAAAAAGTACTCTTAAGTTTCCTTGCAGAATCCTATTTCAAACTGGGGTAGAGAAGCTATACATTATTAGACCACAAAGCTTGGGGCGGCTAAGCAGGTTTACCTATCTCTTGAAGCACTAAACTGCTTTGGTACTTGGAACCACAAAATCCTACAATTGTATCATGCACAACAAGGGCACTTGCTTTAAAAATAATGGCATAATAATAGTTTGTCAGTAAACTATTTTAAGAACAAAGCCACCAACATAATCTTTCCACTATACAATACACGACCCTATGAAGCCCCCAACCATGTCCTTGGACCATAGATTTCAGTGTCTTAAAGGTTGGGTCAAGAATGCAGTAGCAGCAACGATACACAACAACACCAATGCATGTGCACACAGTCATATGAACACACGTATGTGAGTCATAGAGGGCTTCCTACCATTCAAAGCTTCATAAGGTGTCACTGTCTGGAAGGGGAATCTATTCACCACATAAGTGGCACACATAACAACCTCAACCAAAAACCATGAGGCAAATCTTGCCCCTTCATCACCACACAGCGCGCCATGTCCATAAGAGACATGTTCTTCCTCTCTACCACACCGTTTTGTTAAAGTGTGTAGGACACCGTACTCTCTATACGAAGGATACCAACTTTACATATAGACACCTTTTCAGCTCCATGGAGAGAAAGTGTCTGAAGCACATAAAAACCTCTGACTTCTGCTTCAAAAGATAGACCCAAGCATGCTTGTAGTAATTATCAATAAATGTCAACATGAAGGTATATCCCCCGATAGATGGTGTCCTCATAGGACCACATACGTCACTGTGTACTAGCTATAATTTTTGGATAGCTTTCATCGAACCATCTTTGAGGAATGATGCCCGTTGCATCTAGTCCAAAATACACCCCACATACATGTTTGACAAGTGCCTCAAGTTGTGGCAATTCTGACACCATCTCTTTGCTTTTAAAGCGCAACAAACTACCAAAGTTCAAGTGACCAAAGCGGGCATGCCACAGCTCCGCAAAAATCATAGCACATATGGCAATGATTGAATAAGCATCTCTCATAAACATCCAACCTATAAAGGCCATGACATAATGTACAATGCAATGATAGTGTCACCATCACTCCGATTATGAACTATGCATCTATCTTCCACAAATTTGACAGTCAAGACTAGTAGCAAGTTCTTCTTAATTCTTGGTACATACAAGACATCTGAGAGAGTAATTGTCCCACCATCCAACGAGTACAACTTCACCAACTCCTTTCACAAGATAGAAGTTGTTCGCACATATGACAATACCTCCTTAAAGAGCAGACCCAAGAGATGAACAAAGATCTCCTTGAGAAGTAATGTGCTTACTAGCACCATTATTAAAATACCAGACGTGTAAATCTGTCATAAACATGCATACATCATGTAGAGAAGGATCATAACTACACTGCACATGGAATGCCCAATCATCCTCTGCATAGCCTTTTCATGCTCTCATTAATGTAATGACCAGGTTTTTTGCAATAGTTGCACTTGCCCTTCTTCTTAAGCTTGTCGTCCTCTTTCTTTGCATCCTTGCTAGAGGACTGGGCTAAATCTACCTTAGGACTTACTACCTTATGTGAGAATGCTTTGCCTTTACCACGATGATTTGTTACGAAGGCATGATTCCCAATACACATAACAAACCTATTTTGGCTTAATTGCTCTTCTTGCAAGAGCACCAAAACCAACTCATCAAATGCACGACATTTGGATTACCTCCTTGGCAATCTTATATGAACAAATATGAGGAATTAAACTTCTCTTGACAGACAATGCTATTAAAACATGTGCATTGGTATCTTATCTAACTTGCTTCGCACTTAAAGTGAAGGATCTGTTATCAAAGTAGATACAGTATCACCCTCCAAAGCACCTATGGCAACAAGCGTGCTGGTGAGGCAGGGCGTGCCTCAAGTTCAATCACCAGATTTGAAAAGCCGTTGGTAACAAGCACATGTCTCATCATATATGACCACAATGGATAGTTGATCCCATCCAACTTATTCTTAGCACCAAGCATTGCAAATACATCCTTTCCAACCATTACTGCCTATAAAAAAGTAATGTCACACCAAATGTTGCTTGTCCAACACACTGTAACTAGAGTGCCCACTGAATGCAACCGCTCACTGAAGGAAGACACCTACAAGTGTATTGAAAGTGATAGTGTAGGAAGTTGAGAAAATTATCTGGTAGAAAATGTATGAGCGAGGCCGACGGAGTAGTAGCAGATCCAAGAAAGTGATAGTGTAGGGAGTTGAGAAAATTATCTGGTAGAAAATGTATAAGCGAGGCCGACGGAGTAGTAGCAGATCCAAGAGATCAATTTCAATGCAGAAGGTCAACGGTGAGAAGTGGGTGCTGGAGCCCTAACGGCTGAGTGCGAACAAAGGAGCAAGTGCAACTACATTCCCCGAGTACGGCCCTGTGGGTCGGCCGGGCTAGAGGAGCACTGCTATACGCCACCCAAATGCTTGCTCCCCCCCCGGGCACGAGAGTAGAGCGGAGTGAAGGAGGTGGTGCCACCAACAAAGCAAATTGGAGGCGGGCACCAGAGTTACCGAGTCACGGACGCAACAAGGATGGAGATCGACGAAAAGCAAGCAATGAAATTGCGTACGAGCCCCGAGGCCAACAACAAGGCTCCTGGAGACAATGTGCACGAAAGGGATCCCGGAGGGTACGTCAAGCTGTAAACAAAGGTGAAGCTCAAGCGCAGGAGTCTGGAACCTTGATATGTTGTGTTCAAGGTTGCTGGAGCAACAGCAATGCACACACACATGCAACTGTGTAGATGCAGAGAGGCATGAGGCAAGAGAGCACACAACTCCATGTAGATTGCTCATCATGAAATGTGTACCAAGTACAAAAGATAAGTACACCATAAAATGTGGATAAGAGAGTTCACATAGTGGGGGGAAAAATCTCCTAAAGAGGGAAAAAGTGCCCGACTTGGTCCTAGATGAGTTCACATATCACTACCATGACATACAATCTACATTAAAAATGAACTAAAAGTTGCTAATTCATTGTCATTGACCCTTCAAATTGTTTGTCAATAAACTATTTTAACAACAGAGCCACCAACATAGCCTCTCCACTTAAAAATACACAACCCTCCAAAGCCCAACAGTGTCTTTAGACCATAGATTTCAGTGTCTTAAAAATGAATGAAGCTGCTAATAATTCATTGTCCTTGACCATCAAACATTTCATAGGACGCCTCAAGATGGTCCATGTATTTTTTCTAAATCTGATTTTGAAGGCTTTCAAGCTTTATAAAAGGAACATGCATAGTTATATTCACTGTGGTGCGACTCCATAGATGAGAAGAAAATTAATGCTCCATTCTTAAGAATATTGGGGATTTCTGAGTATGAAAAGGTTGTACACTTGCCCTTTGTTGCACTCACGATAATACATATAAGCTGCTTTGGGATACTAAAAAACTCATGCTGTGCACATGCACGCACGTCGAGAGAGAGAGAGAGAGAGAGAAAGAGAGGGGCATAATTATACACCTTATGGTACCAATAAACCTTGTATGAATCCCAGTCATAGTCACTTGACACATCAATGACAAAGATATCGACCTAACAGCACAAGCAACATCCTTTGATGATGTACTACCCAATGGTCAATAATGATGCAACTTTTAAAAAAAAAACTACCCAATGGTCAATAATGATACAACATATACAATAATGTGAAAAGTTACACTGGACTTCCTGCACTCACTGGGGAGGTCAGACCCAACAGCTTGATCTCTTCTCCGAGGCCTAAAGGTGGTCCAATGCTACAACGGTCAGTATTGTGAGTTGCAATGGCATCTTTGAGTTTCACCACCTGTGGAAAAATAAAGCATTTAGTTAGGAAGGTGGTGAGAAGATAGGCAAACCATGAAAGCTTTGTTGACAAGTAATGACACTGAGATACAAATGAGCGCTACAGTAAGACCCCCCAAAGAAGCATGATTTGCTCAAGGAAACAGACTTTGGATCCAATAGTCAGCCTCGACACCATTCTCATCCAGTGTGTAAACTATGGGCGGCTAAAGCCTACAAACCTAAGTTTCATCATTGCAGGATAGAGACGATCTCCGTCCCTGCTTATGTTTTTTGCAGCCCTACCCAGTGTGCACTCCCCAGCCTGCTGCTTCACTACCACTCCCTTTCTCTTCTCAGCTGCTTCTCCACCTCAGCCATGTAGCCCCTTCACTCTTTTGCTGTCCCTACTCCTTCCTTGTCCTACTGTCCCCCTTTCTCCCTTCATTTTATTGCTCCTGCCTTTCCCTCCTCTAACTTTTCCTCGTTGCCATTTCCACTCAGGTTTGTGCTTCATTATTGAAGTATAACAGCCCGAAACTCTTAACTTTGGATGCACTCTCAGCAGAACTATATACAGTTCCTCTGGAGCTGCCTCGGCACACTTTCTGCCTCATTGTCCCAAGGCCTAGGTCTACCACAATACATTTTAAAAACTTGGACTTCCATACATTCGGATCAGTGCCCTTTGCCAATGTCACCATCTATGACAATGGATGATTCTTGGCAAGTTATTGAGAATGGGGGACTATTCAAAGTATGGAGCACCTTTGATCTTGCACTAGGTGCGTAGGAGAATGTCATTGGACATAAACATTTGATGGTGTGGCTGGCCATTGGGGCCCAGGAGTGCGCAGGAAACCATCCCCAAGGGCCTCCGTATTTCTGAACAGGTGTCAAAGTAAAGGAAAATTTTGTGTGTTATATTCACACCCTTTCAAAAGTGGGTGGACACTGAATAAAAGGGCTGGACATTTTTTAAGGAGTTCACATGCACTTTTTAACGAGTGGCCAATTTATTGTAAAGGGTGGACACGACATTATTTTGAGCACCTCTTGCATGGCCGTTATTTTCAAGTGTTTAGGTACATAACTGTTTGAAAACCCAGAAGCCCGGTTACATTGGTATTATTAGAGCGTCTTCCTTCGTGCTATGTTGGAAGACGATCCGACCTAGGGAAACACTAACTATTGATGTAGTTAATAAGTTGGCCAGCCAATCCACTAACCTAGAGAATGTCATTCTTCAAGAGCAAGAAAGAAAGTACTGTTAATGTCTTGCTGAAGGCCAAAATGACTTATGAAACCCAATACATAACTGAAAAACGAAAATATACATGAATATTCTACTAATCAACTAGTAAATCTGCAATGTAAAGCATAAGTACAATCACCTTCACTAAAAATCTAGTATTGATTTTTGGCTTGACATGTAAATCCTCAATGAGCGCTCTACCTTCTGATAGACTGTATGCTTGCCTTCTTTCTAAGTTGCTCTGACCTTGACTAATTCTGTATTCTTCTGCTTGAGTACACAGGTGTGAACTCCTCAGCAATGCATATCTTTGTACCCTTTAATTGAGTACACAGGTATGAGCTCCTCAGCAATGCATATCTTTGTACCCTTTAATTTTTGTAATGATAAGTGATTGCTCCTTACCCTGTCTTGAAACTGAGGCAAATACTAGCTCCCACTCAATCATTGGAGTTGCTAACCGAAGTACTCCTCATCACCATCCATGTACCAAGCATCAGGTAAACCACCCTCATGAATCCAAAAGGCCTTCGACAACTCAGCTCTTTTTCTTCGACTTTGTCTATGACTTCTGATTTGATGTGTTCTTTCAAGTCTTCCTTAACCACCATCTTGAAGGAACTAACTCTCTCCCTTCATCTCTTCTCTTACCTTGGTGATAATGTCATCGATCTCGAGCATCGTATTCAGTTAGCTTTCCAAGGTCGCGTCACAATCTTCAAGTTCGCAAACCCATCTTTTTGGTCATGTGATCTGCTGTAGCAAGTATGTGGTTAACTTGTTCAAGTAAGTTGCAGGAGGTCTTCATGGTATCGCAAAAGAAGCCATGAAGCTAAGCTTTTTAAGCATCTCTGAAGGAAAAATTATGGACGAGAGGACTTACGTCACCGTTTGGTACTGACACCTTGGTTCAACCAGTGTCCAATCAGGTTGGACATGTACAAGCTAAATGAAAGGGAGATTGTCCAACACATTTTATTGATGGTTAACCTGCGTGCCTGCATTTGTTTTTGTGTGAAAGGTTTTACAACTCGCAAGATATACCTAGATGAATCCAGAAACCCAAATTCACCTTATAAGAAAGTGCAATTTATAACCTCATGGTGGTCATCCACAAGACAATAAACCATCAACTCCATCATGCATAGTATGGACTAGATACTACGACATCCCCACTAACGTCATCAGTGCCCAATAACCTCATGGTGGTCATCCACAAGACAATAAACCATCAACTCCATCATGCATAGTATGGACTAGATACTACGACATCCCCACTAACGTCATCAGTGCCCAATAGTGGGTGTAGAACTTGGTATTAATATATGCTCCCACACACACACACCCTACCACACATAGCATACATTCATACAACGGTCTGTGTACTAAGTTTCTGTCAGAGCTCCGAAGATACAAGGCAGACTCAACCATAATGAAACCTAGCACCAAGGATCATAACAAATAGAAAGAATTATTACAACAAAAAGGTAGTTGATAGGGCATATACAACTTGCAAGATCTATGCGTCCAGTTTACGAGCAAGGGATGCTTGCAACTGATTTTGTGTGAAATGTTTTACAACTTGCAAGATCTATATGTTCAGTTTACCTCCTTATATGCATAAATTTGGAGCTAAAAGTACACTTGTGGGTGTATACGTATATATTTGGACAGCTTTGTAAATATCATTGACATTCATGGTACCAAGAGTGCTGGTGTGTGTGTAAAGAGAATTGAAGCCATTCCTTGTCGTCTGCCTTGGCCCTCAAGCCTAAAATGATTGCCCAAGCGTCAACCACTTGGCAATGCTGATCTTCAGCAACATCATCGGGAGATACATCCATTCGGTTCTAAGTTCCATGAAATTTAGGTTAGTACACATTCTAAAACATAAACTAATTGTTACCATCAAACATATGCTTAGTATATCATAGGGAACTTAGATGGTCCCTTGGAGACATATGCATACAACATCTCAACTAAGGTCTGATTCATCATCCCGCTTGCCATTCAGATTGAGGATAATCAGCAGGAACTCATACTCAATCAATCAACCATTGACTGCTTGAAGTATCTACTTCAAGTTCCAGTCAATCACTATGCCAAAAAAGTAAAATCGTGCTAAAATAGCATTATGTGCTCTATTGGGCTTGGGTAGACCAATCAACACTCTTACCACATAGTCCTTGACATATACCTGATTGATGGCCAAAACATGTGCCTCGACGAAGGTCGGTAAAACATTGATTTTATTCGAGGATAAATTTGTGGACCCCTAGATGTTCCTACGGTAGGAATGTAAAGGATACCCTACGAGGAATCGACACAATGTTGTTGGACCCAAAACCACGAAAAAAAGACCTTGGACCCTTATCCCTTCACCCAGCCCATTCCTCTTCGCAATCCCTAGGCACTACTCTCTAGGCCAGTACAAGTTACAACCAAGACTCTATGAAATTCCTTCTCTCCCACCTTGAGGAGAGCACTGAAAGCAAGGAAAACGAGGGACCGCTCCCCCTTGAAGAGTTAATGGAAGCAATGTGAGAAGGCTCAAGAGAACCTTAAATTACTAATAGTGTAGCTTCATTTGTAATACTTTGTATTTTTTCTCATTTGAGCTATATGTAAGTTTTTATTGGCATATCACCTTAATATGATACTACATGAATTTTTTAAGCAAACAGATAGATCTACTTTTGCAAGTCTCCGATCTAAGGATACCTCCACATCACATGGACGCAACTTGTGTCTATAAACATCTCTAGCCTAAATAATATGCCTAATTTTGTATATTATTTTTTTAAGAAATTTCATTTTATTTGAATTAATGACTCGATGAGTGTGAGTAAAACTCTATAGTTTGTAAGATAGTCCCAAAAACAATAATTCCTTAATTTACTGGGATAGCAACCATTTCCAAATTCCGATGTCTAGGGATTGTACCAAACTTATAAGGTTGGAGGATAAGGTGGGTCCCAACAAACAAAGGTGATAGGAGGTGTATGAAGGAAGGAAAGTCAAAACAAGCTCCTTCATCTAATAAGGGGATTCCAGTGACAAAATCTTTCCAAGATCTCCTAAACATTGGACAAGCACAAGATTAGTATTGACATTAGGGTTTCCTATAGGCTAGCTCATCACCCAACCATAGATCCCATACACAAAAGATCCCCCGAGCATAGGGGCTAAGGCTCTATCCATAGACTCACACCACTCAGCCTTGGCGCTCCATACCACTAGAACCTACCCTAAGGGCCCATCAATGGTTGTCCGCATTAAGGATGAACAATCTAGAGTGGATTGCATCCATGGTCTAGGTACATATCCTAGCACATGACAATACAATGATACACTCTATGGATTCATTCCACTTATATAGTCACTTATAAGTTATAAATAGCTATAACTTATGGGATTACTAACTTGATGAGCCTTAGCTACTATAACCGGCCTGCTTAATAATCTTTTGGGCCCCCTAATCTAACCCTCAAATCAGCCTCAAGCACATAATACTAGCCTATTGGGTGGATCTCAAGGGAGGTAAGAGCCTTAGCCTCAACATCAACTTAACAATTCCCCAAGACCTTCCCCCCCTCAAAGTTGCAAATAGTAGAACCACCCCCTCGCCTAACTACATTTGGACCCAGAATCAAGAGACCCCAACCTACCGGAACACCCCGGAATATTCCCTTCTTCAAGTACTCCGCCCGGTTGGGCCGTGGCACAAAGTCTGGCAAACACCTACAGCCAACTATCGATACCCTTTCTTGCCAACTTCTAGAGGCCGCTCCACCCAAGGAAGATCACTCTTCGTTGTCAGTAGCTCCCAAGATCAGGCTTGCAGTAGGCACGTGGCTTCCAATTGCTAGAGCATGGAAGGGCAAGGATCAATCGGAACAAATCCTCTTATGATTTTTGGGTGAAATTCCCCTCCCACTCCCATCTTGAGGAGAGGGTGTCCACTCTCACTTTGCGGAGGACACCGTAGCTTATCTGAAAGGATCCCACGTCCACCAAGCAATAATGCTTGTCATAGGCCACCTATGGTCTTAGCACATCCTAGTGCCATCATGGGCGTCCACTATATAATTACATGTATCACTCAATGAGAAGCTCCGAGCCAAAAACAGCTTTCTTGGCTTCTTTCTATCATGCTCTTGGGTTCTGATCATTGCTGGGCACTGGAAGCCCGCTTTAGTCAATGTAGACCATCAATCCACATACATTTAACCTCATCTTAAAAACAAGTGGGGTTGCTTCAGTCCTTTGCCGATTGCTGAGGTACCTTTCCAAGATATCTCCATGGACTTTGTGACGGGGACAGAAGAAGACATCCAAAACACCACATCCGCAGGAACAGCAAGAGGTGAATTGTGAATCAGAACAAAGACATTAGTTTCCAAGAAGCCAGATGCAGCCCAGGAATTGCCCAACCAGAAACCTTTTTCAGATGTTGCTTTAATGCAAATAGGAAGGTGTCTGAATCACACTCTAGATCCAAGTTCAGCATCGTATAGATTCATGTTTTGACACTACAAAGTAGAAACCTTTCTCAGGGACGCTTCCACGCACATGTAACATGCCCGGACCAAACACACTCTATGAGGCTATTTACATAGCCACACTCCAGCCCATCCATCCATACACCAATTAGTTCCCTTACTGTCTATTGCACCCTAGCTTCTATTGGCAAACAGCCTCCCTTCTCAAGTTCTGTATTAGATCTCTTGTGCATCAACCTTATGGCCTTGAATGCAGTATCACGTTCTTTAATGCTAAATAAAGAACTCTGAACCATCACCCAATCTTGCACCTATTTGAAATACACAAAGCATACTACAAGGGAAAAAACTTCCAAATTCTACACATGAACACTGATCATGGTATAGGCTCTCGAATGTCCAAATTTGCACCTTTCAGAAAGAGTTAAGGAAAATTATTTGATCGAATTTTTTGCAGCCAAGCAGATTGTATCATCTGAAGCATAACAAGCAGCAATAAGTATTCTCAATTATTTTCATTCTTGATTGAAATTTTGCAAACCTTTGACAAAGAGCAAGAAAATGAGTCCAATCGCCCATCAGCACCACGGTAGAAGTGGAAGAAAGGCAAAACCTTCACGTTCAGACTCTTGCACAATGCCTTGTTTTCATCAAAATTGACTTTTAGAAACTCAATGTCTGGGTGCTCAGCAGCAAGTTGGCAGAGCTGTAGGAAATGAGCCAAAAATGCAAGACTAGAAATAAGAGGATATATCATTCATGTGTAAATGCAACATGATTGCCATTGTCTAAAAGGGTTTGGCTTGCCTTGGGATATAGAGCCTTGCATGATCCACACCAAGTTGCAAAGAACTCCACCACAACCAATTTTTCTCCAGCGTTTGAAAGTGCATCCAAGAACTCTTGTGTAGAATTGATATCCCGCATATTAGGCTCGCTTCCCTTTTGCCACCACCTAGTCCCATCTGAGGAAATATCACCTCCAGCTCGGACCTGAAAGCCCAAACATGTCCTTAGACCACCACCAGCCTCTTGCAAACCATGGTTAATATGTATGCTCCAATGTATGAATACCACATTTCTTAAAATTCGTTACCACATCATCAACATGCAAAGACATCAGCTATTAAAAGCGTACTACTTGTAGTTGGGAGGTTTTTAGCTAAGCCACTACAAAAAGAAAAGAGCCTGTGGATCGGTGTGAATAATAATTGGCCTTTGACCTGTGCAATAACATGATGAGCCAATTTGTTGAGCTGTTAAGAGTATGCATATCAACACATCTCATCTAGAGTGGCTCCTCTCCCTCTTGAGGTAATACATCAGCTCCCATCCTTTTTGCATAAGTAATACAGACTTCTCGATATCATATCCACCCATCCACCAATTCTATTGCATAGACTTTTTTTCACTCAACCACCAGACATTTGGGACGTGCGAGTTGTAAGGTTGTACCTGCAACCTGCGAAATGCTGTCTTCTTGTTCAATGGAATTGCAACCGACCCACCACAGCTGGCGCTCCTCAGCAGCAGCTTCCTGGGAGGGACACAGCGCCTGACAAGGTGTGATCTGGCTGTTGCAACTGTGAAAGGGCCTGCTGGGGCGAAATGAGGCTGCTTGACTGCATTTGTGAGAGTCCCCGCCCGACTCTCTGTTGACATGGCTGGGCGCGCCGCGCTGGCTCTCTCTCTCTCTCTCTCTCTCTTTCTCTCTCTCTCTCTCTATGTGTCTGTGTCTCTCTCTCTCTCGCTCTGTACGTGTCGAATGATACACCTGATTCTCGCTCTCTGATTTCCTCTCTCTCTCTCTCTGCCTGTTGTTGCTGTTGTAGATGGATGTAGAAGGTTATCAGATGAAATTCATGGGCAAACGTAAATTCGCATCTGTATGTGCGCCACAGATTTGGTTTGTAATTTATTCATTGGTTTGTAATTTTATTCACAACTTTTATTGTATGCATATTGAGAACGTTTTGTATGCATAATAAATGTTCTGGAGTCCAATGTTCTAAATTGCAAGTTACTAATGCTACTTCTACTCCTATGCCTATCGCTATGGTTGCTATAAAAAGCCTGCCACATGCAAGCCATGTGATGGTACCGCAAAAAGGTGCTCGTACGTCTTCTCTTCAATAGAGGAAATAACAAAAGAAGCCATGCCCTCTTTCCCGAGAGAGAGAGAGAGAGCAGATGAAGCAAAAAAGGGTAGGGATAGCACATCGGTGGAGACCACATCCTGACCCTGGCTTTGAACCCCCAGTCCTGCGTTTGTGTATGGCAATCTTCTCCAAGGGTCCTCGACCCTTATGGACACCTTCCTCCCTTAGTATTCTTGAAAGTCCATGAAGGACACTTGTCAGTCTCTGAGATGCCACGGAAGAGGACCTAAGGGACCTGCCATAGCGATATTCGTGCGTTTGGCCTCTAGAGGCATGGAACTGGATAGAGCAGATGAAGCAGGAAAGGGCAGGGATGCCTTTGGAGGCATGGAAGTGGATAGAGCAGAGGGGATGAGAATCGTAGGAGCTTTGAGCAAGACTCAGCAGAGGGGAGAGAAGGCCGTAGTGATTCTAGCACGAGTCTCTGCATCGAAGCAAAAGGGAGGGAGCGGGAGTGTGTCCATCAAAGGAGGGAGGGCAAGGTGCATGTGTGTGTGTGTGTGTGTGTGTGTGTGTGTGAGAGAGAGAGAGAGAGAGAGAGAGAGAGAGAAAGAGGGCCTTGTGGCGACCAATAAGGAACACATGTCAAGTTTCAACCTTCCAAATAAAAAAGAAATGGACAGATTTATACGAAAAATAGAGAGCAGTAAAACGTTAGTTCGCATTTATCAAAACTAAATGTTTGCACGCACTCGTAAATTAATCAATCTTTTAAAAAAAATGTTTTGGGTACATATTCACTTTTTTTGAAACATATATATATATAATATAAACTGACATAAACTCCTTTACAAAAAGTTCATAGATGCCCAAGACCAAAGCCTATTCTATATCCTTTACATTGCAATTGAGTAGCTTGCATAAAAGTTCCCATCTCTCATCTTCCCAAACAAAGGAAGATTGGCTCCAAGATACATGGTATCCCAGCTACATACATGCTATCATCATTACTTTAGAAGTATACCCTTTGGAAGGCAGCTTCTCCAACACTTGTTTGCCCACCCACACCTTCACCTCTGGCCTAGTGCCCAGGGGGTTCTCAATAAAAGCCACAAAGGTGTAACTCGGGTGTTTTTCTTTGAGGTACCATCTTCTTATCTTTGGCCCATACATTAGGAATTTTTTGGACCCAAAGAGGGCCTCTTGGATTAACTTTTGATTAGGAATGGACCAATAGGAAGAGGGTTGGGTGCACATTTTTGACTTCTTTGGCCCTAGGGGGACTAGGCTTTGGTTTGCTAATGGGGCCTAATTACTACTCTTGTCCCCCTACCTCTCCTGGGCCCAAACTTAGAGGTCCCCCCACCTAGAATTGCGCAGATTAAAAACCCTAAAAATAGAAAATTATCAATTTTTTTCCCAAAAGTGTGTGTTCCCTCTCAAACTTCCCCCCAACATACTCTAGGTTTGGAAAGCTCATTTTGAACCTTTTTCTTCCTCTTCTAAGCTCTCCATTGCTTGCAGAAACTCCATACCTCTCAAGCTCTCCCTCCTTCTCAAGCTCCCTCAGTCTCAAGCTCCCTCTCCCTCTTTCTTCCTTTTCTAAGCTCTCCATTGCTGCAAAAACTCGATTCCTCTCAAGCTCTCCCTCCTTCTCAAGCTTCCTCCCTCTCAAGCTCCCTCTCTCTCTCTCTCTCTCTCTCTCTCTCAAGCTCCCTCCCTCTCCATTGCTGTTGAAACTCTATCCCTCTTTAGTCTACTCTAGGTTTAGGAAGCCTATTCTCAAACTCTAACCCTCTTTTAGGCTTTCCATTGTTGCACTGAAAACCCTGAACTTTCTCTCCTCTCCACTCCTTTGTTGTAACAAGCTTTTCTTTTTCCTTCTTCTCTTTTCTTACCACCATGGCCTCTTCCAGTAATGTTGTGAGAAGACCTAGGGAGAAGGTGGAAGAGCTTGTGCTGTATAACACAAGAGATGAGCATGGAGTTTGGGCTCTAACAAGATTCAGGGTTGGGGCTTGGGTCTACATGCAGCCAAGCTCTAAGGGACCACATCGAGTGCGTCAACTGGGGAATATGCTATATCATTGGAAGGGGCGGCTACAAGGCTTCAAGCATACTAAGAAGGAAGGATTGGTTGCCATAGTGCAGCATGTGTATACCCTTGGAGACCTTTACAGTCAAGACCAACGACCAAGGTTTTCTTCAAATTGTCAGTGTAATATATCTGTAGATATTTTCCCCTCTAATTATGTTGAGGAACAACCACTCCAAAGCCTCACTGGAGTTTTCTATGTTATGCATGCATCCATTGGAGAGACAATGTTTGTATCTCAAAGCCCAATTGATCTTGTACAGAACAATATCTTTTTCTTTTCTCACTCATATTTTGTAGATAAAAAACTAGGTTTATTTGGCAAGCTATAAGAGATCCCCAAGCCCCCTCTTAACAATCTCAAATGGCCCGAACCTGATGCTTGGACCATCTTATGCTTAAAGTTTAAGATGGTAAGTGATATCAAGACATCACTCAAGTTTTCAAAGGCATCTAGGTCAGTAGGGCTAAATTGGTTTTGTCCTTTACATGTTTTTGTGCACATGTTCAATTCCATGCCAATGCACCAAACAAAAACAATGTATATTTGTAAGGAGGTACGGTCTGACCTCATTCAAGGATTACTAGGAGAGGGTTGGGAGGTTAATGAGGGGTCACATCAAGGTGATGTGTACAAGTGCAATGCAGTAGATTCTACAGTGTCTTTCAGGTTCTTGAAGGCACGCTCTATTTTGTACATGCGTCTACACTACCAAAGATGGATGCAAAAGCACGGGACATCCCACTTCAAGCCTCAGAAGAAGAAATTATGCCTATAAAAGTAGCTGTGATGATGCAAAATGGATGGATTGAGCGAGTGGCAACAAGCAAGCATTGGAGCCTAGCAGACATGTGTCAACACTTTAGCATCATGGGCTTTGACAATGTGGAAGAGTCAAGTGTCAAGTTAATGAGAAGAAAGGTATATCTGATTCCACTACATGTCTAGAATTAACCCTTACACTTTTTGGCTATTGTGCCACTTTCTATATTTTTACAGATTGGGAAGCGTAAGGAGGGGACAACCATGGTCTCAGAATCATGGCAAATATAGTAGGCATGTGGAAGAGCTTGAAGATGAACTAGGTATATGGGAAAATAGCTTCTGTTCTGATGCATGTGAGGGGCAAGAGTTTCAGGATCGAGGTGAAGGCAATGACGAGCTTTCAAGTCAACAAGGAGATGGATATCAACATGAAGTAAATGTCACAAGAGAGGCAAAAAATGAAGACATTATAACAATTTCAGATTAGATGACATACTTGTAATTTTGTAGCAGGCTCTTTTTTAACCAATCTTTATTTAATTGAAATCTTAATATTTTTACAAACTGTGATTTTTTGTCTAGCGGTCTAGTGTGAAAAGGCCAAACTTTAAATTTTAACTATAAATAGGCCAAAGGTGCCTTCTTTCACTCATTTTCACGCGATAGAAACCAAGCACGAGCTCACACTATCTCTTTACATTCACATGGCTACCCACTTTGACAACTTCTGTGACTTCCTCTCCACCACCCCGTGGGCGGGCAAGAGCGAGCTCTTTGCCATGATCACTCGTCGTGAAGTCGACTTTCAAAAGTTGCTCGCCCTTGCGTCCCAACATTATGAGACGCAGATTGCATACATGGAGCAATACTTGGCTCCCCACTCCATCTCCTTTCCCCATTGCCCCAATGATCAATGGGTGACTGTTGAGCTGCTTAAGTAGGCGCAGAGCACCAAATGTATAGTTCTGATTAAAAATTCCCTTGCCTTCGATGTTTTTGGTTCTCTATTTAGGGGTAAGCTTCTTGCTCGTATAGGTATAGCCAAAATCATAGGCACAGAGGATCCTCAAGAAATAGCCCAATCACTCCTTGAGCACACTTTGCCCAATAATAAGAGAAGGAAGCTCAATATTGTAAGAAAGCTTTTGTAAAGATGATGTATCACTTCTTATTATGAATACAATACAGTTTTTGCAAACTTATTTCATCAAGTATATCATTGTTTTTTCTAGTTTGTACCATCAATTTTTTTTGTAAATGCATCAGAAATGCATTTACAATTTTTTTTTTTAAGTTTGTAAATGCATCAGAAATGACCCTGGGGGCCTGGGAGAGCAGTGCCAAAACAATGCAAATTTTGAGCCTGCACCGCTGCTGTAGAGCCCAAATTCGCACTGTTTTGGCACAGCTTTCCCATCCCTTCAGGAGTAATTCTGATGCATTGGATGACAAATAATATATTTTTACATATGATTAAAGGTGTTTTTATCTTGTAAATTACTGTTTTTCATAATCAATATACTCAACTTCACTATAAATGTATCAAAAATAATCATGAGTGGTTGGGGGAGCAGTGCCAGAACAATGCAAATTTTGAGCCTGCACTACCACTGCAGAGCCTAAATTCACACTGTTCTGGCATAGCTTTCCCAGCCCTCCAGGAGCAATTCTTGATGCATTGGATGACAAACAATGTATTTTTACACATGATTAAAGGTGTTTTTATCTTGTAAACTATTGTTTCTCATAATTAGTGTACTTAAATTCATTATAAATGCATCAATGTACTTAAATTCATAAATGCATCAATGTACTCAACTTCATTATAAATGCATCAATGTACTCAACTTCATTATAAATGCATCAATGTACTCAACTTTATTATAAATGCATCAGAAATGATTGAGTGGCTAGGGGAGAAGTGCCAGAACAGTGCAAATTTTTAGCCTACATCGCCGTTTTGCAGATGCCAAATTCGCACTGTTCTGGCACAGCTTCCTCAGTCCTCCAAGAGCATTTCTGATGCCTTGGGTGACAAACTCGCATATGATAGACACTCCATGTTAAACAAACATGATGACACTGAGACATTGTAAGAGAAACTTAAAATTTAAATTATCAGAAGGTTACAAATGAAAGCCAGATAGGCTTGTTACAAAGGGGGGTTTGAAACAAAAGAGTTGCTTCAAAAAGTAGGTTAACATCTAAGATCTCTAGACCGTGTCTCGCTCGCCTCGAATACGCCAAGCTAGTTGCATATCCTTGGCAGAAATGGTAATCCTCTTTGCATGTATTGCAAGGAGGTTGGTATCTTCAAAAAGCCTAACAAGGTAAGCCTTGGCGGCTTCTTGCAATGCTTCAAGGGCAATCCCCTGTACACGGAACTTTGTTCTATATTGTTTGAGAATCTCCTTCACTGTGCGAGCTAAAGGGGCTCTTCTTATCAGCAACTCAGTGTTCCTCTGATAAAACTTAATTTCTTGTAGAGCCCTATGCCCTTGGCGCATCCTTCTCCTTGGAGCTCTCTGTGTTGTGTTGGTACGTTGGCGAGGTTGGGACTTCCTTGGCATGAAGAGCTTGATCTTTCTACGCTTGTACGCACTTGCAGGAACCTCCCCTTGGTCTCTCTCATAGTCTAAATCGTCCTCCTCCTCCTGTTGTGGTCCCTGTGTATCAAGTTCCTCCCGGGTAGGTAGGGGACCGTGTAGGGTTGCCACCTGTGGTGCTACGCAATGTAGGAATGTTTTCACCAACCCAGTCGAATTGCCCATCTCATCGGCCTCTCTGTCTTGATCTCTGGGGTGGCTGTATTGTGGGGTCTTCTTCACACGCTTGCTCCCACTAGAAGGGCCTGCATGTGTGTGCGTTGGTGTTGCTGTGGGAGGACGGTTGGACTCTGGTGATCCCATTGGGCGTGTCCTAGAATCCAAGGGGTCACTCTCTTCTGTGGTGTCGCCAGTATGTGGTCGTTGGGTGCCTTGCAGTGTGTTTTGTGAAGGCATGGTAACATGTGCGGTGTTCATGGTGCGTGCCATATCCATGTATGACTATGCCTATTGTGCTAACGTGGTGATGTGCGGTGTCCTTACGTGGGTATCTATGTAAATCTTGAGCTCAAGCTCTCTAAAAAAGTGAAATGAAAATGAAGTGAGAGAAAGAACTATTAATAGTTTTTTTAAGGGCAAAAAAAACCTAACTAAACTTATTTTCTTAGCCTTATTACATCTAGATTTGTGCTGGTGCATGCACAACCCAATGCCTCCCTTGTCTCCTCATTCGTGCACGCCAACCACCATGCCTATGGGGAGCATTGGTCTGCAACCATTCAAGCCGATCATTGGTCTGCAACCATTCAAGCCGAGCATGACTTTTTGCAACCTTGCGTGCCTCTTGCGCAAGCTTTGATTGTTGGGCTCGCTCCCTAACCAATACCCTTCCAAAGGTTGAGCGATAAAACCAATTGAACATCTCTAGTTTGTACGTGTTCCTCCTGCCTGCTGAAGCTCCACCTCCATGTCTTGTATTTTTGAAATAAATCCCTCTTGCTTTATAATGTGATTTCTCCATCCCTTGGGTACTCCGCATGTCGAGCGATCCATACTTGTTTATGAAATATGCACCATGCGCATAAACTATGTGCTGTACACATGACAATAGAATTTAATTAAAAGTCCAAGTTAAAACACCAGCTTATTTTTTTATTGTACAACTTACCATATAGTGTGTTACTTTACTCTCTCTCCAAGCACCTAGCACACTTTTGGTGAATTCTACGATATGTTGTTGGAATGATGCTCGTTCTTGGGCAGTTGTGCTACTTTGATTCATAATGCGAACCATGTTATTGAAATTTATCCACAGCTGTTTGCGCATATTTACAAGAGCTGGCATTGGACAATCTACATTTGTGGTGATTGCACACAAGTCTCTCCAGAGTCCCCAAGTCTTCTTGGAATTCTCTATGTTTGTTGGCTTCTCCAAAAATCTCCTTGCCTTTGCTCTAGTCATGGTGGAGACCTTTTGAGCAACCTCGTATGACATACCAGAGGCTTGCTTATTCACTTCAATTTTCATGTTTCTGCCATGGTGTCATGAACCATAGAGCTTGATTTCCACATGTACATAGGGGCCCATGGGCAAAAGGAGAAAGTGGCTATAAATAGGGATTGGGGTACTTTGGTAGGGCCTTTTGACACTTTTACTAACTTTGGTCATCTTGTACCTTTGGGCTCCATCTATGGAGATTTGGCCTTCCATGGTCATCCTCTTGGTGAGAGGTTAAACACACTCAGGCTATTTGTGCATCTTCTCTTGCTACATGCACTTATAGATTTTCTCTCTCTTTTGTATATTCATGTGATGAGCTATTGGATCACTAATCTCATGATTAATGGATGCTAGATTCTTGCTTTGATGTGTTTGATTCCATATTTTGCTCTAGATCCATTTCATTTGGTATCAAAGCCTTGATTTTGATCCATTTTCAAGGTTTTGGGCATGAGATTAGTCATTTTCTTGATAATTTTCTGAATTTTCTCTTGATTTCTTGGAGTTTTGGCTTAATCTTGCTTAAATTCTACTTAATCTTTGGAGATTAGTGGAGGAGAGGCATCATTTCATGTGATTTCATGTGATTTCATGGAGATTTAGCTCAATTGGACCTAATTTGGGTACCTTGGACTAAATATTTGGGGCGGGGTACAAAAATTAGAAAAAATTTAAATTAACCACCTTTTAATCTCTCTGTTAATCATATTTATCTTTTGTGCTTCTTTTCCAAGCTTTCCATAGCCATTACTTCTCATCTTTCCCCTGTTTTGCTTCCATTTGCTAGGGCTTTTGTTGATCTTGAGTGACATGCAACACAGAGACTGTACCAAGAGTTTTGAGTTCCTTCTTGAGTCTCTTTGGAGTGATCAAAGAAAGCTCTTTTGGTGTATTTCTAGCCAATACCACAAGCTGTCCATGTGAAAAGCTCATAACACCTTGTTGAAGGTTCATGTGAAAATCACCAAGAGAAGCTAACCAATCACATCCCATAATCACATCAATGGGCCCCATGTCCAATACTACCAAGTCACCTTCCCAAGCATATGAAGAGGATAAACTCACTCTTGTTGAAGGACAAAACAAATTGGCTTTTTCATTCTCTCCATTTGCCACTTGTACTTGGAAGGTTATGGGTAACTCTGTCGAAGATAGTTTGAGAGAGTTGAGGGATTTGGAGTTAACAAAACTATGAGTACTCCCTGAATCCACCAAGATGTGTGAAACTCTCCCATTAAAGGTGCCCACCAACCTCAAGGTGTTCGGACTCTTGTAACCCGCCAAAAGCTCTTGTGAAATGGAACATACATGGGCTGCATTTTTTGCATTTCCTGCATCTTTTAGCATATTGTCCCTCAAGATGCATGCATGATCCCTTCCACTGGGGTCGAAAAGAAACTCATCCTCTTCTTTGACAAAAGAATGACCCTCCAAGTTTTCTTCATGTGTCTCCTCTCGCTACAATCTTCAAACTCTTCCACATCATGAGATGACTTGGAATCTTCATCCTCATCCATAATGATCATAGTAGCCACCACTTTCTTTGATTTGCAAATGTGCCCGGGTGACCACTTCTCTTTGCATTTAAAACATAGGCCTTTGCTCCTCAATTCCTCAATCTTAGGATCATCCATCCGTTGAGTCTTCTTGAATGGTTGAGGAGGCTTCTTGACAAACCCATTGCTCTTCTTAGCATCATTATGAACTCCACTTGTGGACTGTCCACTTCCAAAACATGTATGGAATTTGGAAGTGTAAGTGGATGTAGAAGAAGGTAGACTTTTCCCCACATTTGAAGAAGTGTGAAATGGCTTATGAAAAAGTACATTGGGTTGAACCCTCTTATACTTTGGCTCATATAACTCCGCCAACCTCATAGCCTCTTAATAGTGCTTGGTCGTTGTGCCGAGACATCCGCTTTGATGTATGAATCTAGACCATGCACAAACTTCTTCAATCGCAAGCCTTCATTGAGTCCATCCACGAACATAGAAAGCTTCATGAACCTCTTGATGTACTTCCTAACCGACATGCCCTTTTGTGTGAGTTCATACCATTCTTCATGGTATCGATCACAAGAACCAAAGGCGACACAAATGTCATATTCATTTCATGCTTGAGTTCTTCCCAAGTATGTGGCATAACTCCTTCCTTGAGCATATGTCTCCACCATTGATGTACATAGTCTTCCAAATGCAAGGATGCAAACTGCACTTTGTCCCTTTCACTCTTCGGATAGAGCTGAAAGTATGTATCCAACTTATTCATCCATTCTTCCAACTCATGTGGGGCTGAACCATCACCCTTGAACTTAGAGAGTGAAATCTTGTCCTTTACATCCTTTGACGACACGGTTGACGATGCATTCTCATGATGGTGCGAGGGCTTGTGCTTTTGCATTTGCACAAAAGATCCAAGGAATTGTGCAAAATCCTTGTACTCCCTCTTGAGGAAATTTGGCATTTCCATCCACTTATCATGAGCTTCTCTTTGTCTCTCAATGAATGACATATGTTCCCAATCAAGCTCAACCACATCATCTATATCATTCACCTCCTCTTCAAGCATGAGAACTGATTTGCTTTGGGTTTCAAAGGTACTCTCCTCGGATCCCCAAAATTTGACTCCTCATGTCTGAATGTAGGTGCATCTTGCTTTCCATCCAATTGAGAAGAACCCGCTTGGAATGTAGTAGGCTTTATCTCCTGCATAGAAGGCCTCCTAGCATCCGCCATGAATCCAAAAGTGACATTCTTGGTGGAATGCTCATGTGTTACCTTGGGAGAAACCTCTTGTGCCATGGGTAGCTTGCCTTCCCTATGGCCTTCAAAAGCTATCCCAAATTGCTTGCCTTCATGTAAAGCACCATGACCACTATCATAGGAAGGTTGGCTCATTGGCCGAGCGACCCTCTCTTCCAAAACTTCCATCCTTGTAGCCATAGTGTCAAGCCTACCATTGACTTCCACCCTTGTAGCCATCATGTCCATCTTAGCATTCATTTCCATCAGCATTTGCATGATCGACTCGATGGGGATGGTATGCGAAGATTGTGGGGTGTGCTTATGGGCACTTCCGACATTCAACTCCTCATTCCCTTCTCTTGAAGTATGCCCAAAAGTATCTCCTTCTCTTGAAGTGTGCCCAAGAGTATCCTCCGGAGCATCCAAAATTCCTTGTTCCATCATTGCCTCTTCATCCTCTACCTCGTCGGAAGCCAAAGTGTTGCGCCTCGGTCGCCCTTTTGGCTTCGGCCCCATAGAAACCTTCGGTTTCAGAAATTTGGCTCTAAATTGAGGTAGGGATGTCCGATTGAAGTGATCTAAAGCTTGTTGGAGAGCTAATGAAGTTTACTAGACCACTATGCAGACACGTAAGAGATGAGGTGTGCTACTATTCTCTGTTTTAGGGTTTACAGGATTATAGGTTGAAATCGTATTTTGGGTATAACTTGAGCTAGAAATATCCAAATGCAAAACTTTTTAGCTCAAATCGAAGTCCTCGTCGATGAGTACTACAAGCTTATGTAATTAGATCTAGAAGACCTTCGAACCCTTGTGAGACTGAATTAGGGTTTACTGTTTTTACAAAACCCTAAATTTTACCCTAAAGAGATATCGAAATGCAGAGGTTAAGGGCTCGTTGGGTAGCTCTAAGGAAGCACTAAGAGCTCATATGGTCCCTTTTAATTCAGTCCAAAAGGGTTGGGACTGAATTAGGGTTTTTGTGAATCTACAGATTCTTGCCAAAGTGACCCTTTTTGTGTCCAATTGATCCTTGTTTGCTCCCAAACCAATGTCAACACCTTCTGCACCTCATTGGCATCCCAAGGTCTGCAAATTATACTCCACAAGCTTCAATTGTCCATGTATAACCAGAAATTTACGAAAATTTTGACATAGTCTCCTTTGTTTTAGGAGCTAAATCTCAAATTTTCTCAAGTAGCAATGCAAAAATCCATAATCCTCTTATCAAATCCCATCCATTACATAGCATGTGCCTCAACTTGCATCACCAAAAGGCATACAAATTCCTTGCAATTCCAAGCATTCACCATACGTTTCCCATGGCATAATGCAAGATCAATTCCCATGAGATGTCCATATTAAGGCACCATTGCTATGTACATAAACCCAGAGGATCGTCGGTGTAGCGCGTTGAAGCTTGCCGATCTCCCGGCCAAGCTCTTCTCACCCCCGTACCTAGTTCGAACCAAGGCACGGGTTGAGGCCAAGTCTTCACCTCCACACCTAATCCTCCACCGTACCGCTTTACCATGGCACGGTGGATTCAAGCCATGCTCTTCCCCCGGTCCTCTCCGCCAACACCCGGGGTACCCTCACCAACATATCTAGTTTCTAGAAATTGAAGTGAGTGCAAACAATTGTGAGGTGCATATAGCTTAAATCTGAAAATGAGGAGGCGGATCACTTACAAGGATGTGGCATGACTCATGTCCATTACAATATACTCAAAAACCATTATGCATGAACTCATGCTTATCCACATAGCTCCAAATGTCCACCATTCATCCAAAGATCCAACATCAAACACAAGTGCGGTAATACCATATACCAATGATATCAATATCCAATTGGTATCACTTCCATAAGCATTGCTTATGAGTAATTGGCATCAAATGGCATTCAAGGGTATCAACTTGCATTTGAATGTAGCATTACCAATTGATTCCAATCACACATCAAGCTCTTCCAATGCTCAATAGCATCATTCCAATGCATAAAAGCATCATGTCCATAGCAAAACCCTTCTCATTATTACCCAACATCCACCCCATGCATGTGGCTCAATCAATGCATCTAAGCATATGCATTCCTTCATCCATTTATGCATGGATTTATCAAAGAATCTTGCATTTGTCTCACAAATTGCCACATGACATCCAAATGGGTGTGGTTAAAGAAAGATGTGAGCAATAAGAGCATGTAATCACTTTCCAATGGATCATGAGTTATGTAAAATGCTGTAAATTAGTTCCATTCATGAATAACCCCAATTTGTCCATAACATGAAGATTAATCACCAATGCTTGAGAAAATGGCCATAGCAACTCACCAATGGTATTCCAAAAGCTTCAATGGTTGGATTTTTGCTTGATAGAGCTTCCAATGGAACCAAATCTTGAAGATTTTTGCAATTTCTGTGGGCTGCTCAAACCTCCTCTTCTCCCTCTCCAATAGCCATGAAGAACTCCCCAAAATCCACCAAAAAGATGCCAAACACCTTAGCTAACAACCACATGGGATGGAATAGCATGTAATGGAGCCTAATCTTGTGATTTTTGGCCGTGAGGATGCGCTGAAAAACGGCGCTCAACGCCTAGCTTCATGGTAGAAAAGAGCAAAATCAACTCCAAGATTAGCCCTCAATAGCCATAGCATACACTTGTAGCCATTTAGAGTGAGTGGAGATGGACAATGGTGAGCTATGTGAGAGAGATTAGGGTTTGGAGCAAAGGGAAGGAAGAGGGAAAAAAAAATTCAGAAATTTTTAGAAATTTGCATGTAAATTGGTACTCTATGTGTTCCTCTCCTCAAGATCAACAAAAGCGCTAGCAAATGGGAGCAAAACGGGGAAAAGATGAGAAGTAATGGCTATGCCAAAATAGAGTGCTGCCCATATTTACAAAAAATTACAGCAAGGAGATGGTGAAGAATTTCCTCATTATAAGCTTCGGAATGGTCTACTATGGCACAAGGATAAGGTGTATTTGGTTCCAACCTCATCTTACATTCCCAAGGTGCTTCATGAGATGCATTCTTTACCGCTTTTGGGTCATCTTGGTGTTCTCAAGACATTCGACAAAGTGAGCAAAAGCTTCTATTGGAAAGGCATGTGGAGGGATGGATAGCAATGGACAGCACATAGACAAAGATATGGCAGCTCTTCTCAAGGATTATGAGGACATTTTCCAAGTGCCAAAGAGTTTGCCACCAAAGAGGGAAATCGACCATGCCATTATACTTGAGCCGAATGCAAAGGTTGTGAACAAACCTCCTTACCGGTTGTCAAAGGTGGAAAGGGAAGAAGTGGCAAAGCAAGTGCAAGAATTGCTTTCCATGGGTCTCATTCGACCCTCACAATCTCCGTTTGCATCTCCCGTTCTATTGGTGAAGAAGAAGAATGGTTCCTTTCGTATGTGCATAGATTACCGTGATTTGAATAAGGTAACCACCATCAAGAATAGATACCCCATACCTCGCATCGATGATCTTCTTGATGAGCTAAAAGGGGCAAAGCTCTTCACACCAAGATTGACTTGAGATCGGGATACCATCAAATAAGGATGAAGGAGGGTGATGAAGAGAAGACGGCATTTAGGACCGAAAGAGGATTGTTTCATTTCATGGTTATGCCTTTTGGTCTCACGAATGCCTCGGCCACCTTCCAAGCACTCATGAATAGAGTGTTGGCTCCTTTCTTGTTCAGATTTGTACTTGTGTTCTTTGATGACATATTGATCTATAGCAAGAGCAAAGAAGAGCATTTGGTACATGTGAAGCAAGTTTTTGAAGTCATGAGGGAGCATAGATTGTTTGCAAAGGAGACAAAGTGCACTTTCATGGTGAATGAGGTTGAATACCTTGGACACGGTGGGAGAAAATGGCATTAGGGCTGATCCAAAGAAGGTGGCATGTGTCAAAGAATGGCCAACCCCTACTAATACAACTCAATTGAGAGGATTTTTGGGTCTATCTTCTTTCTATAGAAGATTTATGGAGCACTATGTATCAATTGCACCACCTCTTACCGATCTACTTAAGAGGGAAGCTTTCTTTTGGGATGCCATTGCCGACAAGAGTTTCAATGAGCTCAAGGCTTTACTTACATCAGCTCCTATTCTTGTTTGTCTGGATTTCTCAAAGACATTCTATGTGAGAGTGGATGCAAGTGGAAGAGTTCTTGGGGCAGTTTTGTATCAAGAGCATGGTGTCACTGCATTTGAGAGTAGGAAGCTTTCCAAGAAGGAGATGGAATTGCATGTGTATGAACAAGAGATGTTGGCTATACTCCATGCAATCAAGAAATGGCATCACTATCTTTATGGTGCTCATTTCAAGGTGAGAAGTGATCATAGGGTGCTGAAATTTTTCCTCTCTCAACCTAATCTTTCTCCCAAGCAAAAGAGATGGTTGGCTACGCTTCAAGGATATGACTTTGAGATATCCTATACTCCGGGAAAGGACAATGTAGTAGCGGACGCATTGTCTAGAATGTGGGCTTGCACCTTGACATCAATTATGGAAGTGTATAGTGAATGGATAAAAGGGATACAAGAGGAGTATCTTGTCAATGAGAGTGCTGCCCATATTTACAAAAAATTACAGCAAGGAGATGGAGAAGAATTTCCTCATTATAAGCTTCGGAATGGTCTACTATGGCACAAGGATAAGGTGTATTTGGTTCCAACCTCATCCTACATTCCCAAGGTGATTCATGAGATGCATTCTTCACCGCTTTCGGGTCATCTTGGTGTTCTCAAGACATTTGACAAAGTGAGCAAAAGCTTCTATTAGGGAAAGGCATGTGGAGGGATGTCAAGAAGTTTGTTTTGGAATGTGTGTCATGCCAAAGGAATAAGGATAGTCACCAATTGCCAAGTGGTTTACTTCATCCTTTGCCTATTCCGGATGGAAAATGGACTCACATTTCCATGGACTTCATCACGGGCTTGCCAAAGACGAAGCATGGATGGGATCAAGTATTTGTGGTGGTGGATAGACTCACCAAATCAGCTCATTTTATTGCTTCCAAGATTACTTATGGGGCTTCTCACATTGAAGCAATTTATGGAGCATATATTCAAGATACATGGTTTGCCACTCAACATAGTTTGTGATAGAGATACCAAGTTCATGGGCACTTTTTGGAGGACATTGTATGAGAACTTGGGGACTCAAATCACTCCTTCTACAGCCTATCACCCTCAAACGGATGGGCAAACGGAGTGCACAAACAAATGGCTCGAAGTGTACTTGAGGCACTATTGTCATGACATGCAAGCATTATGGGATGAATGGCTTTATCTTGCTGAATTTTGTCATAATTCAAGCAAGCATTTGAGTATTGGGATATCACCTTTCAAGGCTCTTTATGGGTATCAAGTGCATGTGTCATCTATTGCCTTCCATGAGCATAAAATGGTTAATCCTTTAGCCAAGGAAGAGTTGGAAAGGATGAGACAACTTCTTCAATTATGCAAGGATAATATGAAGAAGGCACAAGAAGTCATGAAGGCAAATGCGGATGAGCATAGACGCAAAATGGAGGTCAAGGAAGGTGATTATGTATTACTCAAGCTTCCTAAGAGCCGTCACAATATTCTCAAAGGGTCTTCCAATTCCAAGTTGGCACATAGATACTATGGACCATATCTGGTAGTCAAGAAAGTGGGTGACTTGGCTTATAAGCTTGACCTACCTCCTTCTACAAGGATTCATAATGTGTTTCATGTATCCAATCTTAAGAGGTTTGTGGGCTCTCTTCCTCAAGAGATTGAAGAGTTACCACCGATGGTGGATGAAGAGGGAGAGATTATCTATGAGCCGGAGAGGATTGTGGACAAGAGGACAAGGGTTTTGAGGAACCGGAACATTGATGAATTCCTTGTGAAATGGAAGCGCTTGCCCATAGATGAGGCTACTTGGCAATCAATGGAGTATGTTCAATAACATGGTTTACTTGATGGAAGTATTCCTTGATCAAGTGGCATGATTATTATGTGAAGAATGGGCATATCATGAGGTTTTATATGTGCTGTAATTTCTGGACAGCTTTGGTTGGATCTATTGTTGGGGTTACCAATCTACTCCAACACACTTGGAAGATCATTTGGTTTGACGACACATATGTGGGACCTTTTTGGGTGCAGCTACGCATCATTTGCAGCTCATTTTTATGGAGGTTTCATGAAGAATTTCAAGGGAAGCTTCATCGACAACATGGCTGCCATAACAGTCCCACATGCTATTTTTGGAGAAGGAGTTTGCCGGCTGCACTACATTTGGTTTTCCTATTCCAAATGTATTCGAGGTGCATTTTTGAAGACCTCTCTACTTCCCATGGGTTTACATTGAGTTTGCGATTCAATCGTAAATATCTTATATGATTTTGAGGACAAAATCTTTGGGAAGGGATGGTTTGTCATGAACCATAGAGCTTGATTTCCACATGTACATAGGGGCCCATGGGCAAAAGGAGAAAGTGACTATAAATAGGGATTGGGGTACTTTGGTAGGGCCTTTTGACACTTTTACTAACTTTGGTCATCTTGTACCTTTGGGCTCCATCTATGGATATTTGGCCTTCCATGGTCATCCTCTTGCTGAGAGGTTAAACACACTTAGGCTATTTGTGCATCTTCTCTTGCTACATGCACTTATCGATTTTCTATCTCTTTTGTATATTCATGTGATGAGCCATTGGATCACTAATCTCATGATTAATGGATGCTAGATTCTTGCTTTGATGTGTTTGATTCTATATTTTGCTCTAGATCCATTTCACATGGCAGCCCAGAGAATTCAAAAGATGCTCTAATTTACCAAGGGCTGCAACTTTCCTCTCTTATGTAGACATTGTGAATGCATAATCGATATGGCACTTAAGCAATCGATCGAAGATTCTCATGAATGCATAATGATGGAACTCCAATTTGAATTCCTATTTGGTTCTCCTAGCATATTAGGAGACATGACACCTTCCACCCATCTTGTATTTGGTTGTTCCTCATCTTCATCGTCAGCTGACTCGGTTGGATCTACTGCATCTTCCTGTTGCTTCTTCCCTTTCTTGGGACCTTTCGAGGCATCCTTCCCAACAGAACCAACCTTCTACATACCTTTTCCATTTGTCTTTTTCTGCCTAGGAATATCAATCTGAGCATTGCAGTATGGACAAGGCCATCTTGATATCATGCCTTGAGTACAACCCATCATGCATTTAATTGTCTTCAAATCTCCCCCAAGATGCCAATCCACCTTGAACTTTCCTATGTTTTCTACATCTAAAAGTTGACCATCAATTTGCTTTTTGATTACATCTGTTATCCAGGAAAAGCTTTTAAACATCCATGTTAATACCTCATATGTTTCCTTCGGTACCTCGAATGCACCAAGCCACCATACCTCTTTCTCAGATTGCACACTAAAACTTGGTTTGGTAGTCTTTTCCCATGCACATATCATGGCCTCATTTATGAGTGTAATGCTCATACGTTCCAGCTTTCGACCTTTCACAATTTGGCACTCATCTAGCTTGAGAACAAATGAAAGTGTGCTCCCCAAAACTGCAAATAAACGGTAATTTACAATATTCAAAACAAAATAATCGTCTTCATTTTATACAGAAAAACATGAATAGTAGCAATTACAAGTTCTCACCTTTTGGTGAAAGACCATAGAACTTCACCATAGCTTGTTGTAGTCTCTCAATATGAACAAAGATGTTATTGTAAACATCGTATTGAAATTCTTTACTTGTTGTCTTGCTTTTCTTTCTACTCGACCCTGTGTCTAATGTTAGTGTGCCCTCAACGTGATAAAGTTGTCCTATAGCTCGCTGCACATCATCATTATTGATACGATTGACATTGTGAATCACCTTGAGTGTAGGAAATAAAGTGCAAGTGATCCCTTGTCTTAGAAATACATCTTTTATAACCAGACGGATTGCTTGGTACCCTTTCATGCTGATTTCAGCCGCATCACAAGCATGTTGAATCAATGAAGAATCGATGGAGGTGGTAATCTTGCTCACCACATTGCTGCTGACAATAGCTTGGCGTATTTTAGGACGATGAGGGTCAGTAATAATTGAGAGAATATCCTTGGTATTCAGAATGGCTTTGACCAAATCCTTCCATCCCTCTTCGTTAGAACTACACACCTCTTTGCAGAAAATTCCTAGCAGCAGAACACAAATCATGACTATTTTGTTTAAATCACTGAGTGCATAATGAAAGTTTATGTTACTTACTTTGTTGTATGAATCCTTTTCTTCTGTGCTCCACCTTTAAATGCAAGAGATTCTATACTAGCCAATGTCTTTTTGCGTTCACGACGACGAGCACCATTTGGCGTTGCTTTGAGTCGTTTGATAAGTTCCTCTAGCCTTTGAATCTTTGCATCCTCTTTCATTTTATCTGATGATGTTTTAAGTCCTTCTTGACATTGTAAAAGGGTGAATTGTGATGCTTGAAATTGATATTGGAGAATATGGGTTTGCCAAGCTCCACTTGTAGTCAATCTTCTACAGTATCCTAACAAGCCAAGCTCTCCTTCACCAACAAATTGCATAAAAGATGATAAATCGTGGAAAGGAGGGCTTGCTCTTAATGGAGGGTCAATTGGATAGAGACGCCTATCAACCTAAAGATCTACATTTTTCTCCTTAGCTATCCTACGAGCTTAGACACATTGTGCATCAGTAGGATGGGTTTTTTTAGAGCTGCCATACTCTTCAGGAATACGAATATGTAAATCCACCTTCCGTTTTCTAGCTTCACAAGGGGCTACACACACAGGTTGCAAAGGCTCCATAGCTAAGTAGAGAAAGAAGCTAAAGCAGAGAGATCCTTAGAGGGAGAGAGAGAGAGAGAGAGAGAGAGAGAGAGAGAGAGAGAGAGAGAGACTATTAAAACTTTGATGCTGGAGGTTTATTGTTGGAGGTTTAATACAAATCCGTTTTTCTAAGTAGAAAATGATATTTTTGATATACAAATATAGTAACATGGAGTTTTTCATCAATAAATTACATTTATGAGAAAAATTAAATAATAATAATTTTTGGGATCCCCACAATTTCAGGATCTTATGGATGTAGTGGTTCCTGACAGTTAGTTATATTTTTGGGGTTGTGAGGACCTGACAGTTAGTTATAGATGTACTGGCTCCTTACAGGCTTCTGATGTGACCCTTGAATTACAAGCTTTTTGGAGGGAAAAAAGTATTTTCATCATACATATTGGTTGGGTGGTGTTTTTTCCACCTCAAAATGTAAAAAAATGAAAAATAAAAAATTTTCACTTTTTGAGGCCTACCTAAATACGAGAATGTTTTGCTGATTGGAAGGGAGATATAGTTGGAGTTAATGAGGAAGGAGATTTCAAACTAACAAGAAAGATTCAATTTGTAGAGAGTGAAGATAAAAAATTCAAAAAGTAAGAGAGAAAGTATGAGAAAAGTCAAAAAGTAAGAGAGAGAGTATGAGAATGTTCCCTTTAAAAAGTGAAACTAGGCGGGTATGGCTGATGTGGCAAGGCAAAAAATAGGGGTCATCATAGCCTTTGTCTCCCCTAAGCCTAGCTTTTTAAGCTCTAATCCCTTAAAATTAGGAATCCTTAGGAGGCCCTTTTTGGGTCCAAAAAATTTCTAATGATTTGGGGAGCCTTGCCTTCACATCATATCCTAAGTAGCCCTGCATAACACCAAAAATTAGGAGACCTAGTATGTACAAGAGCCTGCTGCCCAACAGATCAACTGATCCCAACCTGTAGAGAGTTTATTGCCTAGAACATTTCAACATTATTAAACTTATTAACATAATATATGGACCAACACAAATGACATCTAGACCAGTGGGCCCCCCTTTCTGAAAGATTATACTATTCCTGGAAACCCATATCTCCCATAAGCAAGCAAATCTAATAATATTGAATAATAGACTAGTAACATCCTCAGTATCCACCCCCTTCCAAGAACCCAATCTCCCCAAAGACTCTGGACTCTTAAGGACTTTGCTACCCATTTGCCTATTCTAACCCAAGTTCCCCTAATGGTGGCAGGACATTCTTAGAAAGCATGCCTCCCATCCTCTAGGGTTGTTTTGCATCTCGGGCAATAGCCTAAGGTGAAGTTCCTTTGGAGAAGTTTAGTCCCAAGGGGCAAGGCCAACATGTAGACTCTCCATAAGAATACCTAAAATTTCAAGGGAATGTTTGCCTCCCATATATGTTTCCACCTCTTCCTCCAAGTCCCAGGTTTCTAGTTTACTTTCCAAGCCCTATTACAATATTCAATATTCAAATCACTTTTCCCTCAGTTCCAAGTATATGACCCTAGTTGTCTCTTTATTCAGCTGCACTCCATTGAACCACACCCAATCGTTTATCCATCAAGAGTCATCAAAAGTAGTGGATACCCATACTTTCTAAATTTATGCCATCATTTATCCTACTAGTTGTCTCTCTCTAGGAAGAAGATCAAAATCTATGACCAATTGTTCTAACTCTTTCTAGTGTGCCTGTGACCAATCCCAGCAATCAGCTAATTTTCTCAACCCTTTGTTGTTCAGTTTTTGGCTAAAGAGATATCTAGTAGAGCTAAAGGGGGGTTAAAGTTATGAGACCACCAGATCCCCAAGCTAAAGGAGTTGCCAGTTGCTCTAGGGCAACCATCCCAGCAGTAGCAGGAAGTTACAAAAGGGGGAGTTTGAGATCTTGAGGGGAGCAAAGGAAAGCAACTTATTTCTCTAGTTGAGTCCTAGATAAATGCCCTTTTAAAGAGCGAGTCTTCCACCACATCTTTGAACATTATGAACCAAACCTCTTCTTGAAGTAGGCATTTGGGAAGAAGAAGAGCAATTCTGGCAGAAGCATGAGTGGCCCAGATGCATGATACATAGAGCTCCTTCCATTTTAGGCATACTTAGCTTATCCCAAGCTAGCCAAGCTTCCAGTCTCCTATTGCTGCTCTTGTTTCTCCAAAGAAAGTCCCTTGCGAGACCCATGATTCTGTTCCACTATGTTTTGCCAAAGTTGATAACTAGGTACAAAAACATGATACAAGCATTCATCACAGTATTACAAATGATCAATCTATCATGGAATGTAATCCTTACTCCTTCTCATTGTTTTAGTTTCTAAAAGAGTCTTTCTAAAGCCCAATCAGATATTTGTTTGTTGGTAACCTCCACTCCAAAAGGGACTCCCAGATGCCTAATGATTTGGCCTCTCCTAATCACCTCACAGCCCCATCTTTCTATATCAAAGTCATTGTCTTCAATTAGGCTAGTTATTTTGGATTTGTGAATATTGCATTTGGAGCCAGAGGCATCAGTAAATTCCTGAATTATAGACAAGGCCTATCTCACATTATCATTGTGTTCCCTAAGGAACAATAGAGAGTCATCAGGAAAGCATTGTATTACTAGTTGCTCCCCACTCCTACGCTTTAGTCCAACAACTCTTCCTTTCTCACTAGCATCTTCAAGGGCCTCAATAAGGGGTTGTGAGACAATGGCAAAAAACAAGGGGGCAAGAGGACATCCCTGTCTTACTGACCTTCTAATTATATATTCAAAACTTTTATTATAGGTGTATATTCAAAACTTTTATTGTAGGTGTATTAATAAAAAAAGGTGGACGTGGAAGGAGTGGGAGCTCTTTCACTTTACCCTAGGGTCACATAAAACTTGCAAGACATGTTTACTTCCAATCTAAAACCCAGCTTCAAAATAATCTATGGTCATAGATGGAGAATTGTTTACCCAACAATAATGGTTGTTGTGCAGATGGCAGGCACCCGGAGGTGTGGTAAGTGACGATAGTATGGTAGGGAGCTAGGGAAGAAGGCGCTTTCTGAGGAGGCACACGACGCTGTGATGCAGGTAGACGCACACGATGGTGAGACTAGTGTTGACGATGGAAGGCGCACTTGGGAGAACATAGAGTCAGATGGGTATGGGTAGGTGATGGGGATGAAGGTGGGTGCAGAAAGTGAGGATGATCAGAGCTAGTAGCTATTGTGTGGTGTGGTGTGAACAAACGAACAAAAAGGATGAGTAGGGATCAGGGGGATGACGGAGGCCAAGTTGGACACGAAGATCAAGAAGCAAAAGGAGAGGGAGCAAAGAGTAGCAGTGTAGATGCATGGATGGACTCCACAATTGACTACGTAGGTCTTTGCCGTCGACCTCTTTGAACCTCTTTGGCCGGCCACCTTTGTCGATGCTCTTTGACTTCTGCGACCCCAATGATCGTGGGTACTCAGGTCTCTCTCGATTCTCTTTCCCAATGGTATGATATTATTGCTCCCTTTGGATGCTCTTCCTTTTACTCCCATTATAAACTCCGCAAAATAAGAGAGAGGAGCTCAAAGTATGAGGACTATGCAATAGAGTGTAGATCTTAGGCAGTGTGTGTGTGTGTGTGTGAGCCGTGTAGTGTGGTGTGGCACCATCTTGCATTACAAAATAGTGATTATGGAATAATGCCTAGTTAATGTGTTGAGTCTCTATCTTGCATTACAAAATAGTGATTATGGAACAATGCCTAGTTGATGTGTTGAGTCTCTATCTTGTAGTTTTTGCTTGTTTACATGAGTGCGCTATCCCATACATAGAGTGAGGAGTGAGGGAGTGAGAGAAGCACTACAATAAGTGAGACCCTACCTTGTAGTGCCATGATGGAAAAGGCAGAGGGCTTAATAAGTTTCTACCTAATCCTCAGATGGGCATACTTCCCACCACAAGCTCCCCAAACCCACAACCTTGCTATGTTGATGCCCCTTAGTTGACCTAGCAAAGTCATCATCCACAACTAAGATAAAATTTGGCAATCACGATGGGATGCTTATAGATGTTTAAAAAAAATTGTTCATCTTTGTTTCATGGGTTGCGTCTCCCTTAAAGTCTAATCATAGGGTAAGGTCTAACTAGATCTTCTATTAGCTCCTCACCCCTTGTAACTCCCTTGAAGTCTAGTCATAGGAGGGCATAGCCTTTTGATTGAACCAAGCCTCATAAGGAGTGATAGTCTTCAAAGCTTTAGTGGGGCACCTATTCAGTAATAGGTAGCACAAAGAACTGCTTCTATCCAAAACTTGTATGGAAGCTATTGACCTTTAAGCATGCATCTAACCATGTCCATGAGAGTCTAGTTTCTTCTCTTAGCAATACCATTTTGGTGTGGAGTATAAGGAGAACTGCTTCCATCTTTTATGGAAGCTATTGACCTTTAACCATGCAGCTAACCATGTCCATGAGAATCTAGTTTTGTCTCTTAGTAATACCATTTTGTTGTGTTGTTTAAGGAGTTGTACACTCATACGTAATGCCTTTTTGTGCCCAAAATCTTTGAATGCATTAGATATATATTCTCCCCTCTATCTGGACAAAGAGTTTGAATTTTAAAGCCAGTTTCATTTTCAACCATAGTAATATAATGTTGAAAATTAGAAAATACCTCTGATTTTTCCTTCATAGGATAAGACCAACCGTACTTACTGTAATCATCAATGAATATAACAAATATAAGTTTCCTCCAAAAGAAGTAGTCCTAATTGGACACACACATCACTTATATGAGCTACAATTTGTGGTCAACTCTATCTATTATGTAAGGAAGGAACATAACCAAGTTGAGATTTGGGAATAGATCTAAGCTATATCCATGAAAAGCCATGTGGTAACCCACACATGAGACATCATGAGCTAGCTCTTATGAAAGCCAAGAATGGAAGTACCACCTCATCATAGGAAGTAGCACCTAGACATGGAAAGATGGCCATGAATCATCCATAGAAGCGTAAGCTCCAAGAAAGGTAAGTGTATAGATGTTAAATGATCAAAAGGTATCAAAAGTAGTCAAAAGGTATAAAGTACATACACCATGTGCCTTTTTATAGTCCCAAGGCCACATGTATCCTAATCCCATATGCATAAAGGCCACCTGTGTCCTAATCCCATATGCATAAAGATGCCCTAAGTCCTATGTGCCTAGGCCCATGTGCATACGATAATGATCTTATCCTCAAAATTTAAGGGTGGTCGTGCTATATACAAAAGCCAAAAATCAATAATATCTAGGTGTCGATGTCGAGGGCAAATAGATGCCAAAAACATGATCTCATCCTCAAAATTTAAGGGTGGTCGTGCTATATACAAAAGCCAAAAATCAATAATATCTAGGTGTCGATGCCGAGGGCAAATAGATGCCAAAACATGAATCACCAAAGTCGCATGACCCCTAAGATCAAATGGAAAAGATGATGAGATGTCTACAAAGATGAAGCAAAGATGAAGCTACCCATGCCCCCACCTAGATCAAAGGGAAAATGTCCACCGATGATGAAGGTAGCCATATATCCCCTAGGATCAAATGGAAAATGTGGGAAGCCAATATTGATGAAGAGGCTAGCCCTCTTGAGTCAAATGGATAGCTACGGTATGCATCACGGACCCCCAAAGCCAATGTAATAATAGCTCCCGGGTTAAAAGAAAATCTCAAGTCCAAGGGAAAGATCAAAAGCACATCCTTTTGCCATAATGTAAAGCCAACATCCAAATGAGACCATAACTCATGACTAAAATGTTGAATGGTCTTGGTACAAATGAATCAGCATATAGACTAATACCAAGATACGTCATATGTGCATCTAAATAACATGCAACATAATCATCTCCCGTACATCTCAAGTGCATATGATGTACCCAAAAATGAATGTCTACATAAGATCATGTCGATAACCATGGAGGCCAAAGGAACGTAACTCATGATTGACATCATGCAAGATCAAATGTGAACCAATGTCATCGTCCCATGCAGCATCACTCAAAAAATTGAAGGCATGATCCATTGCAATAGTATGTGTACAATCCTCCAAGGTAAAACGATGATTCATCGAATACTGATAATGTGTCCAGACATGAGAGATAAGTGGAATCATCCATCAAATCACTAACCATGGAATCCATAAGGTCACTAAGGTCATCCCCATAGGTATGGTCTATCTTCCTCAATGATGCCCCTATATGACCTATATCCCATGACAAATCAATTTCCACCATCATTGGATCTAAGAAGATGCCTAGATCAAATAGAAAACTCTTAAGATCTACATCATATGATCCATTAAAGATATGGTCTTGCCTCTCTTATGAGACTTCACCCTCAACAAAATCATCAGTACTCTCATGCACTATGCCTGACTACTCAAACACATGAACTATATCCACTCAAACACTGCCAGGTAAGCTATGATAACTAAGAGTAGTGGTCAAATCAAGAATGAACCCACATGTGTAAGACCAAGAAGAATAGCCTATCATATCTAATATAAGAAGCTTAGGCCTACGCTCATAGGTATCCCATCGTGAACCCCCACATGTGAAGTATCACTAACCTCATGTATAATAATGGATGCATCACTAGCCAAATTCTCATGATTCTCTAATAGACTCTCATCAATGCGTAATGCATCCACATACTCCCTGGGAAGGTATGTACACATAGAATTACCCATGATAGCTAGAAATAGGTGTACCCACAATGCTCAATGTCATCCTTGCCCTCAAGATCATACCCACATGATCTCACACACATCACTATCACATACATCATCATTATGTGTAATGTATCAATATTATCATGTACATGTGTATCATCATGTGCAGGTGTATCAATATTATCATGTGTGTGTGCATGATACATCATCATGTGTATGTATATGCATCATCAGGTGTATATAGGTGTGATACATCATCATTTGAATCTGTCGACAGGATGTACATCCTTAGAAACATAATCATGACGACTCAAGAGTGTAGGAAGTCACCAAAAGAAGAATCATCCCATGCGAACAATGCCGAACCATTCTTATCGAAGTAGCCAAGCAATGTATCAACAATGAAGTCACCATGTGTAGACCAAGAAATGTATAAATGAAGTCACCATGTGCAGGCCATCTAGACCATATGGCACATATATTCACACCATCGAAAGAATGCCTCAAGAGGCTAGGCATCAAACTCATAAGCTTGAACATTAAACCATAGCATGCATATGCTGCCTCATCATAGCAAGAAGTCAGTGCATGAGGATATAGAGGTCTAAACCTCAAAGTTCCAAAGGCATATGTAAACTCAGCAAAGGATATGTGAACCATGACACACAATAGCAAGTTGATATAGTGAGCACGTAGCCACAATGAGAATGCATGAGTAGATCTCCTACAATTGGAATCTAAAACGGTATCAAAGTGATGTTGATGATGATGTAAGCTCGCCCCTATGGTGATCAAATGAAGGATAGAAATAACAGGAATAACCCATGGTGAAGCATGTGAACAATCTCTATAAAATACCCAAAGGGTGCAAATCAAGCTGAAAATGTGCTAAGCATGTGAACAAGGGCTAGAAATGCACAAAAACTCACAACACATGTGAAGTGGCCTAAACAATGTGTCAATGTGTGTGACATACCTTGTAAGACACAAGGCGTGTGAACAACACAAAATAGCATGGGAATAGTTGAGATAATGCAAATCTACCCAATGTGTGTGACCAACCACCACTATGCACCAAACGCACAATCTGAAATGAGTTCAATGTAAATGGACAGAACAATTGTAATAGTGTGGAAGCACAAGGCAGGTAATAGCTTGGAATGGAGAGTGTGAAATGGCCAAGTACTTAGGGTGTGGGAAGGAAAGGTATAAGCCTTACCGCAAAAAAAGAAAAGATAATTCTTCTCTTTCTCTCACGCTTGGTGGTATAGTCCCTCTTGTGAGAGCCCAAGGCTCATGGCACCCCTTGGTCCTTCCCTGTGGCCGTGAGAGCTTAGATGGCACCTTTACTACCTCTCTGCTCGCTTGTGATTCTTAGAGCTTCTCAAGCTCAATGATGGCTAGGCTATCTGAGCAATCTCGGCATACTTTTCTTTAAGCTCACACTATTTCAAGTTTGCTAAGGTCCTACTGTGCTGTTGTAGATGAGATGGTTTGTGTGTGTTTGTCGCCATCGAGGGCATATACTTCGGCCAGTTTGTCTACTGCGTGAGACGACGCTGAGAGAACATCATATGGTTATGCTACTTGTTGTAAGTCAGCCTCCTACAAGCCGTTGGCTCCATTTATGTAAGCTAGCTACATTATTCCTTCATGGACTTTATGATAGCTGCCTTGACCACCAAGGCCTATGCCTGACAATTATAGACAATGAGGGCGTCTAGTTGCACTTGGGATGCCCACTCTTAGGTGATGTGTAGCAAGGAAGAGCCATTCATAGTGTTGTGAACACCCATCCAAGAATCATGTGATGACATGTTGATCTTGCCTTCAAAATTGTGTTGCGCAAAGCTACCCAACACAAAATGTACATGTGGTGCTGCAGTCCGTGGTGGTAGGCTTGGATCTCAAGCAGCTATAATGCTTTGTTCTTTGGCCGTTCACCACCATGGGGCCTTCTTTGTAAGCACGTTCAAGCAAAGCTTTGTAAGCGCATTGACCCACTAGACTACTCTCTCTCTCTAAACACTGGTTACTAGCCAACCACCGATTAGGTTGTTATGCTACTAAAAAGGTAATTTATATGATATCTACTTACATTTAAGCTCACTTATTTGTATTATAATGTAGTCCATATGTTACCTCCAAGCTTATTTAATAGAGATTTACATTTTAATTATTTTTAGGATAATTCTTACTCTAGCAAAGTGGGCAGTGCCATGTTTGGATTGTAGCTTCAGAGGATTTTCAACATGCTCCCTACTGTTTAAGCCAAAGCCAACTCCTCTTTGAATAAAAAGAGAAGGCCAATAGAAAGATCGAGGGCTCCCCATCCACTATAGCCAATTCATTCCTAACTCACCTTAAACTATATTCTAGCAAGAACTGATCATGTTTAACTCTCTTAAGTATGCTCAAAATCATCTCACATTCATTAATGTTTCTTGTTATACAACAAATTGACTCCATTTTAGTAAGCATGCATGTATCCTCAAATGAAATTTAAACAATAAAAAATTTAAAAGGCACAAGAACACCTTAAAACTAGCATATTACTTTTAGAAATCATCCAGTGAAATTAATTACCTAACTCTACTTTATTAAACAAACAATTATACACATTTACACTACAACTATAAAAAATATTCATTATCTGTAAAAACCCTTTAACATCAAGATAGAAAATAACAAATAAACATAAGTTTATTTTTAAAAATTCTCTAAATTCTTTATTGATTTTAGAAATTAATTATTTAATAACAACTGACATTCAATAATTCTAAAAAATTCAGCATAGCATTACTTCAATATGTTATTTTTCTTTTTTGAATCAAATTTAGAAAAAGATCATTTAATATTAGGGTTCCTTCATTCACTTTCATTCTATAATTTTCAAATAAGTGAATTAATTAAGACATTCAATGCTCTTGCAATGTGAAAACGTCTTTTGTATAGCAACTTCTAACCAAATCTTTGAATCCTCTCCCTAATCTCTCTAATTAGTCCATATGAAAGAAAGTGACTAGCCATTAACCTAGATTAATCTAAGAAACATGGATTGACAAGGATTGACAAATATTAGCAAAGGATTAACAAAGGTTTAAGGTAAGAAAGAGAGATTTATCATTATCAAGTGATTATCAAAGTTAGCCCCCAATATGGCCTATGTTGGTATATATACATGACCACCCCTTTCACATTATGATTAATATTGTCCATGGGCCTGGTCCATTGGCCTTGGGCCCAATATTTATATGAGAGTCCATTCACTTTATTACAAACCATCCCCACCCAAGTGGTTTCGTCCTCAAAACCATTGATATGTATAATCACAATCCACATGGATGGAGTATATATCAATGGACTCATGTCAAGAAGTGGCATCATTATTTGTATGGGAGTCACTTCTTTGTGAAGAGTGATCATAGAGTAATTCAATAGTTTTGGTCTCAACCTATACTCTCTCCCAAGCAAAGAAGATGGGTGGCTACATTGCAAAATTATGATTTTGAAATCTCTTACATGAAAGGGAAAGAGAATGTTGTGGATTCATTGTCACGTATGTGGGCATGTACATAAAGATTGGATTTTGGATATCCAAGAGGAGTACCTATTAGATGAGGAAGTGGCGCCAATGTGGAAAAATTTATAGCAAGGGTCCCATGATGATTTGCTACATTTTGAACTTTGTAATGGACTCATTTACTACAAAGGCAAAGTCTATCTTGTGCCTACATCAAGCTACAAGAAGAAAGTGTTAGGAGAGATGCACTCTTCTCCATTTTTAGAGCACATGGGACTGTTTAAGACCTTTGAGAAGGTGCAAAAGAGTTTTTATTGGAAAGGAATTTGGAAAGATGTGTATGCTTTTGTGACAAGTTGCTTACCTTGTCAACAAAACAAGGATCCCACAAATAAACCCAGTGGTTTGCTTTAGCCTTTGCCTATTCTCGATGTCAAATGGACGCACATCTCTATCGATTTCATCACACGGCTTCCTCACACAAGAAGGGGATGGGATAGTACATATGTGGTGGTGGACCGCTTGACAAAAGTGGCACATTTTATTCCTTCCAAGGTCCAATTTTCAGTATCTATACGTGGTTGCGAAATAGTTTGTAGATCATGTGTTCAAGTTGCATGGAGTGCCACAACAAATTGTTAGTGACCAATATGTGAAGTTTATAAGTACATTTTGGAGGACATGTTTGAGATCATGGGGATTGTTTTGACACCTAGCACCACCTATCACATTGAAACCGATGGACAAATCGAGACGATGAATAAGTGGGTGGAAACTTTCTTGAGGCACTATTGCCAAGATACACAAGGTGTTTGGGATGAGTGGTTTGCCACTTGCCGATTTTGCTATAATAGTATGACGGATCATGAGAGCATTGGCACATTGCCTTTTGAGGCACTCTATGGTTATAAAGTGATTATGCCAATGATGGTTCAAAAGCAAGAGGGGGTGAATCCTAATGCAAAAGAGGAGATGGAAAAGTTGGATGCACTCTTGCAACAATGCAAAGGTAATATGAAGCAAGCTCAAGAAAGGATGAGATATTATGCTAATGCTCATTTGAGACCATTAGAGTTCATGGAGGGTGATTGGGCATTCTTGATGATTTCCAAGACAAGATATGGTTCTCTCAAGGGCAACACAAATACCAAGTTGGCTCATTGCTAGTATAGGCCTACAAGGCGGTGAGGCGTGTTAGTGAAGTTGCTTATTAATTGGCACTTTCATCAACTTCAAAGATTCATGATGTGTTGTATCTCAAAGCTTACCTTAGGCCTGAGGTATTTGTGCAAGATGAGTTACCTCTAGTGAATGAAGAGGGCATGAGTGAGTATGTGCTGGAAGCAATTTTGGGTACAAGAGAAAGAGTTCTTCGTAACTGTACACTAGTGGAGTACTTGGTCAAATGATGAGGGCTACCTAAGGAAGAAGCTTCTTGGCAACCCACCTCTACATTGGAAAGGTTTGAGGGGTTATTGGATGCATTTTGGAAGTCCAACGAGGGTCAAGAATAGTGAATTAGCTTGTTGGCTAGAAATTCCTGTAAATTCACTTTAGACAGCCCTCTACCCTTGGGAATTGGATGCAAAATGTTTGGAAGCTACACAAGGCTCTTATGGCATTATGGGGTAGATGTTATGGCTTGTTTTGAAGGCTTCTTGAGCAATTTACAGCCATATATATGCAATTTTGGCTTCCCATACATGGTGTGAGCATGAGCTTGATGGCTCTCAAATGTAATTACTACATGCTCTTAAATCAAAACATCCCCAATGCCTCTTCCACATGCATCAGCTTGAACCATAGATGGCTTTGTAAATTCCAGGCATACAAGTATGGGGGCTAATGTGCTTGAGCTCTTGGAAGCTCTTATCAGCTATGGCATCCCAAAAGAAAGCCTCTTTCTTAAGCTTGTCGGTAAGAGGAGCGGTAATATGAGCATATCTCTTAATAAACCTCTTATAAAATGATGACAAGCCCAAGAATCCCCTCAATCGAGTGGTATGAGTGGCATACGCTTGTCGGCCAATTCTTACCACACTCAACCTTCTTAGGATCCACCGTAATTCCTTCTGTTTCCAAGATACTCAACCTTTTGTGCCATAAATGTACACTTGCTCTCCTTTGCATACAAGTTGTTTTCTCTTAAGGCATCCAAAATATCCCTTACATACATTAAGTGCTCCTTTGCATACAAGTTGTTTTCTCTTAAGGCATCCAAAATATCCCTTACATACATTAAGTCCTCCTTCTCCCCTTTGCTCTATATCAAGATATCATCAAAGAATACAAGCACCCATTTGTAGAGAAGAGGTCCAAGCACATTGTTCATTACGACTTGAAATGTTGTCGGCGTATTGCACAACCCAAACGGCATAACCAAATAATGGTAGAGACCTCTCTCGGTCCGAAACGCCGTTTTGTACTAATCACCTTCCTTGATTCTCAATTGGTGATACCTTAATCTCAAGTCAATCTTAGAGAAGAAACATACACCCTTCAACTCATCAAGTGTGTCATCAATCCTTGGAATAGGAAATCTAGACTTATTCAAGTCTCTATAATCCATACACATGCGAAAAGTGCCATCCTTCTGCTTGACCCAAGAGAACAAGTGATGCAAAAGGTGATCGGCTAGGAGTAACCCATCCCATGTCCATAAGCTCTTGCACTTGCTTTGCCACTTCATCCTTCTCCACTTTAGACAATCTATAGGGTGGTTTATCAATGGCTTGGTGTGTGGATCAAGATCTATCCCATGATCCACCTCCCACTTTGGCATATGAAACACTTTAACAATTCCTTCATACCTTTATGCATAAATTCTTCTTTTTCCTCATTGCTTTCTTCCTTCAAAGGTGTAAAACATATATGCATCCCATATTCTTGAGCGACCTCTTGAGTTGTGTTGCATTGATCATCTTGAAACTTGGCACATGAGTTCCGGTCAATATAACCTCATTATTTCCATGCATGAAACTCATATACCCTTGTAAATTCATGTGGAATAATCTAAGAGTTGCCAACAACCAATCTATAACCAAATACAATATCAATAGGGCCTATATACAAGACAAGTAAATTAGCTTTGCAAGTATGCCCACTTGTGAGAATCACGTCCACATTCTTGCATACCAATGTGCAATCTACTTTCGCCCCATTAGCCACTTGAATTTTATGCCATGAGGGTAAAGCTATGGGTTGCAATTTGAGACTGCACATAGATCTCTTGTTGATAAAGCTATGTGTACTCCCACTATCAACCCAAACATGTGCTACTCTTCCATTAATGCATGCCTTGAGCCTTATTGTATGTGCACCTTTTCATTCAACATAGGCATCACTAGATGAATTGCACAAAGTAGCCACATGGTCTTTGTCATCATGAGCACACAAAGATAGGAAAAAATCATTATTATAATCAAGATTTCCCTTACCCTCATCTTCAACTTCATTTGCATCATTGGCATCTTCAACTTGTTTCTCATAGTCTTTCACCTCCTCTTTTGCCCCATCATTACAAGACTCGGTGATGATCATGCTAAGAGTAATTTTCTTAGCTTTGCACACTTTCCAATGATCTTTGCCCCATTTTTCACCACACTTATAGCATAAACCCTTGCTCTTCAAATCATTGATACAATCTTCACCGATCACCTTGCTCTTTTTAATATTTGCCTCGAATTTCTTCCCACCATCAACATTGGAAGATTTAGGAAAAGAGGTACCAAATTTGAAATTTTCTCTACCACCTTTCCCATAAACGGTTGGGAATTTTGGGAAAGTGGAATAAGGAGTGACACCACTTGAAGTACTAAATTCAGTCCTATTTGCTTGCTTTGCATACTTTGCTTCATAGATCTCCGCTAAGAGCATAGCCTCCTTGGATGGAGTTGGGTCTTTGAGCTTGCACGCCAACTCTTATGCTATTTTATAACCCTTTGATGAACTTCTTCAATTGTAACCCTCACTCAAACCTTCCACATGAAGTGAAAGCTTCATGAACTTGTGCATATAATCTTTGACATTGCTTGTTTGAGTAAGGTCATCCCATTTTTCCACCATCTTTGATTGATTGAGGGCTGAAATGAATGTCCTTCTCATCTCACCTTTGAAATACTCCCAAGTAGTGATTTAATAACCATGTGCATTCAAGTGTCTCCACCATGTATGAGCATAACCTTCCAAATGTAAGGTGGCAAACAACACCTTGGCCCTATCACTACGAGGGCTAAGCTCAAAGTAAAGTTCCATCTTGTCGATCCATTCCTAGAATTTGTCATTCGATGAACCTTCCCCTTTGAACTTAGTGAAAGTAATCTTATCCTCAACACCCTTGAACTCCTCATCATCATCCCTACTATGACGATCACGTGGCCCTTGGATGAAAAGCACCCATGTCATTGAATTGATGTGGCCTAATATGATGAGGTCTTGAACCATTGAAATGATGACCTGAACTCGAAGCATTAATGAAGCGGCCACCCAAGTCATTGGAATGAAGATCTTGCAATCTTGGAGAAACATTCCTATTACCATATAGAGGTGGTTCACCTAATGGAATATCTTTTTCTTTTTCCAAACTTATCCCTTGCATTGGAGACAAACCATGCACTGATGTACTTGGCATATTAGCATTCCCTTGGTGCATAAGCCTATTTGGAACATTATTTCCACTTGATTGCATAGGCATTCTATAACCACCTTGTTGCATTGACATTCCAAATGTGCTTGTTCCACCTAGGAGGCCCGTGACTTAGTTCAACTTGAGAGGACTAACTTGACATAGATGTATAGCATGTTCATTCAAAGTACCCATGGCGGTAGATCCAAGAGGTTGGGGCCCCAATGTTTGAGATACCATTGGATCATTGGGAACTTCCTTTTCCTTGCCCAATTCTTTCCTTAAGCTAGTGAACCCTTCCTTAATCTCAACAAACCCATCATGCAAAGTGTCACTAATTCTTTGGAAATTTTGATCCATGGCTACAAATCTTTGATCCTTGCAAGCGGTGAAAGAACTTAACATCACTTGCATCCATTCCTCTATTGCATATCTTGTTTAGATAGAATTTGAACCAAGTATCGAATCATAAACTTGTCTTCACCATTGTGTTATCCACTTGACAAACACCTTAACCACCAAGTTTCAACTCATTTGGAGCATTGGAGTACAAGTAGTGGACCAAACTATCACTATTTGACTTGTGGGAAAGGTCAGCATAGAGGCATATAAAGGATTGACTAAACCAAAATTGACATCATAGGCTTACCACTTATCCTAACATCTTCCCATTGAGCCCTAGAACACCCAAATTTGACACCTCTACATCATCCTATTGCAAATTTTCCAAAATAGTCCTTGTATGGCCGGTAAGCTGTGAAAGGTAGGCCTAGAAAGATATTATTGGCAATTAAAGATGTGGAAGGGGAGGAATTGATGGAACAAAGCACTATGAACATAATGGAAGAGCTTGAAAAGAAAATGCTTGGGGGAAGCACTCATAAAAATGCCTCTCAATCCATGGGTCAAACTTCAAAGGGAGTTGAAGAGGATGCTAATGTGGGAAGTGCCATAAGCACACCTCTCAAAGTTTTCAATCCATTTCAAATGACACTCTCTAGCAGTTTCTTGTGAATAAACTTGATCTTAAGCCACTCATGGATAGATTAGATATCATCACAACCAAATGTTGAATTCAAAGTTTAAATCTATAACTACCGAGAGGGGAGCCATTAAAGATCAATTGGGTCAATGAATCAATGCCATGAAGAAGCTATTAAGGATAGATTTTGTGGGATTTATGAGGGCAAGAAACCTATCCATGAAGTTCATTCTGGAAGTCACAAGGGAGGTAAACAAGAGGCTTCCATGGAAGCTCCTTCATTGGGATTATGATGGATGCTAGGAGACCTCTCATAAAAGATTTGAGGCCTTCATTTCAATGCAATACTTCTCAAGTGAATAGCAAAACACCACAAGATTCATTCAAGCATATGGATCCATGCTATGGGGATGCTAAGAGGGTACCATATTTTTCAAAAGCAAATCAATCCATCATGGTAGATAAGGATTAATAGTTTGATGGAGGAAGCTCATGATAGTTGGATGGAGTTACCTTTATTTATCAAGAAGGAATACAAAGACTTTGCTCAATTTGCTAACTCCTACATGCAATCACAAAAGCACAAGCTATATTATGGATGAAATTGATGTATATCACACACATGTACATGATGATACTGCAAACATGCACATGATGATATTGATATATGTGTACATGAAGACATGGACACATATGCACATGATGATGATATATATGATGGTGTTATGTATGAGTTAGATCATGTGGACATGATCTTGCAGGCAGGCATGTTATCAAGCATTATAAGAGATGATATTCCTATGTCTACCTACCTTCCTTGGGATCATGGAGATGAATTAGTTCATCATTAGGATCTTTTAGATGATCATAGGAATTCAACTAGTGATATATCTATTGTTTCTCTCATGAGATTGATGATACTTCATATATTCTTGAGCATATGATAGACAAAGGAGCATAGGCCTGAGTTCTTGGTGTTAGATGTGTTAGGCTACTTCGAGAGATTTCACATTTGGAGACAATCCTCATATGATCACAACTTCTAATTATCATAGCTTACCTAACAGTGTTTGTGTTGGGATAGTTCATGTATTTGAGCAGCCAGGCATAGTGCATGAGAGTAGTGATGAGTTTGTTAAGTGGGCCACGAGTTCAATGGGTCCCACAAAGTCCAATCCCCATTTTTCAAATGGAGACCATCCCAAACATATGTGGAGAGGTCTGTTGGCCTGCTTGCTTGGCTTGGGAGCACACCTTTGACAAACGTCACAAGATTGGGCATTAACCCAAAAATCCTTGAACATGGTGGGCCACCAGACTCCTGAGTGAAAAAGGTGTTCAACAGTGGTGTGACTAGGGTAGTGACCCCCAGATGGACCGTCATTAGCATCCTCCACAAGCTGAGGGACTTCATGTGGGTTGACACACCGACGGAGGACACCATCCTGATCGGCTTTGTAGAGTTGGCCAACCACTAGTTGAAATGGATGGCTTTTCAGCAAGAACCGACGCTTGTCCTTTGGAGAGAGAGTGGCCAAAAATTTGCATGTGACAAAAGAGCAACCACATCCCCATACCAAGCTGGGATGACATTTACCCTTGAAAAGCACACTATTAGGAAGATCATCATTGATACCTGTAGGGGTGGCAGGCTCATCGGAGAGTCGATGTGTGAGAGGTGATCCACCATCACGTGGTGCTTGCTTGGCCTCAGAAGGATCTCAAAGTCAAACTCTTGGAATAAGAGAAGCCATCTTCACACTCGAGGGTTTGTTGAGGAGGTACTTGAGAGCTTGATGATCGGTGATGGACGATGAAGTGCACACCCAGTAAGTAGTGGTGAAACTTTTGACAGGCATACACTATGGCTAGAGCCTCTCTTTTTGTAGTGCTATAGTTTCTTTTTGCAGAGTTAAGGAGGTGACTAGCATTGTAGATAGGCCGATCAATTTGGTAGTTCTCACTAGGTTGGTCTAGCATTGTGCCCACGGCAGTGATGCTGGCATCTACATGCAAGTTAAAGATGATGGACAAATCGGCGGGAGGTATGAGGATGGGTGCTTGTGTGAGACAATGCTTAACATAGGAGAAGGCTAAGAACTCAGGGGTGGAATAGAGGAATGGGGTGGTGGGACTAACAAGGCAGGTGAGGGGTAGGGCGATGTCGGCATACATGTGGATAAAGCAATGGTGATAGTCAGTGTGCCAAAAAAAGACTTGAGTGCCCTTAGGAGTGATGGGAGGGGGTAACCTCAAGATGGAACTATCTTGTTGGGATCTAGAGCGAGGCCTTGGGAGGAGACTATGTGGCCCAAAAGTGTGCCTTGCACAACCAAGAAGTGACATTTGAAGGGGTTGAGTTGGAGATGAGAGGAGAGACACTTACCAAAGACCAAGGCTCATTGGTGGAGATGGTTAGCAAAGGCTTCCAGACACATTGCAAGATGTGTGCCAATGAAGTTGGAGAAATCATCCGCAAATGCTTTGAGAAGGCTGGTGAGAAATTCCCCAAAAAATGTTGGTCCCAATGCATTGGAAAGTAGCTGGTGCATTGCATAACCCAAACGGCATTTTGTTGTAGAGGTAGGTGCCCCATTGGGTGACAAATGTTGTTTTTAACTGGTTATCCGAATGGATGGCCACCTAGTTGTAGCCACTGAAACCATCCATGAAACTATCGAGAGCATGATGAGCCACATCTTCTAGCACCCTGTCCATGAAGGGAATTGGAAATCCATCTTTTATTGTGGCCTTATTGAGAGCATGGAAGTTGACACAGACTCAGATTTTGTTAGTCTTCTTCTTGGGGGTGATCACCATGGGTGAGAGCCACTCCATGTGTTCCATTGGAGCAATGATGCGAGCGACCTCCATTTTCTCCAACTCCAACTTCACTGATTTTGCATACTTGGGGTTGAGTTTGTAGGCTTGGCCCCGGACTAGTTGAGTACCGTCTTGGAGAGGGATGGTGTGCATGCCTCTATTGGCCAGCATGTCATCCAGATCCTTCTAGGTCCAAGATAATGCATCCTCGTAGGAGTGGAAAAAAGTGGTGCCTGTTTGTGTAAGGTAGGGTGATCCTATGACCAGGAGGCCAATAGAATGGGATGTGGATCCTCAGGGGTGCCTAAGTTGAACTCCTTGATTGGGTCCTGACATGAAGGAAGTGGGAGGGGCTCTCGAGTGGTGTGGCAGCGGAGTTAGAGAGGATGCTGGGGTCATGTGCCGGTTGTTGATCCAAGGGAAAATCACCAAATTGCTCCTTTGTCCAAGATGGGGGTAGTTCCTCGACGGGGATTAGGGGATCAGCTCCATGGTGGTTGTGACATCGGGCTGGCCTGAGATGGTTGTGGCTATGGGTGACTTTGAGTGGGCCTTCGTCCTCGCAAAACGGATCCCTTTGTGGTGGCTGAGGGTTCAAACTTAGGGTAGATGGAGTGCTTGCCACACCTCCTATCAGTGATGGGCTCTCCCAGGCTAATCACCTCAAAGTGCTCAATTATGGGGTCCTGAGGGGTGGTAGCGTTATGAACCTCCGTGAGGCCCACCATGTAACATGAGAGATCCCCTGCAGTCTAGAGCCAGTCCAAGAGCTCCGAGTCTTCCCCATACGGCACTATGCCTTCCTCCATTGGCATGGGTGCGATCACATCACCTCGCACGGCTTGGTATAGGTCTTCTTCAAGCTTGAGTTCTTTTTGGTCCTGGGTCTGAGGTATCCACAACCTATCAAAACCCCAGTATAGAGCAGCTAGCACCTCGCAACCATGGGCGGCCAATCAGTAAGGAGTATGCTCCTTTGACCTCGGGAAGACGAAGGACCACAAAATCTAGAGAGAAGACAACATCTTGAATTTAAATGCTAGTTCATTTCAAGGTAGGCCTTTGGGCAAGGAAATATGAAACCTCCTCTCCCCATTCAGGAAATAAGAACAATTGGAAGGCGACATCTGGCAAGTCATCGACACCCACCGGTGGCTCTCCATTAGAGATGCGTGACATATGGTCAGCCAAAACATGTTGTGAGCCCTTCTGCACCGTGACATGGCACTCCCTCCACTAGCACAAGAGGTGCACCTCGCACTGGTCTACCATCCAGATGTGGAAATTGGTGGGTTTGGAAAGCTGCAGACTAGTAGTTTCTTTGAGAGTGAACTCCGGCAGCATCAGGTCGACTCCAGATCTACCATCCACAATGGTTCCGGAGAGAGGGGTACCATTGATGCACACTTTGAGGCAAGGGCTCTTGAAATTAGTGAGGGCATTGATTGCATGAGTGATGCCCAGACATTTTTTTGTGTGCAAGCTACGGGCCTAAATCCGAGGCTCACTACTAGGAAGCTGTGACCCCTCCTCTAGTTATTGTAGTGTAGGTCCGGTAGAGTGACATCCCCATCTTTCTCTCCTTGAGTAGGTCAGCCATGGAAGCTGCTGAAGGTGCGGGGTGGGGAGTCACATTGGCTCGCCCTCCGTCATCACTGAACATGGGTGGCTCCTTGTGAAAATCTTTAAGAGTTTTCTCTTAAAGTCATGGTCCACCACATTAGGAGAGATGTTTGAGGGGACTTCACCTTGCTCCAGTGGGTGTTATGGTTCTCCAAGGGCCTTCTTTTGAGCACGGGTGACCATGCCTATGGTGGGGTGCTCCACATGAGATAAGGATGTAGGGTTGATTGGGTTCAGGGACACTCCCAAGGTGAAGGATGGGTGAATTGGCACCAAAGAGGAGGTGTCTGCCAACTCAGTAGCACTTCCCCTAGACCAAGTGAGTGGCGGTTGTGTGCTTGGAAGGAAAAATCAGTGGAGGCACCAGCCCGTTGCTTCGGGTGGGAGAGTCCCGATCCTTGGCCTTAGGGTAGTGATGGCATAGGGGTGTCCCTTTTTTGGAAGAGGACATCGACCTTGGTAGTGACCATACTCCCCACAGCGGTAGCATAAGATGGGATGGTTTTGGGGAGTAGGTGGGTGGGGAGGTTGGTTTTATACAGGGGGTAACTGCGAGGGTGGCAGGTGTAGGAGATGGTGGGGTGGGCATGAGAGGTGGAATGTAAGGGTTAGGGGGTGAGGGCATGTGGGTGTATGTAGGAGTGGCGGGTTGGTAGATAGGTGTGGGTGTTGGGGTGAAAGATGTGAAATGGCCAGTGGGGACAACCTGGTGGTGGAAATTATTGTTGGTGATGCAATTGGCAGAAGCCCTTCAAGTAGTAACAATCTTTTTCCTCATGACCACCTTTCTCAGAAAGAGTAGTACTTTCTTCGTGGGCACTCTTGGGGGGAGTGCCCGAAGGCTTGGAAAATGGTGCACCACATTGTCTTCTTTGCTTCTTGTAGCCCCTTGAGTTCTTTCTTCCTGGTGGCCTAGAGATAGTATGAAAATAACAAAAGCATTTGGGTACCTAAAGTGACACTGACATTACCCTTAACTTCTTCAGCAACCAGAGAAGGTACAAAGGCAAGATGACAATAGCAACCCAAAGCTTCCAGTGCTGTCGGAACCCCATGTGTAACCATAGTAAAAGGTAAGGAAAAGATTAAAGACTTCATTGAGCCCCATGGCCATCACCAAACACACCATGAATAGGAAGAAGATTGACATCCTCATGGATGTAGCCACAAGCCTTGTGGATCTCACCATCCCTTCCTACACAATCACCCTCTGGCCTCCTCAAGTTGTAGCACCATTGGAGCCTCCAGCTCAATCTCCTTCAACATAACATTACATCGATGAGGAAATCACCACATCCACCTTTCACACATCCTCCAAGGTGCCTTGGGCTCCCCAAACCACCCTAGACATGTTGTTCTTCCAAAACACCATCTCCTTCATAGATCCCTCCACCATCTTCTGTTTCCCTCACCATGTCCTTTGCCCCAACCTTCAGTCCTCAACTTCTCCAACAACCAGTTGGACGAAGGAGATAACATTCATCTTGTTGTTCTCAAAGAGCTATGCCCATACCCAACCTCCACAGACCTCATTAGCAGAGCCATCCAATGGATGTACACTCTAGATGTGCACTTTGGGCTGGCATGTAGTGGATGAACCATACAACCATCTCACCATGGAGGGAAGCATTGAGGACTAGCCATAGCAAGACATCTTTTTGACACTATCTATGTGGCCTACCTCTGAGGAGACATTTCTAATGATGAATACAGGGAGACCCATGACTTTTATAGATCCATGAACTGGGAAGGAAGAGGAGGAAGACATAAGTGACACTACCAAAGGATAAGAATGATGATATTGCATCCCACCTCGGTAGAGGAGGACCAGTTCATTTAAGTAGCATGATCCTCAACTCGAACATTAACATTAACAAAGCCATTAGGATCCCAAAATTGAGACAACACCTAGACCTAACCCCACATATCATGATACAGGATCATAGCTTTTTAATAACCTCCACATTTTCCTAATCAAACTTTATCTGGAAGAGAAGTTAAACCAGTGAACAAAAGCATGCAAGAGGAGGGACCAGGGGGATATAAGCAACCACAAGCCAGTGCTACCCCAATCTCACACACAAAATAATGGGGTGAACAACTTGTGTGGCAGAGCGGGCGACCTTCCCTCCTCTAGGCTAAGTATTGAAAAGAGTACTATTGTACCAACCTAATCTATTTTCCAATTGAACATTTTCAATTGAATAAAAATGGGTCTGGGACCTCTTCGAGAAAGAGCTAATGTAGAACCCAAAGTTGTAGTTTGACTCCACGAAGAAGGGATGCTTCACACAATGCACAAGTTCATCTAGGATTATGATGAGGTTTGAGCCACCCTCACTGCCATTGGTCGGGCACCCAAGCTCGTGAAACCCCAAGATCGAACACCCCCAAGGTCAAGAACCCCAAGCTCATGAACTCCCAAGATCGGGCACCCCCAAGATTAGGCACCCCAAGCTCGTGAACCCCCAAGTTCATGAACCTCAAGGGCACCCACAAGGCCACCCACCACTAGTCACACAAGGTGGGAATCTCCGGTAGCTCCACTCCCCAAGTTTGGCTACCCACTTGACCGATGGGAAGCGGTGCTCACCTGCTTATGCTCGGCATCTCTCACCTACTCCAATAGCATCTGTTAGTGGACACTTTTAGCACTTTAATCATGATAGCCCAAGGGGCCATGCCCATTGTATATAGACTCTGGTGCACTGAGAGGGGATCCCCATGCAATACATGTTTTGTGCTATTCAACTCTTGCCTGCTTTTGCCTTGTGTTGTGTGCATGTTGCTCTAGGTATCTCTTGTGTGTATTTCATTATCTAGTTTGTGTGAGTACGTAGTGGAGTGGGATAGAGTGGTCGCCATCTCCCTAGACCATGCCAACTCCTGAGGGCATACTGCCCCCTTAGAGAGGACCCTAGTGATTTAGTGTGCCTACATGATGGGCAACCGAGTCTGCGCTACTACATGCACACAAACTTTGGCAATCTTGTTCAGGACTCTTGTGAGTCAAGGCTCCCAAATGTTTGAGTTTGTGGTAGTTCATGATCTCTGCGCATGCCCAGTACACACTCTCGCGTGAGCTCTAGTTCTATCAATCCCATCAAGAGTTCCCTCTCTGTTAGGTGCTCAAGCTGCAAGTGGCTAGTCAACTTTGTGCCCCCCAGAAGTCCTCTTGCTCCTCTACCTTTACCCATGGCCATAGTGAATCATGGTCACCCTGGGAACAACCCTCCAGCTCCAGAACCTTGTCAATGGTGTTGGGCCAAATTAACATCAAGTTTCCCATGTTCAAAGGCTTCAGCTCGAAAGATGGAGATGACCACATCAACACTTCATATCTATGTGCAAAAGGTGTAGTCTAGAGGGGGAGGATGCCTACATGGATCTATTTCCATCCACTATAGAAAGCTCCACTGACAAGTGGTTTAGTCAGTTCACGAGTGACCATTTTGTGGACTAGCCCAACTTGAGGGATACCTTCCTTTTTACACCTTTTATGCCGGGTAACTATGAAGATTGCATTCTCCAAGACTTGGGAGACTTCAACTCTTGCATGGGGAGAGCGAGTCTAGCGGATGACATAAACAAGGGTTTTGGTGTCCCATTTGCCAACCTACCCAAGTGACTTCATGGTGAAGCAATGGGCGCTGCAAGCCTTGCCTCGGTCCACCCAACAAAAGATCAAAGAAAGTAGGCCTGCATTTACCACCTTACTAGACTTCCAAGAGCTGGCCTCTCAAACTGGAGAATGTGCGCTTGATGTTTGAACGTGACAATAGCTCATCCTCTTGGGTCATGTCCTCACAAGAAGACCCTGTGGCCAGGTACCCACCTTGTTTTTGTAGCACTCCTTCAACAAGGTTGACTTTTTTTATTGTGTTACTTTGGATAGCCATAGTTGTTTTTAACCTGTATAGTATCTTTAGGCTTCTAAAATGACTCTTTCCTTGCAAACCATGTTTTCAGTTTAGGGTTGGATTTTGTTGCCTTCTTGCAATGTAGTCTTGCAATGTGGTCCTTTTGGTAGCATGGCTACTGTAATTGGCTTATACTAGACCTTTCTCTTTGGTACCCAAATTTTATTTTGCCCTTTGTAGTAACCTTATGCCTTTGGAGTGTTTCTTTTGGTACCCACTATTTGGCACCTTCATCATGGAAATATTGGTGTTGTTATGGGGGGACTAGTGGGTTTGGGCACCTACAATTATGATTCTACAATGCTAGAAATGTTAGTGGCATGGGTGTTAGTAGGGTTAGTACTTGGAGAGGCCACTTGTGTTATGGGGGTACTCGATGGGTGAGGATTTTAATGGAATTTGGTTAATTACCTCGGCCAAGTAAATGATAGGCATCTTTTTGAGTGGCATGGTTAGAGTATTGGTTACCTTTGGAAGCCCGATTGGTTCTAGCACTTCTTTGATTTGGAGAATGGTTATTTGAGGTTGTGCAGGACATGGGATCCTCTTCTATCACATTAGAATAATTACTTGTCCCAAGGCTAGTTGCAAAAATGCGGTTTACAAGTCCCATTGTTCCCCATTCACCCTCTTCCAAGAAGAATTTCTTCATGCATGACATAGAACTTCCCTTCCAAGGGGATATTCCCAATGTGGAACATGGTAGTAAGCAAACCTATGCATGTGGTTTTTAACATGTTTTACTCCTTCCACACTCGTGCTTTATGGGTGTCAATGAGATGGTTACTGTTGTAGTGTACACCAAGTCTCATGAGAAATTAGGTTATGGCTAGCACCCATGTCGATGAGCATTAGCTTTTGTTCTATCCTAGTTTTTGTGGACATGCCCTAGTGAGCTTCACCTCCTAGTCTTTCTCTTCTAGGTCAACGACTTGGGCCATGTTAATGGTGAAGATGTGATCTACAAAATTTGTCTTGCTTATTCTTAGCTTCACATTGGGCCTCTCGTTTCATTACATCATCTTTTCTTTTTTCCTCTTTATTTTGGTGAATGGCCTCCAAAGTAGTTAAAGGGCTATAGTAGCATATAAGTTTTCTACCACATTGAAGAATCTTTTCATCTCCACACGGTCAAGTGTTTCAATGTGTGTGTAGATCCTTGCGGTGTGAGTTTACACATTAAGAATGTTCCCATTCCTTTGTACTTTAGCTTTTGCGCTTTTGGTTCTTTTTGTTGTACATGAGAACATGTCCTCGACTTCAATTTCTTTGTCCTTTAGCTAAGCATTCAAGCTCAAATAATCAATCGGTATAGATATTTCCTATCAACCTTTCCTTGATAAAAATTCTTATACTTAATACTAAGAATTCCATGGGCATGACAACGTTTGTTATGAATGTTAAGTTGAAAAGTGTAGTGTGGATGGCCACCTTATAGGTGGTTCTATAATCCCAAAGAGTAGCTGTGGTTGGTAACTTCTGTTCCTAGTAATTATGTGAGGCTTCAACTGTCTTGGTCAAGATAGCATAAATAATCTAAGGTGTTGGGGCATTCTATCATAGTTATGAACCCCAACAAATCATTGACATTCATCGTCTCGCCAACCTTTTCAAAATTTCGTTGTATCTCCAAACAAGGTAGGCTACCATAAGTCTACTAATAAGACCTTCTTTGCGGTGATATATCTACCAAGAAATATCCTCCAGGAGTGGACTTACTCAAGGAAATTGACATACTTAAAACTCTTGAGGACATCGCCTCTCATGATTCCATCTTAGCATATCTTATACAATTTCCCCACAATTAACTAGCAAGAGGCTACCTTTTTAATAAGGTGTCATGCTCTATCTTGATTAAGGAGTCTTTCTTAGGGTAGACCATTAGCCAAATAGTGGACGATCTCTTCCACCCATTATAGAACAATGCAGAGTTTGAATAGTGGGGCATCTGGTAGTTTATTCTCCATTACAACTAGTGGTTCTCCATTAGGGATGCACGACAAGTCAATATGCACATGCTATGAGCCCTTCTACATGATTATAATAAAATCAAACTCTAGCAAGATCAAGCCATCTGGTTATCCTTCGTGTAGCATAAGGCTTATTGACCAAATAGAGAAGTGCCTGCTTGATGGTCTATGAAAAACACAAATTTGTTCACCAAAAGATAATGGTGATATTTCTTTTTAGTGTAGACCATTGAGAGACCTTGTCTTTCTATGGTGACGTAGTTCTGTTCAATGTTAGTTGGTAAGCTAATAGGGAAATCTATGTTATTCTCTATTGGTTGTTCCAATATATAACCAGTTGCAAAAGTCAAGACATCAATGTGCACGTGTGGAAGTGTGCACATGGAAGATAATGTCCCAGTTTTTGGGAGATCTTAGAGTTGGTACACTTACGCTAAGGATTTCTTGTTGAGAGTGTCATAGGCTTTTTGCCACTCATTTGTTTACTCAAAGATGATAAGTAATCTATATAAGGGTCTTGCTATGTCGGCATATAAGATTATGAATATTTTGTAGCATTCAACATGTCCCATGAATCATTGGACACCCTTGAAGTTTGTGGGTGGTGAAAGTTCAAGAATCAGCTTCACCTTGCTGTCATCCATAGAAATTCCATGTTTTGAAATGATGTGGCCCAATATTACCCCAGATCTCACCCAAAACTAACATTTAAGTGGCTTAAGGGATATCATGTATAGTCTGCATTTTTTAAGCACCAAAGATGTGCTTTCCATTTGGAATAGGCATTAAGGTCATCCATGAAAACCTCAAGGAACTCCCTAAGATATTCATTGTATGATGTTGTGCACATAAGCCTTTGCAAAGTGCCTAGGGCATTGAATAAGCTGAATGGCATACCTCTGTGTGTACATAAGTGCCCCAATTCTTTATGCAAATGCAGTCTTATGTTGATCGTTTGGGTCTATCTCCACTTGGTTATAACTTGAGAACCCATCAAGGAAACTATAGGCCTTCTCCTTGCCCATTAGCTACTCATTCTAGCATATACTCAGTCCATGACAATGAGTAATGATCTTTTACCATGCCTACATTGACCTTTTTAGGGTTAATACAAGCTCGGATCTTCTCATTTTTCTTAGGAACTATGACTATTGGTGGGGATAGCCATTCTGTGTGCTTTATCTCATAAATGAATCTCGCTTCGATGAGCTTATCAATTTTTGGAGTATTTGGATTCATTTGTTGTGCTGATAGGTCCTATACCTTGATGGCTTTTCTCCTTTGAGACAATGGGAATAGTGTGTTTGATCGATCACCTCCAGAGGTGCAGCCTTCATGTCAGTGTATTTTCAAGCAAAGAAATCTTGTAACTCTATGAGTAGGTCAATGAGGTTTTTTTCTTCTTCTAGAGAAAGGCCTTTCCCAATGTATACCGGTTTTGGATTTGCACATCATGTCTTGCTAGGTTGACCTCCTTAACTTTAATTGGTCCATCGTAAGACATTCTAGGCTTCCCTTTAGGGATCCTCACCCACGTTATATGTTTTGAAATGCTATTGGTGTTCTCTTATAGAATGCACTTAGCTTCTTTTTTAGTGCTTCTTTTTTAGCCTCTCCTAAGGCTTAGTTTTAGGCTTCCCTTTAGGGATCCTCACCCACGTTATACATTTTGAAGTGCTATCGGTGCTCTCTTATAGAATGCACTTAGCTCCCTAAGTATTTGGTCCTTGTTTTTCTTGTGGAGTGGGAGAATTTTTTTAATTCTTTTGATCATGAGGGTTCATCTCTCTCTATGGCTATTAACCTAACTTGATACTTTGAGAATATTGAGCTCCTTCTGCCATTGATGGTAAAAGTCTACATGGGAGTCTATGGCCTCAACATATCAAAAGCCAATGGTCTTTATTTCTTCCCTAGAAAGAGATATGTCTTCTCTTTTCGATCATTTTGGGCCCCAAGCTACCACCTCCTAATCGTAGATGTCACCTTCAAATTTTGGTGTACATTGAATGCTCAACAGATAGATAGAAGCAATTTCCTTGCCATCTGTTGTGGCATATCTCCTACCTGTGTTCCTACCTGTGTTCTAGTTAGGAGCATGCCCATGATTGTAAGGATGTGCATCCAATCAAAATCTTCATGCTGTGGGACTACGATAAACTCTAAGCTCTCACATTCCTCATCCAATGTTCTATGATAGGTGAGGCACATGTTTATTTTAGTGGTGTTATTTGTGGTGGTTTTTATTAAGTCTTCTAAAAGGTCCACCACTCATAGGATGAGTTTTCCATGTTTTCAATTTTACCGAATGTAGATGTGGTTTGTGTCCAATCATGAACCATTCTGGTTTCCCTCATGAAGGGTCTGTTGCTTACGATGCAGTGATAGGAATGAGAAAAGTTCTTCACCACAAAAGAGTGATGAAAACTTAGGCCAAAATTCTTGATTCTGAGATTTCACAAGAGCCTCGTGGGTTTCGCCTACGGCCCCATCAGCAATCTTGACAATTAGACTAGTAGTGTTAACTGAATGTTGCCCCCCCTTCTCCCAGCACCACTTGGTAATGATGCTGACTCTAGCCCCTCCATCTATTATGGTTGTGACCAAACTGCCCTTGTATTTTATGGGAAGGATGGCATTCATGTCATGGCCTAGCTTGTTCATCGATGCGGTACTTTCGGAAAAGCTTGGTGAATTACCTCTTCCCTAGCACGTTTGTAATTATCTGACTTATCTGAGGAGTCTTGAGGGGGTTATTCTTCTAGTATCACTTTTAGTCTTTTGTCCATCCAATACTTTAGGTGAAGATACTTTCGAAAAAGCTTGGTGAATTACCTCTTCCCTAGCACGTTTGTAATTATCTGACTTATCTGAGGAGTCTTGAGGGGGTTATTCTTCTAGTATCACTTTTAGTCTTTTGTCCATCCAATACTTTAGGTGAAGTGCCTTTTCCCTAGTGTGTTTGTCATTATCCAACTCATCTAAGGAGTCTTGAGGGTGTTGTTCTTCCATGCCCGGTTTTAGTCTTTTGTCCATCCAATACTTTAGGTGAAGTGCCTTTTCCCTAGTGGGTTTGTTATTATCCGACTCATCTAAGGAGTCTTGAGGGTGTTGTTCTTCCATGCCCGCTTTTAGTCTTTCATCCATCCAATACTTTAGGTCCTTCCATAGGCATGGTACTCTTTACAAGAGGTAGTCAAAAAGGCAAGTGACCAAAACCAAGCGAGGCCTACAAAAGTGAGCAAAGAAAACTGAGCGAGAACCCCTACATACCCATATAATCAATGTATGCAAGACAGGAAATGCCTTCCATGCAATATTCATTTAACTCACACACTTCAACCATGAATGGTTGGACAAACTTTTAAATTGTATTATTGTCATTTCTTATACTAATGAATAGTTTTTTATAGGTTTTTTATAGGTGTGTGAATAGTTTTTTATAGGTGTGTGGATTAGCTAGAGATACAAAAAAAGGTTTATAAATAAAACCAAACACACATCTCTACTTTAAGATATATATGCTCATGACTTTGAGCATTCGTCATCTACATAGGTGCATTCTCTCCCCTTCCTTTCCCTTATAGTAGCATCAAATCTCTTGTTGTGAGCAATTTCATTTGCCATATCTTTGGTGTAGCATGGACGAATGCTACAAAAAAGGGGGACAATGGGAAGATGGAAAAATCAGTTACTTTAATCAATATTTCACATGATAACGAATGTAACAAACCATCATAATTTGCAAAAATGACATTTAAACTACAATTCATCTACTAGTATGTATTCAATACAACACAACAAAGAGAAACATGACTATATAATCAAAGCTACCATGTCCATAAAATGAAACTAAAAAAAGATGAGTATATCAAATGTAGAAAGCATTGTCAATGATGAGTATATCAAATGTAGAAAGCATTGTCAATGATAAGTGTAGAGGCTCACTAGTCATTGTATGGGTTATCAACAACCATCACTTTGTAAGTATCACCACCCTTGACCTCCTCCACTTCCTCCACATGGGCCTTCTTGGCACCAGCTACTTGCACAAGAGGTTGAACCACGACATCAACTATGGTGTCATCACCATCAAAAGAGAAGCATGGATGAGAACATGCATAACAATCATGCATCATAGGCTCCATACCATAGCCCATCTCGAGGACCAACCCAGATGGGGGACATAGAAGATGCAACATACATGAAATAAAGCTAGTGGATCTCTCCAATGCCGCACACTAAGAAGCCGTGAAGATGGTCGCACTATCTTCAATCTCTCTCAAAGATAGTGTGTCTAGTAGTAGTCACTTTTGTTGGATCAACCTGCAACCTATGAAAAAAAGTGCTACTCTCCACAAGGTAGATAGGTGGTCTACACCCTACTCACCTAGCTCACCATCAATGAAGACCTCATTTGCATAGTGAGACGATTACACATGTGATACAATGAAAATCAAACAATGTGAAAGTTGGAAATTTTTAAAGAGATCCACCATCAAGTCCAAACCACATTGTGAATCATGTCCATATGGAAGTTTGTTATGGAAAAAGATTCTTCTCGCCACCTCAAGTCCAAGGACATGTACGTACTACTCTAACTAAGTCAATGCATGACCTATGCACGAAAGCAAAGTGGAAAGACTCACTAGCCCATCCTTGTAAGTGGATTTGCAATAGAAAAGCAAAAACAATAATAAGAACTGCAAAGGGGAACCCACACTACAAGATAACCACTATCTCCTAAGGAGGCCCCGCTGCAAACTGTGATTCCCATATAAACATGTCCCTCACTAAGCATGTTCCACTAGTGTATCTTAGAATCTATCTCCATCTCATATCCGTCAAGCAAGTCAAGGAGAACCAAGTCACATGCCCACTTCATGTGCTTCCCCATCCTCTTGTATTCATGATCATCTCTAGAAACCTTAGCAAAGAACTCATGCACAACCTTATAAGATTCGTTCTTCTTTCCTTTCATAAAGTCTTGTCCCATAGACAAGTACTCCCCCACCATGCAACCATAAGGCACAACATTGCCATAGGCATGCAACATAGTAGTGGGTGATGCAGCCACATATACAAAAGGCACCATCTCCCTAGTTGCAATTATTTCATTTGCAAGGCATTCAACACAAATTCCAAACTAAATGTATATATGTTCGACACCACTGTTGTATGTACATTTCACATGGAGGTAGTAGACACCACTGTTTTACCTTTTCCACCTTTGCCAACATCGACATGCTCTACATTGTCCCATGTAGACTCTCATCTTGCACTACAAACAAGATGGAGCAAAAACAAGACAAAACACTAGTAAACTTAATAAGAGACAAGCTAAGAATATCCATTCATCTCTATGTGAGAGCCATCATCTCACCTTATTATATGTTGATAGTTTTTGTTGTGCGAGTCTTGCCAATGCGTAAATCCTCAATAGGACCTACTAACCTTCTTGGAATCTCCTTGGAATGAACTTTGTGCAAATATGTCTATCTCTCTCTCTTTGGCCAAAACAAGTCCACTTCCAAGATCAATCCACCATGGATAGTAAACTATCTCCCACTTTAAGAGGTTATGCATGCTTTTAGGATACATACATGTATCCTCATTACTTTTATCAAGCCATCCCTTAGAACGATCAAGTAATCTTCTCAATATTTTCTCTACCACCAAATGAGAAAAGAAGTCCAACCCTTTGCTATTGTAGCCATAGAAATGACAACTCTCGCGATTGCCATTCTCGCAACCAAGTTGAATGTCTCACACATGACGGGATTCACTAGTGAGAGCTAGGCATTACAAGGAAATTCAAAGATGATTTCTCATGAGTACATGGATACAAAGGGATATTTGAGCAAGCCTTCCACCAAACACTTTAGAATGACTCAAAAAAACTTGTACTTATGTCTGGATTAGCACTTAAGTATTGTGATTAGGATTTTTAATCAAGCTTCTTCACATTACCTCAAGATTTTGGCTATGGCAGCTGGGGTATCCTCTCCTTTTTCAGTTGGTGTGACCAACTCCTTGCGTCATTTGAGAAACCCTCTAGTGAGTCTCTAGAGAACTTCAAGACGACCCTCTCTGTAGGAGGAATTAGGGTATCTCCCCATCTATAGCCCATAGGAGGTGAAATGGCGCAATGCAGTTGGTGATGACTTCTTAGCGAAATAGCGGCCGGTTCTGCCGCTTTACCCTCAAATTGTGTTAGGGATTTTGAAGCTTTAGTGGTTGAGAAGCCTTGTTCCAAGCATCACGTAGAATGGTTCACTATAGAAGCAGTTGCACGAACCAGAAATTCAGTTCGGTGGTGGAGCTTCCATGGAAGCTTGAGAGGATAAGCCTGTGGATGATTAGTACAAATAACCTCAAGGAATGGTTGGGGGAATGATGAAGGATGTTTCTAGGATCAGAAATGCTCTGATACCAACCTGAAAACCATGCTTTGAGAGCTCAAGACAAGTGCAAGATGAAGGCTATGGTGGATGATATGTGAGAAAAGGCATTGTTTAGTGCTTGAGAGAGAAAGGATTAGTGTGTTAATGATGGTGTTAGTGCATAAGCAAGTGACCACGACTTGGATAAGGCAAAAGTATGTTCTAATTATGTTCTTCTTCATTAGATTGTGGCTCTAGATATAGCCAAAGGAATACAAAGCATGTGGTTTCAAATGATGCCACCTCATCATCTCTATCCTCCACACACATTGATAATATCTCATCTCTACCATCTAGGAGTGGATTCACATGCTCTCTTCACACCCCCCCTTCGTACACAAATCTTGTGCATCTAGGCACCACATTTCCAACAAAACTCACGGCTTTGATGGATTTGATATCTCAAAAGTACAAGGACGCCGAGGTATGCCATGTCCGTGTTGTGTGCTCCGTTCATTGACCCTAAGTGAACATCAAAGATAACACTTTTTGTCATTCTACAAAGAGTTAATGCATATGTACCTCTTTTTATTTGATTTTAAAATGAATAAATTCTTTGTCCTCAATAAAATGGCTTGATTGTAAACTTTTTTAGTATCAGCATGAACGAGTATGCCATTGTAAAGCCTAGCTTGTGCGACGAATTGTAATAATATATATAACTGTGATATCACTACTTTCTTGGACACCTTGCCACGAGATCAAGTGAAAGTACTTGAGTCATTGAGGGCCAAAGATACAAGTGTAAAGGGGAAACAACAATGGTATCCTTTGACAAGAAGATATCTTTTAAGGCTACTATTTCAAGTATGATTTATTTTTACATATTACAAGGATAGATGGAAGTTCAATTATATACAAACTATGTCAAATTTTTTTTTAGAATACTCTTTATTTATTTCATAAAGGTGGAGTATACTTTAGAGCTTAGAAATGCAAAGGAATTGGTGTCAAGTACAATTCCTATTGAGAAGCAAGAGGATGCATTAAGGAAAGAGTGTTTAAAAATCCATAAGAGGATTGTCTAATCATATGGGCATGGTATGTACCCACACTTCAATCCATTTTATCAATTTGCCTATAATGTCATGATGTGTGCATTGGTCTTCCTAATGAGTGTCATGGCATGTGCCTTCCTCTTTGATATGCAGGTGCTTAATGTCCTTGACCCAAAGCTTGGTGATCAATGGATGTCTAGGGTGCTAGGCTTGAGATTTGACAGTCCAGATTCTATGATCACCCTATAGAAATTAAAGTCTTTGGCCAATGCTAAGATATAGGAAGACAAAAGGTTAATGTTGTTGTCTCTATTGGATTCAAATAAGAGGATGAAATATATGTATGGTATGCCAACTATAGACAATGATTATCGAGTGTATGTTCATTCTTTACTCTTCATAATTATGTAGCTTGTATATAATATTTGCATGAGTCTGTATATATTATGTCTAATGTCTATCTTTCTTGATGAGTAGGTGGTTGGGTCATGAATGATTTTTGGAAAAGGTGGAGGTAGAAGTAGCAAGGACTTTGGATGACCTTGAGAGACTATGTGTATTGAGGAGTCCCTTGGTCTTCCATAGGACTATACCTTGCAAGATTATATGGAGGGGATCAAACTAGAGCCTAGAAAGTATATGTTTGCTCAGGTGAGGGCAAGAGATCAAGCCTTGGAGGCTAGAGCATCAAAGAAGGGGGAGGGGAGTCAGTAAAGAAAGAGGAATGAACTAAGTATGGTAGCTTGTCATGTGGTGTTGTTCAAGTGAAGATTTACTTCAATCACTCTTTTTTTTCATATTGACATTACCTAAGCTTTCACTGAAAGGTTGCTTCCCACATATTTTTCCACCTCTTCCTCCAAAGACTAGCATTCCATCCTATCTTCCAGATTCTATTTTGCAATATTCTACATTCACCTCACTCTTTCTTAATTCTAGATATAGAGCCTTTGTTTCCCCTTTATCCAACTTGACTCCATTAGACCACACCCAGTCATTTATCCAGCGCGACTCATCAAAGGCTATAGAAACCCATTCTTTCTGCACTTCTACCAACACCTGTCCTACCATTGGTAGTAATAAATTCCACTACCATTTGATCTAGATCTTTCCATCCCATCAGTGCTAGTCCTAGCAATCAATCAGTCTTCTCAGGCCTTTTGTTGTTCAATTTTTTTTTTTGCTAGAATGAAGTCCAAAAATGCTAGAGGTGGATTAAATTTATGGCTCCACCATAGCCCCAAGCTTAAAAAAGAGTTGCTTGTAACTCTGAGACATCCATCCCAAAACATCAGCCTCAGCACTTCCTTCCATCTGCCACATAGAAAGTTACAAAAGGGAAAACTTGTAATTTTAAGTAGAGCATAAGAGAGCAGCTTGTCTTTCTAGTTTAGCCTCAACCCCAGCCCCAGCCATATACCTTCTAACATGACTTAAGAATCTTCCACTAATTCCAATGCATCCTTCATTCTTTGGCAAACTTAATTTGTCCTAGGCAAGCCAACCTACCCCACTGTCCTGTTGTTACTCCTATTTCTCCACAAAAGTCCCTTACAGGTCCCATAATTTTCTTCCACTGACCTTTGCCAAAGTTGATCACTAGACACAGTAACATGATGTAGGCATTTAAAACAACATTGTAGATGGTTAACCTATCATGAAATGGAACCCTTAGCCCTTCTCGTTCTTCAACTTCTGGATGAATCTCTGTAGGGTCCAATTGTTTGTTAGTCACCTTCACCCCAAAAGAAACTCCTAGGTTTCTAATTATTTGACCTCTCTTGATTACCTCACATCCCCATCTTTCAAGATCAAAGTCATTGTCCTCAGTCAAACTAATTATCTTGGATTTATGAATGTTGCATCTAGAACCAAAAGCTTTAACAAATTCCTATATAATGGATAATGTCTACCTCAAATTATCATTCTCTGCTCTCAAAAAAAGCAATGAGTCATCAACAAAGCATTGAATTACCAGTTGCTCACCACTCCACAGCTTTAGTCCAGTCACCCTCCCTTTTTTCACAGGCATCTTCAAGGGCCACAATGAGGCGGTGAGAGGTAATAGCAAAAAGCAAAGGGGCAAGAGGGAATCCTGTCTCACTGACCTCCTGACCTCAAACCCTCCCACAAGTCTTCCATTCAAAAGCAATTTAGAGTGTCCCCCAAGAGTAAGTGTAAATACAAGAAGCCATCTTAAATCCAAAGCCCAATTTCTCCATTACCCTTGCCACAAAATACTAATGGATCTATCGTATATTTTCTCCAAATCCAACTGAAGAGCAGAATGCATTTTTGATCAGTCCTTTGGGCCACATCCCTCCCTAATATAGCAGCAAATATGTTATCATATATGGATCTACATTTTATGAAACCATATTGTTTCCTAGACACAATCTGTTGGAGAACATGAGAGATCCTCAAGGTTATACTTTGGCTAGAATCTTGTAAATTATAGTTAGCAAACTTATGGGACTCCAATGGTTAAACCTATTACATGCAGCCTGTTTGGGGATAAGTTTCACCACTCCCTCCTTCATATCTTTATCTAGGATACCAATATTAAATGCCTCTCTACAAATGTTCCATATGAGATCCTTTAATGAAGGCCAAAAGGCAATGAAGAATTCCACTCCATCTTCTCCTTTCCTTCCTTCTCTCACTGTCTCAATTTCCCAACCCTTCTGATAATGCCCTGCATATCATTGGAAAAAGATCTCCATGACCCTTCCTTGTTCCCTCTCCCTCTTAATCTACTAATGGCCTCTTCAATGTAAGCAATAAACAAATAATCCTTAATCAGTAGATTGTTGACCCTTCTTTGTAGAAATTGGTTCAATTTCTCCTCCTCCCAGATTTTCACATGCCATTCCCACTTCAATGGCATGTGGCCAGATAGGGTAGTGGAAGTGTCAATTTCAACCTTCAGGGTGTGAGGAACCCATACAGCTTGCTAGCTAAACAAAACTCTATCAATTCGAGAAGAAAAGCCATAATATTGTAGACTGAAATAGGTGTGGCCAAGGTCAGATCCCCAGTCCCCTGTACCCCACCCATCAGCAAGCCCCATTTTTTCCTCAACTCTTCCCATTTCTTTTTTTCTTGGCCCATTAGAATAGTATTCCCCCCACATCTATTTGAGTGCATGTGGACAAGAAGCCAGGTCCTCCACACTCCACCAAGAGCCTCCCACCATCATGCCTAACCGCTATCACCGTGCAGGTGCCTTTCGACACCTCTGACCGTTGTCATCACCATCGATCAGTGTTCACAGAAAATCCATAAACCCTTACCATAATGCACCTACAAAATTCATGATCTCACTTGTAAATTTTATTTAGGAAATTTTAAAAATCGTTAAAATTGGTAAAAGTTTAAGCATTTTAGTTATATTTTAGTGAAAAAACCTGTAAATGCTGAAGAAAAACTTGTAAATTTTAAAATTACAAGTTTTAAGATCTGAGAAGACAAATATTCTCCATGAACACTGCACCGTCGATGCCCTATGACATCTCTAACCGCCATCATCTGTTGTGCTCTCCGACATCTCCAACCCATCAGGTCCTCTGACTACTAGTGGCACTTATGATGTGCATGACCAACTCTGAGGGTACTCATGGAGGCAACGCCCCTCTCCCTTTCCCAAGGCAGGGCAAGATCCTCTTTGAGCACCATCTCCCTTTTCTCAATGAAAGATCTTCCCTCTACACAATATGATGAGGATTGGGAGCTCGAGGAGGAGGACACCCAAGGAGGAGTTAAGGGGAGCACTCTCTCCGCCGTGTAGCACATTCTGGCTGGTAGTACATTCACTAGTGTAGCACATTCTAGCTGGTAACTGTTGCATGACAAATGAAGATCAATACAAGGATGCAACAAAAAAGGCACTTAGGGCTCTTGAAAAGAGTTCAAAGTTGTAGATGAATGTGGGAGGGGGCTTGACAATAATCCCACATGGGAACTTTTGAGAGTTCTAGAATTTTTGTATAAAAGGTAGCTCATTTGAGAGCTAGGGCACTCTTTGGTCATTTGGTTGAGAGGCTCATAGAGAGAGCTTACTCCATAGCTCCTTCTCATGTGCTCTCCCAAAGCTCTCCATCTCCATTCATACTTCCATCTTGTACTCTCTATTCTCTACATTTTCAATGATATGAGGTTTTGGTCTACACACTTGCTAATCTAGATTTCTTAATGATGTTTTGATTTGTGAGTTGTGCATGTGATGAAGCTTGTGCATGAAATGATGTGTAGTTGAGGCTTGTGTGATAGCTCTTTGCATGTTAGGTTCTTTGCATAAGTTGCATTTTTTGTGCTTAAGTGTAGCCTAATCTTGATGCTTTGATTGTGTTAGATTGATGTGTTGATTGTGTTAGATTGATTGCTTGAGTGTTGAGAAGGATTGAGTAGGACTAGAAGTCATTAGTATGTGGTTAACTCATCTTCTCCCATTCGGGATAGCCTCTATGCGCTAACCGGGTTGCATTCACGGATTGACAAGTGTGTGGGTTGGAGTGTAGCCTCCGCTATGCTATGATGTCCCAAACAGTAACACATTCTTGGGTATAGGACATTCTCTAGTGTAGCACATTCTCTAGTGTAGCACAATCTCTGTTGGAGCATAGTCTCTCTTGTATCATTCTTTTTGGCATTTTGGTATACAATGTTATGCTCTTATGGTGTTCTCTCTCTCTCTCTCTCTCTCTCTCTCAGGTGAGTGAGTGGCTAGTGGGTGGGTGAGAGGTTAGTGGGTGGGTGAGAGGTTAGTGGGTGGGTGAGAGGCCCATAGGGATATTGCGGTGCTAGGTGGTGGTCGGAGAGCACGATAGGTAGTGTAGATCATAGGTCTTGCATGTCTAGCCTGTGAGGTCGACTCATCCTTGACGGGCATACTTCCCTAAGATGATCCACACTCCCTTTCCCCCAACCCTAGTGTTCATGTTGGTAGTCCATGAGTTCCCTAGTGAGGATCGGCGGAGTCATCCACTACAACTAAGATAAAATTTAGCTATTACAATGGGACTGTCCTAGAGGTCAAGGATAGTTTAATTTTTTTCCCTTTTCTTTTTTGGTGATTTTTGATCATTGGTGAGATGAGTGTTGTGTATTCCCCCTAAGACTAGAGCTTCTAGAGGTAATTCACCCCTTTTTTCTCCTCTTTGAACTAGTCATCATAGGGTTCTTCCTCGTCCCCTTACTCTTCCCTCAGCATCTTCCTCTCCTAACCCTATGGCAGCTCCAAGGCTAGAGCCATTGGCTACTGTCCTTAACCACATGCAACCAACCTTCAAAGGTACCATCACTAAAGATATAGAAGACCACATGCGGCGGTTCCTCACTATGTGTGACTCAGGAGGGATCAATCGAGAAGATGCATACTTGGTCTTGTTCCTGACAACGCTGGAAGAAAGTGCAGATCGGTGGTATAGTCAATTTTCCACCAATCACTTCCTAGATTGCAGGCTTCAATTCTTGGCTACCTTTTGGCCTGGGAACTACTTCGACCTCATTACTCAAGAGCTTAACCAACTCTCCATAAAGGCGGGGAAGTCAATGGCCCAACTTAATGTCACAAGAGCTAAAGTTTTGGTCGCTCGGCTATCCCAAGATCCTGGAAATTACATGCTGCCCAACAGTGGGTGCTTTGCGCACTCCCTACTCAAATGGCTATGAAGATGAGAGAGACCTTTCCACCCCAAGGCACCCCAAAAGACTTCCAAGACATAGCTACACACCTGGAGAATGCTCACCTCATGGTGGAGCGTAGTACCTCTTGGTCCCCACTTCTCCTTGGCATGTCTTTGGCTCCTTCGACGGTTCCTCTAGCCTCGGCAGTAGCTTCTACATCCACTTACATGGACGAGCTCGCCAAGCTCAAGAAGGAGCTTGAAAATTTCAAAAGGTCACAGTAAGAGGATGCGACCATGGCAATGCTGAGGAAGGAGATCGAGCAGCTCAAGACGAAAGATCCCAAGACAAGTCCATGGTGCCTGGTATGTAGTTCCCAAGGCCATCTTCCAAGTGATTATCCCACCAAGAAATATTGCTCATTTTGTTTAAATGCGGGCCATGAGGACAAGGAGTTTTACTACCTCAAGGGACTCCAAATTATGCAACAACAACTTAAGCAAGGTGCCACCCCACTTAATCCCTACCCCAAAGACTACATGGTGACCCTAACTAGTAGTGCTTCAACTTCTCCCCATGGGGGTCCCTAACCACCAACCAAACCCAACACCCTTCTTGAACCACCAATTGGCAGGAATAGCTACTACCCCCCAATCCCAAGCTTATATTAACCCTGCCACCACTGGCCCCTCCTACTTAGCTTCCCCACATACCCTTCCCTCCCCCATGGTTACTTATACACCAACCCCTCAACCGCCCCCAAGCCACATAGCCTTAGCACAAGGAGCTCAAGTAGCCATGATAGCATACACCAATACCCCTCATCCTAGAGCAACCCTAACATACAACCCCTTGCCTATGCAAATCCCATATCAAGGAGGCACTCTCCCAACCTATCAGCTGTACCTTCCACCCGTGCCAATCCCAGAAACACTCCAAGCCTATCAAAACCCACCCTTGGTGGTCTATGCACTAGCTCCCATAGTACCTTCGTCCTCGACAACTAACAACACGTATGGGGCCCAGCCTAACCAAAGGTTCCCCAATCGCCATCCTCCCAACAACCCTAGCCGACCCCTTATATGCTACCATTGTGGGGGGAGCGGCCACATGCAAGCTCAATGTACGGTACTAGCATTGTCCGAAGAGCTGAGACCACTATACCTAGGATTGTCCTAGAGTCCCACTGGTAACATGGTGGAAGCAGTGGTGCCATATCCCAAGGCTAACACTCCAATAGTGGCAGTGGTGCCATCTCCCAAGGCTGACACTCCAAAAGTGACGACCGTGACGACCGTCACTCGGTCCCAAGGAGCCCTAAAAACGCCAACTCCTCCTCATGATGGTGCAATCTACCCATCCATTGTGGAACAAGATTATAAGGGGCCATGGAGGAATTTACTCAAAAACCACCCATGGAGAAGGAAGTGGCGCCTACCTTGGTCACTACCCCACCACACCTTTAAAGGCGGATGAGGAGTCTACCCAATCCAAGGTTAGTAATTTACATTGGGAGGCAATGTTGGCATGGGAAAAGGTGGAAATCACCCTTCCTCAATTATATGGTTTGAGCCAGCAAATAGTAGAGCAACTACTAAGCTTGGTCCAGCATTGGGTGGATTCGAAGGCAACTAGGGGTGAAGCCATAACTAGTAGTAGTGGGTGACGACCCATGCAATAAGCAAGGGTATGCCTCACTGCCCTAGGAGTGGCTGATCACCGAAGAGGGTGACAATCTCTGAGGGTGACACTCAAATTACAGGGGCCATTGTGGATGGTGGTTTTGGTGTTAACATCATGCCGAAAGCTACTAGGAAAGCCTTAGGTCTCCGAATTACCGAGCCAGCTCCCTTCGTCATTGTCACGTAGGCTGTAACGCCTATGACCGACGGCGGCAGACCGGATGGCCAAGGATGTGGCCATCCAGGGTTCAGTGGGAGAGGACGCCCATGCGGAGTCATGGGCGGCCAGGCTAGTGTGGACGACAGGCCACACACTATATAGCCTGGGGGATGAGGGGCAATCCTCATTCTTCCTCTATGGCTGGGTGGTGAGCGAGAGGCCGTCCCCTCTTGTGGTAACACCCGTAGTGGTGTTACGATAATCTAACATTGGTATCAGAGCGTCAGTTTTGATTGGGTCAGGGTCGCGGAGCCCACCACTCAATGGTTTTCAACCATTCAAAAAAATCTTATCCTTATCTCTCTATAGGGCACAATCGACTGTGTGGAGGGAGGTGGCCATAGCTGGAAGGAAGAACTCTCTCTCTCTCTCTCTCTCTCTCTCTCTCTCTCTCTCTCTCTCTCTCTCTCTCTCTCTCTCCCCCCCCCCCCCCCCCCGACGAACACACCAAAGCGCTCCATTGCAGGTAAGCAATGTCATTTTTTTTGCTTTGGAGGTTGTCTGTGAAAGAGAAGCTTTTCGTCTAATGTAGAGAGCAGTATCCAACTGCGACGAAGAGAGTGTTGTCGACTGCGAAGAGAGTGGTGTCGACTGCGAAGAGAGAGAACGAATCATCCACTATGTGTGGGGGCGAAGACCAGCCCAAGCGGTAATGTAGAGAGAGAGGTCGACTGAGAAGAGAGAGAACAGCGGTCTTTGATGTCCACTGTGTGTGGGGGCGAACACCAGCCCAGGCGGCCAGCCAGAGGAATTTGGGCTGGGATTGGACACTGCTGGGCAAGACTTTCTTAAGGGGGCGAAGACCAGGTGGCCAGCCACGACCGGTGCAGCCACAGCCGGCGGGGCCAGCCCGCGCTAGCCATGACCGACGCAACCATGACCAGGTGGCCAGCCACGACCGGCGCAGCCACAGCCGGCGGGGCCAGCCCGCCCTAGCCATGACCGACGCAACCATGACCAGGTGCCAGCCGCCACGATCGACACAGCCACAGCCGACGGCCAGCCCTGACGGGCAGGTAGCCTGCCTGGTACGCATGCGGGGCCGTCCGTAGTAGAGACAGCTTCGTCGTTATTGAAAGACTTGAAGCTACCTAGTTTTGGTAGCGAGGAGAAGGAGAGAAACAAGGACTCGGTCAACATGTTTCTAGCAAAGTGGTTAGACTTGCATGCACTGCGACACAGCAACCTAGCCAGATACAGCCCGTAGAGGCTAGCCTCTCATTAACCGGCAAAACTCGTCCTGCCACTTGGACGGAGTTTGAAACGATGTTTCGAAAAGAGTTTTTGCCTACTAATGAGGTGAAGAGAAGCTGGGAGTTATGGGACAAGTGCTCGATGTGGAGAACAAATCCCTGACTCAGTACATCTCAGACTATAGGGAGATAGTACTCACGCTAAAGGGGATCGATGCATTCCAGACATTGCGAGGCTTTAAAAGAGGCCTCAAAGATGATTACCTTGAGTACGTAGAGCCCTTACAGCCTAAAGACTTAGTAGAGACAATTAAGTATGCGCAGATATTTGATGACATCAAGCACCATAGTGCACGTGGTGGTTCTAGTCGAGGGTAGTGAGAAGAGGAGGTCAGGTCTTAAAAGAAAAGGGTTCCGTAGTGATAAGCAAGGGGATAGGATGGACCAGGAAGGACAGGGTGGTCATTGGTCTAAAAAACCGCAACCATCCAAGAAGAAAAGAGACAATGAAATCCAAAAGAAAGAGCAGTATATTAAAGTGCGAAAGGAAAATTCCTGCTTTAATTGCAATGATGTAGGGCACACGAAGGCTGAGTGTCCAAAGCCTAAAGCTAGCACGAGTGGCAACGAGCCCAAAAAAGATGGTAAATCCTCTAGGTAGTTGCATACAGTGCAGAGACTCCCTCTCAGTTCCGCAGAGTTCAGAGAGGTGACAGTGTGTCATTGTGATGATGAGCATCACGCTTGTTCAGTGGCACTAGCGATGTGGCAGCCTACTGTAGGTCCGCATGACATGGTACACATGTATGGCACCATAGGTGGCCGTAGAGTCACAGTTTTTATTTATGATGGAGCTAGCCACTTCTTCTTGACCTACTCGTTAGTCAAGAAGTTGGGGTTGACTGAGACCCGTCGGTTGATTGAGACCCGGAGCGATCATGAGTATACTGTTGGCTTAGCCAATGGGTATGACAAAACGGTATGGAATACCGTAGTATTGGGGGTCCCATTATCTATGCAGGACGACGAGGCTCCGCTTGACTTTCAGGTCATGCACTTAGCCAGAGCAGACGTATATCTAGGTAGGGAGTGGCTGTATGGCTTGGGCCCTAGTCTAGCTCGGAATTACCTACATAATACGCTACATTTTGAGCATGGAGGTAGAGTCATTACCCTGCAGGGCGACCATATCGTCCCTGCCACACCACTTATTTCCTCCATGGAGCTGTGCACAGCGGTCCGCAGAGACCAGATAGCAGAGGTATATGCTTGTTACCCTCTTTTAAATTATGTTTTCGTAGATGAAACTGTAAATGATGTTTGCATAGACAAACAAGGAAAATAAAATAGCCTTGGACAAGACCCACTGTTTGAAAACCTTGTTTGGCATACATGCGATTCAAGTAAGAAAAAATCCAAGGTGAAAGAGACATTAAAGAAAAAGTACGTAGATACTTTAATGAATTTATTAGAGGAATTTCATGATGTTTTTCCTGATGATTTTCCAGATGGCTTACCACCATCTAGAGAAGTAGACCATGGCATCGAAGCTATGCCAGGATCAAAACCTATAAGCAAACTTGCTTATAGATTAAGCCACTCCAAGGCACAGGAGGTGGAAAAACAATTGACGGAATATTTGAACAAAGGCTTCATTCGGTCTAGTTCAAGTCCGTGGGCATTGCCTATTCTTCTGGGTAAAGAAGAAAGACGGATCTATGCAGATGTGCATAGACTATAGGGCTCTTAATCAAATAACGATTAAGAACAAGTATCTGATGCCATGCATGGATAAGTTGTTTGATCAACTCTATGGATCGAGATAATTTACAAAAGTAGACCTGACATCAGGGTATCATCAGGTTAGAATTAAAGTAGAAGATGTTGCAAAGACAGCATTTAGGACCCGTTTCGGGCATTTTGAGTTTTTGGTTATGCCATTTGGGCTACCCAATGCTCCAACGACATTTATGATGTTAATGGACAGCATTTTACGTCCATATTTGGAAAAATTCGTAGTAGTTTTCCTAGATGATATTCTTGTGTACAGTAAGACACAAAAAGAACACATAGAGCATTTGCATCTAGTGTTCGAGTTGTTGCGAGAGCACAAACTATTTGCAAAGAAGAGCAAATGTAAATTTTTTGAAATAGAAATTCACTACCTTGGCCATATTATATCCGCCGATGGTACACGGATGGAGCCAGAAAAAGTCGAGGCTATTCTTAAATGGCCACAGCGCCGAAGAATCTCGAGGAACTGCAGATTTTTCTTGGCATGTCGAGATTCTACCGACAGTATGTGAAGGACTACGCGAAGATCGCAATCCCGTTGTGACTGACCAGTTACGGTCAAAAACTAAAAACATTAGTTGGGGGGAAGCCCAATAGAAGAGCTTTGATAAGCTCAAGGTGACCGTACAGCTGCACCTGTTTTGACTATTGTCGATCCAAATGAGCTGTTTGTCTTGGAAACAGATGCTAGTAATGAGGCCATTGGGGCCGTACTTATGCAAAGGGGACTCCCAATTGCATTTGAGAGTAAAAAGTTAGATCGTGCGCAATGTAACTACTCGGCTTACGAGCGAGAGTTACTAGCGATAGTTCATGCACTGAAAAAGTGGAGACACTATTTATATGGTGCTACTTTTGAGGTCCGAATGGACCATGAAAGTCTGAAATGGCTTTCAAGTCAAAGTGAACTGAAGGGTAGAAAAGCTCGGTGGGCAGAGATTCTACAGGAGTTTGACCTTCAGATACGTTACCAGAAAGGTAAGTATAATGTGGTGGCAGATGCACTTAATCGCATGCCACAAATTAATGAATTAAGTTTCATAGTCTTCAAGAATGATTTCTTGGAGTCACTATGTGGTTTATGTGAGCACGATCCGTCTTTTACAGAGGTCTGGCGCGCTGTATGCATACGCACTTCTTCACAGACGCGACCACCTCCCTTGTTGGCACGGATTGCTAGTCCCGAGAGACTGGTCGAAGGTGCAACGGGAAGAGAAGCGAGAGTTAGTCCAGATAGACTAGCCGTGTCTTTTGGGTATAGTTTGGAGCCGGAGAGCTCTGACGTAGGCCCTTCATCACCTTTGACTGCCACGGCTTCAAAGGGGGGTGATAAACTTCGTCGGGGAGAGAAATATGCTAATTACTCCATTGACGGCGGGTACTTACTCTACAAGGGTAGAGTGTGTGTATCAACTATTGGTGACTTTTGGGCCCAAATTCTTAAAGAAAGTCATGATAGTCTAAGTGCGGGTCATCCCACGATTCAGAAGACCTATGCACTAGTAAAAAGACAGTTTTATTGGCCTAGTTTATTTAAGGACGTCTAGACTTATGTACTGAAATGCAGTAAGTGCCAGGTCAATAAACACGAACGTCTTAAGGTTGGAGGACTACTCCATCCGCACTAGAGATTCCTCAAGGGAAATGGGAAAGCATTTCCATGGATTTCATTACCAGTTTACCCGAGTCGAGGGAGTGACTCGGTGTGGGTGGTAGTGGACAGGTTAACTAAAATGGCAAAGTTTATCACCACGAAGAAAACTGTTAAAATGCCAGAGTTGGCAAAACTCTTTATTGAACATCTCTACAAGCTATATGGCCTGCCCGCAGATATAGTGTCAGATAGAGATAGAAAGTTCAACAGTCATTTTTGGAGGGAAGTCTTCAAAAAGTTGGATACTGCTCTGAGTATGAGTACGGCAGATCATCCGGAGTCTGATGGTCAAACTGAAAGAGTTAACCAAATTTTAGAGGATATGTTGCGTTCTTATGTTAGTAAGAAGCAATCTAATTGGGAAGAGTACTTGCCCTTATTGGAGTTTGCCTATAACAGCTCCAAACTTAACATCATAAACTATAAACTGTTTATAATTGATACCAAAGTTGGAGAAACTCACCTTGAGTTGAAAAGTTGTTTGCTATTAAAGAAAAATGGAATTAGAAATGGATAAAAGAAAGTAACTATAACAAGTTCAATAATAACTTTGCAATCCTCTAATAATACGGATGGGTGGTTGCAAGGTGAGGGTACTCACTTTCGTTCACTCTCTCTGAAACTGGGACATCAATGCAACGAGCGAAACTCTTGGGCAAAGTATCTCGATCGAGATCGTCACCATCCAATGTCACTAATACATGTCACCACCACCTCGCTATCTTGATCAAGATATGTAGGCCACTTGGATCCATGTCAATGCCATAATGGATCCCCCTTGACTTGCCCACTCGAATGTACATTTAGCATATTCAATAATACCGTCTCCATTGTCCATGTATCTCGAACAAGATATGGAAATGTAATCTCAACCATTGATGTATCACGACGAGATATGGAGATGTGATCTCATCCATTCATATATCTTGATCAAGATACCTAGATGTAATCAAAGCTGTAGAAATATCTCGATTGAGATAAGTTCATATAATCCAAGCCGTCCATTAAAATCCATTCCAAGATGCGATCCCACCCATTGCCATATCTCAATCGAGATATGTAGTCAAGTTGGGACCGTCCAAGGTATCTCGATCGAGATATGTAGTCAAGTTGGGACCGTCCAAGGTATCTCGATCGAGGTACGTAGTCAAAATCAAAGCCGTCCATTTATCTCGATCGAGATACCTACAACAAATCAAAGCCTTCGATGGTGACCAACCCTAAAATCAAATGAATATCGGGGTCATCTGTTTCACCAACCCTATAACCATGCATACATCCGAGTCGTTCATCTTACAAACCCTAAAATGTATGCCACCAAACCTCGATCGAGATTATAAAACCGCTAAGTTTTTTTTCCCTCATTCTCTCATGTCATTTTCACTCTCCTTTCTCTCTTGGATTATTGAAGCACAATTAGTGGGCTTTGAATCCATCATTAGTGTTGTTTTATAGCTTCATTAGTGCTACATTAGTATTTTGTTAGCACTAAGCATTGGACCTTTCACATTAGCCTTTCATATTGGCCCACCTGTTTGTGTTAGGCTTAGGGTCTAGCACGGAGTCACACAAGGAGGGCCACGAGGAGGGCCGCTTGTCTATTGTGGACCTCATCGCAGAGATAGACTATGAGTTAGCGGCTATCCGTAGGAGTGCTAGAGACACACCATCCACATTACATATTGTGTCAGACTTGGAGGCGATGCTCTTATCCCTTTGTAGCCATCACGATATTATTTATGTAGATGAGTGGATAGCACATCAGCGTAATGCTCCAGCATTACATGGCTTGACATATTGTTAGGTGTGTAAGATTGGTCCTATTAGGAATGGAGCATACTTGGACCTTTTCCTTGATAGCTGTTGGATGCAGCTTGGGGTAGGGAAGCCCCTTAATATTTCGTGGTATTCGCATCCTCGTATGGCGGCACATATCTATAGTCAATATGTTGCTGCATATGGGAGGATGCCGAACAACCGCCAGATCCCCATATACTTTGCAAAGCAGTTATATGTAGAGTTTGTCTTAGGGGAGTAGGTTGACTACACCAGCCACCATTGGCTTGACGACGATGTTGGTCGAGGTCACATTAGGGCCAAAAATGTTTAAAAAAGGACTGCAATTTAATCACTTGTACCAGGTTTGGATTAAGCTTTGGACCAATAGAAATTTGACATTCAACCATAACTATGACATTAGGTGTCATATCTATTTTTTACTAACTTCACTAGTTTTGGCTATTTTAGTGGGTTATCACCACTTTAATGTGATACAGCGTGGCTATTTCAACGTCACTTTAGTGGGTTCCAACTTCAAGGGCCTATCCTCATGTGCCAAATGTTAGTACTTCAAAAAGGAAAAAAATCAAATTTAGGTTCCCCCCAAAATGAGTAAATGCATTTGAATTCCCTATTCTACCATGATTATACCTCTTTCTAGTCATCTTTTTGTATCATCCTCTCCTCTATTCATCATCTAAGAATGTCGAGACAATAGTCTAGCCTGAGGTGCACTCCTAATGCCATTTCATCATGCAATCTTCATAATGTTAAAGATGATCAGGGTGTGTGGAATGGCATAAACTTCAAATTAAACAATTGGGTGACTATGTAACCATCATGCAAAGGTCCTCATAGGATAAAAAGGCAAAGAAGAGGCTTAGTAAAATACCATTGGAAGGGATGTATCTTGGAATTCAAGATAGCAAAAGATAGATGGAAGGCAAAGGTGCAACATGTGCACATGACAAGAGAGATGCACATGCATCCTTCTACTCCAGCATCTACATTGCAAGCTCATTGTAAGATATTTTTTGTAATTTTACTTATGTTCTTTATGATTCTATAGCTTATTCACATGTGTTGTGTATGTGATAGATGTTTATCCATCAACAATGAGTGGCAACTTATGGAATCATTCACCGAGACTTTCAAAGCCATGCATGCTGATCTTGGGAAAGTATTATTGTTTAATCAACCATTTGTTTTTTTCATTTGATAAACATATATTTTTATACAACGCTAAGTATATTGTCCCTTCAAGACTAGAAGCTTATGGAAGACTAGAGAGTTTGGCTATACCAAGCCTAAATTCATTAGATTGGGACTTTCCAGACACAAAGGTACTCTATTAGCATTTAAATCCAAGATTGTCTTGGATATTCATAAGTCTATGAAAGCAGGAAGGATTTCTAAGAGGATTAGGCTATCATGGTTTATAACTCTTCATGTATTTGTGACATGTTTTTGAGAAGAAAACATGAAGAGGACAAAAGCAATGTGGCTATCTATACATAAGTTTGAGTCTAACTTGGATAATGCAATTGGAGCAAAATGGAAAGTGAATGAAGTCATCTATAGGGGTGATCTTATAAAATGTAATGCTTGCATTGAATCTGTGGTAATGGCATACAACATCCCTTAGCAAACCTTATACTTTAGCTTAGAGTACTTCTGCTCCTATTGTTCCCCTCCCTTGTAGCCTCTTACTGGCCATCATTCTTTAGCCTACACTAGTCCTTGTCTTTTCAGGCTAAACGTTTAAACTTTTTGTTAAAAAAATTAAACCTGGTGTATTACAACATATTTCAAGTAAAAACAAGTATTTCTGCAGATTTAAAAAAAACAACTATCTACAGATGGTATAGCCAAAATATGAACAAAATCCTAATATTTTTTTCTAGATTCTTCTAGTGGCAAAACCAGAATCACCAAATTTTTGCTGAAAAGCAGATAAACATTTTATCCTAATTTTTTTGCCTAAAGGGAAGCGATTTATTTGCAAATTATCTAAATTAAACACATGGAAATTGAATTTGATCAGAATAAGCACACCTCGATGATTGTGGAAGAACGACGCATCCGACGACTCTGGTATGTGATTATCGCGTCGTTAGTCCAATTGGACAACCTTAGCTGGACACCACTGGGACTTGGGTAAAGATAGGATCCTATTGCCAATTTGAACACCACTAGAGTTGGGGTGAAGACCAAGAGGAGGAGTTGGGGTGAAGACCAATAGCAGGAGCTAGGGTAAGGGACACCTATTCACACATGTACGATAAAAATAATAATATCCCGGCCAATATATTTATAGATGACCTCGACTATGCCATGTGGCATACGAAAAACAACCTGTACAGGGACACATGTATCCACACGTGCGAGTGTTAATGCAAACATATACACACGTGTGACAATCTCACATGTGTGATCGCATGCTGACATGTGGCTTCACACATGTGACCATACGTCAACATGTGGCCTCACACACGTGTGGATGGGTGGCGTGGCCATGTGGCATCCGTACTATTCCCACATGGCATCACGTGCTTATAAATAGCTTGTTAATTATTATTATTTTTTGCCTCTGAGCTGCCCGAGTACCCTACACCTCCGAGCTGCCCCTTGCTAGTCTCTTCCCTGCCTTGTCGAAGACTGAGCTGTCCTTGCCCTTTGCCTGGCCCCCTGAGCTGCCCCAGCACCCTGCCTGTCCCTTAGCCCCTTGAGTTGCCCCATTTTTGTGAGATTTCTCCATCTGCCCACCAGACTAGGAAAGACAATACGATATCATCGATCTTTTAACACTGGATTGCTACCTGCACGTTGTCTTTCCAAGTTATGCTTTGCTCATGGTGATCCTCCTTTGAGCTCATGGTGATGCTCCTCATCTTATAAAAAATTTCTTTGTCGGAATCCCTAACATTGCTCTCTATTGTAAGGGTGCACGGCCCTCCTTCCCTTGCTTCCCCTGTTCATTGGCACAAAAACCCCAAGGCCCTTCTTCCCTTCTCTTAACCCCGATCTATAGCCTTATCTGCAGGGTGGCAATGGGCAAGGCCATACTGCTACACTCTTTGTGTCAACAAGGTGCAAATCTCGGGTCTCCTTTGCTCCTCGCATCACAATAAATTAGGGCATATATCTTTGCCTCTTCTCTCTGCCCCTAAGCTACCCCAGCACCCTATGGTGCCCCTCATCTCCCTGATATATCCTAGTGGAAACACAGCGTGATTATATCAATCCGAGCAAAGTGGATTGCCTTGTTTTTCCAGACCCCATAATTTCATGTTGTATAACCCAACTTCCTCATAATTTCTTTTTCTTGGGGATAACATAGCTTCCTCTAGCTACCCCCAAGCCTCATAATTTCTTCTTGGTTGTACAACCCTGATCCTGTGACACAGAAGAAACACCAGCAAAGAGACTCTTTGACTTCCTATAGCTTGTAGGTGTAGAAAGCTTATTTGATTGCTATAGGGAATCTTTCAATATCAAATTTGAAGTGAGGTTAGTGATTGATCACTTCAAGGACTATTATGAAGAGGAGATGCAAGCTTTCTGTGCATTGACAAATGATAGTAGAATTCTTATTGAGGGTGTAAGGTTTGATCATCTCTGCATGTTGTCACATACAACTTTAAAAAAGGCTAGATTATGGAAAAAGTATGACATACTTCTTGACCATGTGAAGGTCACTATGGAGCATTGCACGTTACATTGTAGGAAACATATGCATAAGCTTCTTTAGCATCATGTGGCTTTTCTTTTCTATCTTCATGTACAATCACGAATTGAAGATGCTGAAAGGAATAGTTTGGAGAGTTCTAGTGTCCAACCAGTAGCATTTCTAGGAGATTGAAAGTCAAAAAGAAATTAAGGATGTAGAAACGGTCGTGGTGGATAAAGAGCAAGAAACAATAATGAGCAAGGATTTTGATGCTGCAGATTTTAAGGCAAGTTTAATTCTTCCAGAGGAAAAGGATGTTTCTACAGAGGACTCAAAGAAGGAGATACTTCTCCCATGCCTACCATCCTTTCCACTAAAGGACAATAAGAGTTTTGTATTACTAACAAATATCCAAAAGCTGTTGAATATAAGGGAGGACTATTGTATTGGTTTAATTGTAGATGGATGTCAAGTTACTTCAAATTTTTTAGATCCAGATGTCACTGATGAATTTTCAGTGATGCTGGATACAAAAGCGCCAGGTGACAATTTCATCAGTGTACCTAAGGTTATATAAATGTGCATAAAAAAGTTTAAAGAACAAGAAGACACACTTCCCACAGAGGAAGAATTCAAAGCTATTCAAGACAGCATGGGAATCTCTAATATGGGAAGGGAGAAACCTAGGATTCCATGCTAAGAAGACGAGATGCCTCCACAAGGTTCAATTGACTTGTAAAGGATAGGCGACTTGTTGACGATGAGAACAAAAAGGTATTTATAAGAATAAAAACACAACATTTTTTTAAAGATTTTTATTGTTGTAAAGTAAATTTTTTCTTTGTGCATAGCTTGAGATAGCAGATGAAGATGGATTCCTGGGTCAAGGTGGAGGTAAATGAATTTTTGTTGGCAAAGACTCAGCAGCCCTCGGCCACTATATTTCAAGGATACCTCTAGGCGTGCTGATAATTTACCATGCAAAAGATTTAGATAATCCACACATTCCATTGATGGCCTTAAAGGTTTTGTTAGCATACTTAGGATATGAAGGATACAACACAATGCAGAAAAGATAATGCTAATAGAGAAGGGGGAAGCTATACGTATTTTGGGATATGTACCAGGGCTATGGGCATCGAGGGTAGGGTATTTTTTGTGTTATGCAGCGTATGCAAAGGTAGTTCCTAACTTAAATACCCATGCTCTTGGAGGCTATCAATGCCAAAAGCTATTAAGGTATAGAGGCAAACTACCCGAAGAAGACAAGGCTAAGTAGTTATCCGAAGATAAGGGCCAACAACTGCCCAAAGAAAGCCCCGAGAAAAGGAGGAGAGTCTCTTTGAGGAAGACAAACAGTTGAAGCGAAAAAGAAGAAGAATTTTTTGAGTCTTTTTCCACTTGTATTGAGAGTAATTTTTATTACAATTTGTTTCACTTTGACTTTTTCTCCTTCTCAATCACCATCCTGCATAAAGATACACTTTATTTAGCATGATGAATATATTGATGTTAATAACAGTGATTTTTTTTTGTGTTGAATAAACTAACCTGATTTTTAATAATTTCATTGTATCGTTACATTTACCTTCAGTAGAATGTGTTGAAAAGTTCTCCTAGTCCATTTGTCTTGGTTTTTCCACCACCATGTCGAGTTGTATGAAAATAGTTGATACGTGTGGCATAGTGTGATTTTTCCATGCCTTGAGTATTCCATGTAGCAAGAGGCCCTTGGTTCCTCACAAAGTATGGGCCATGTGCAAACAAAATATGCTTCACATATTAAAAAATAAATTAATAATCATTTTATATCATATTAATTAGTCAATGTACAAATTACATGAAGCAAAAACTTTTACTAGGTAGAAGGTTATGTCCTTGTTCCCCCAGGTAGCTACAATTGTTTCCACAAGTGTCTTGATTGCTGTTTCAAACTAACTTGCGTAATTTCCTTTAGTTGTTTGCTTACGTAAGAGTTTTATAAAAATATCAAGCTCTATCCACACCCTTATACGAAGCTTTGTCATCTTTGGATCACTAGCTTGGTTATTTGTGTGCTCACATAGAGATTTCCAACATTCCCATACTACTGTAACTTGTTTGTTTCCATAGTTTGACAAGAGCCTCCTAGCTTTGGCTCCTCCCATTGACACATCTGCTAGAACATCACCAATAGTACCTGATTTAATGTCATCCTTTTTAAGTTGCACATGTCCACCATGAAAGCCCATGTTAGAGAGTAAAATCTCACATTGCTCTAAACATGCATCCAATAGCTCTGATGGCAAAATAGAATGAGCATAGTTAAGATGAAGCTTTAAATGTGAACTCTCTCTAGCTCTGTATAGGAAGTATGGGATCCCAATTGGGATCCTCATGCACAATACATGGTTCATCCTTGAATTCGACTATTTTTGTTGACTTTCCCTTGCTCTTCTGGTCTGTGATTTCCCTTTAGCCTTCTTCTAGTCTTTATCACCAATTACTTGCTTTGTCTTATCTCTGGATGGAGGCTTTGTACAATCCATTGTAGGGTTGTTCCAATTTGGATTGTTCATTCTTGCCATGCAATAGAGGCATGGGTTTGCACATCTAGGACCACCACACACCCCATACATGCACTTCAATGCTTTCAAGTCAGTACTCATGTGCCACTCAACTGTAAAGTTTCCTACCCCATCAACCACAAGCATCTCTCCTTTTATTCTGAGCATCTCTCCTTTTATTCTGAGCATCAATGACACTTGGAATTTCTATGTGCCAAAACAACCATTTGAGAGTACCATGACTCTCATCTAGTACTGCAGTTGCCCCTATGTACCATAGTTCCATCTCTGATTGTGCGCTATGTAATGACTGGTCTTCCTTACCTTGGGGCATAATTTGAAGCTTTATTCATGAGCCCTATTACTAATTCTTTCCATTTTTTGATGTTTGAGAATTTGTGCCTTATCAAGCTTAATGCAGCAACTGCAGCCCTAATTTTAGTGTTTTTTTTCCTTTTTTCTCCAACCCCTCTCACCTTATCCTTGCCTAATCTTGCTTATACTAACTAATCCCATCTTATACTAACTAAATGTTAATTTATATTAACTTAATCATGGTTATTTCCTAATTAATGCTAAATTTACTACTTAGCTAACAATAGTTAATTACTAACTTAAGCTATCTTAATACACTACTTAGCTAACACTAACTTAAACTATCTTAATACACTACTTAGCTAATCAATAATATTAACAACTAACACTAATTACTAACAAGAAAATTAATCTTAACTCCTAACATTAATCACTAACATTAAGATTAATGTTAATTCTCTATCCCACCTACTAATATTAATCATTAACACAAACACTAATTATTGATGAAAGAGAAAAACCTTACCAACTTGTAGCGTGGTCAGAGCGCCTCTGCAGTAGGTAGACGCGAGCATATAAGTATATGAGCTCGGACGACTAAGCATTCCAATGCATTACGGTGGTAGAAGGCTTGCAATCTATTGAAGCTCTGCAAAGTCGAGAATTTAGAAGTTGATTAGCATGGGGATTGGATTGATTAGAATGGGGATTAGGTTGATGGATCCTCCTCCTCCATGCCTACACAAAGTCCACGGGTGATCACTCCCTGGCCGACATGCCCGACTACTAACTCCTAACATTAATCACTAACATTAAGATTAATGTTAATTCTCTATCCCACCTACTAATATTAATCATTAACACAAACACTAATTATTGATGAAAGAGGAAAACCTTACCAACTCGTAGCGTGGTCATAGCGCCATTGCAGGTATACGCGAGCATATAAGTACACGAGCTCGGACGACTAAGCATTCCAATGCATTACGGTGGTAGAAGGCTTGCAATCTATTGAAGCTGTGCAAAGTCGAGAATTTAGAAGTTGATTAGCATGGCGATTGGATTGATTAGAATGGGGATTAGGTTGATGGGTCCTCCTCCTCCACGCCTACACAAAGTCCACGGGTGATCACTCCCTAGTCGACATGCCCGACTGCTAACGTGCCATTCGCCTGTATAACATACCACCACTTTGGATCAATTCGATCAGCGTGAAACACAACCTAATATCACAAAGCAAAGAGGTTACACTTTTATTATACTACATCAAGATTTAATTTGGGATTAGTTGGGTTACTAACCTGTTGACAGTGTTGTTGAGGTAGTACGAAGCTATCTTTCTCATCATTCCAAAACTTGGTGGAATCAATTGAAAGAACCCATTTGGATGTTTCTTCACACTTGCTTGAGCACCTCTATATATCACCTTGAACCATTTGACATCAAAGATGAATAGACTAAATGCTCTAAATCCAACCTCAAGAATATCTTGAATAGTTCCACAATACTCAAGATTGTCCTCTATGACATTGGTATCATGTCTACTAGCTTGACTTTCTAGCTCAAAAGTTGCCATCACACCACAATCAAATGTGTTTCTTTTAGAATCAACACGCTTCGTGCGAAAGTGCCGTCCCTCTGACCATATTGCATTATATAGTTTGTACTAACATTAAACAAAAGCATGACATTTAGTATAGTGCATTAAACAAGGTATATACGTAAGATAGAGATGAAGAATGTACTTGAGGATCACATCCTCTTGCATGCTCATGCTCTTCTCTTGTGATCATCTCTTCATTTTGTAATGCCATCGATATTGCCATACAAAGCCATTCTATATTGATCACATTTGGTAGAGATTCCAAGCTAGGTGGGAATAGCAAGCGTTTATTTGCTCTTTTGAAAGCTCTTCTCTCATCCTTTCATCTATTGATTGCATCCTTGTATCTCCCAATCCACTTCTCCATGATGGGACTATTTAGAATACAGAATGTATTCACCTTGTGGCGTAATGCTTTATCCAGTCTTGGTTGCCTTTCTTTTCCCTGAGGCACATTAGTGATTAGACCGTCATCCTCCTCATTGCTCCATAATCGTGACATGGAAGGATCTATGTGAGATAGATGTTTTGAGATATATACAAGAGACTCTTGCATCAACCATCTCTTAGCCATGCTTGCTTCTGGCCTTGCTCTTTGTCTCACAAAACCCTTTAAGGTTTTCATGAACCTTTCAAAAGGAAAAACATCCATCGAACATGAACAACACCACACAATGCCACTTCATCAACCAAATGCACCACAAGATGCAATTGGCTAGTGAGAATTTTTCTAGGAAAGTTGTCCTCGATCATACACACTACCTCAATAGCATTGAGATGAGCCATCTCAATGGATGTAAGATCTATCTCTTTTAAGGATATGTACTTACATACATAGCAATTATGTGTACTATTTACCAATACATAACTTGTGAGCGCATGAGAATTCAAAAAAGCAATATAACTTAGTGATTTGAAGAGAAGACTCATACCTCACCAAGCTTCCCATTTTGTAAATAGCCTCTCTCACTTTCTTATCTCCACAACCAACTATAGCAATTGGAAGAATAAACTATGCATAGAAAAAAATGGAACTTAGTATATGAGCTTACAAATTATGTACCACAAAGAGAAAATGAATAAGCGAATATTTATATATCTGTAATATCTTGTGCCAATCATGTGTCTTGAGGCCATATAATTGTTCCTCTTCTTTCTTTTTGGTATTTGTGAAGGCACCCTTCAATGAATGCATTACTCCCATTGGTGTACGAAAAGAGGCAATCATAGTTTTAACCTTATTGTGCTCCCTCTTGGTTAATACCCATGGTGCCTTTGAATTGGACTATTTTTCCACTCTTACTTTCAATTGGACATGCACTTTGAAGGCATCTAAGGTTTTGTAAGTCATCCCTTGCACACTTTGTATCTCTTTTACCAATTAAATGGTCCCAAATATTTGTTGCCACATTCTTGAAGATATGCATGGGATCTAAGAGATGATTGATCTTCATGTCACACCAATATGGAAGTCGAAAGAAGATTGAGCATCTAGACATCCCATTTGGTGGTGGATTGGGAGTGCTTCTCCATGCCTCAAACCAATCTCTACCTCTCATCACAAGTGGTGAGACATCATGTGGCACATACTTGGGATGTGAAGGAGGGAGAAATCGATGATGTTTGTTATACACCACCTTCTTAAGTGTAGAGGGTCTTTCCAAAACAAGTGATGGTCCACAAATCGGACATCCATAATGTCTGGGCCTTACAATCCATATTTGTTAGTTACTTACAATGCTCACATTAATGTGGAAATATGTTCTAGCATATCAGTTGCTGTCAAGTATATTTATAAGTACATATACAAAGGGCATGATAGAGCAATAATAAGATTTGCAAATGTGCATAATAATGGTGACCAAGTTATTGATGAAATTGAAACTTACTTGGATGCACATTATATCTCTGCCTCTCTTAGGCATGTTAGAGACTATATGAATTTAATTTTCATAATGAGAAGCCAGACGTACAAAGATTACAGGTACATATGGATGGTGGTCAAACCATTATATTTAGAGATAGTGACAATATTGCTGATATTGTGAACACAGAGAACTAAAAGAAGACAACTTTGACAGAGTGGTTTACATGCAATGCACAAAATCCAAAAGCTAATGATACATTATATTGTGACTACTTATTGCAATGGGTATGGAACCAAAGAAAGATGTGGACCAAGAGGAAACAAGGGAGCATGATTAGCCGTATGTATTTTGTAGCCTCCTTTGCCCAATGAACGGTTTTATCTTCGGCTACTACGAACAGTTTGTAAAGGATGCAAATCCTTTCAAGATTTGCACACATTCAATGGTGCTGTTTATCCTACATTTAAAGCTACTTGCATTGGTAGGGGTATATTGGAAATTGATTCATAATGGATTTCGTGCTTACAGGATGCTTCTTTTATGCAAAATGTCTTGTAGTTGAGATGCCTTTTTGTCATACTATTGCTTTCTGTGAGCCATCCAACCTTGGATTACTATGGGAGAAATTCAGCAAGCACATGATATAAGACTTTGTCATTCTATTTCTTTCTTGTGAGCCTTCCAACCCTAGATTACTATGGGACAAATTTTGCGAGCACATGATAAAAGATTTTGATTATTCTTTGACCAGAACTATGGGTGAATCAAATATCGACATTGAAGTCATGGCTGAGACGACTCAGGCTGATGAATATTGGCAATGGGTTGCATTGTTAATGAGGGTAATCTAGTAGAGATACTAACGACTGACATGGTCATGGAAAGACCTAACTTAATGGACTTGGTGCATTGGGTTTATTTTGATTTGGGTGTTACTATGTTCTATGTATCATACTTTAGTGATCGTGGTATTCTTGCTCCCAGGAATAGTGAAGTTGATGATGTCAATCAATGTGCCTTGAATGCAATGCCAAGTGAACTCAAGGAGTATTTTAGTGCAGATTTAGTTCTTGATACATAGAAAAACTCATTCCTTTACTCCAATGAGCTTCTTAATTCTTTCAAGCTGGGAGATGGGTATCCACCACATTGTTTGGCCTTGAAGCTTGATGCCCCTGTTATACTGCTTCACAACATAGATACAAAGCGTGGCCTTTGTAATGGCACCAAGTTGATATGCAAGTCATTTCACTCAAAGGTCTCAGAGGCAAAAATTATCACATTGTTTGGCCTTGAAGCTTGATGCCCCTGTTATACTGCTTCACAACATAGATACAAAGCGTGGCCTTTGTAATGGCACCAGGTTGATATGCAAGTCATTTCACTCAAAGGTCTTAAAGGCAAAAATTATCACAGGCATTCCAAGGATCACTTTTATTGTCACAGAGACTCAACTTCCCTTTACCATGAGAAGAAGACAATTCCCACTGCGGCTTGCTTTTGGAATGACTATAAATAAAGCACAAGGCCAGTATTTGGGCATCTTGGGATTGTACTTGGTCTCACCAATACTTACCCACGGGTAGTTTTATGTGGCATTGTCATAGGCTCGCTTTCCTAATGCCATGAAGGTGCTGCTTCAGAGGATAATAGAGATGCAACCGTAGCTGTAACTCTTGAGAACCATATGTGCACGACAAGTAACATTGTGTATAGAGAAATTCTGAAGGCTTGAAATTAAGTCATTGTTTTTTGTTTCTATAATTTGTGTGTGTATGCCACATATAACTTGGTCGTGATTTTTTTTTGGGTCTTAGCAAATATGTCCAAAGTCATTTTTACTTTGGACACGCCTCAAGGAAACATTCAAGGTTTAGTAATATTCCATTCCTCGGATTGAGAATTGGGTTTTTCATACCTCTATAGTGACGAATGGTATGTGTTATGAGTATTATGTTGATACTCATTGTATACTATCTTTGGCTTTCTCTATTGTATGAGGTATAATATATATAGTATAATAATGAAATGGATCTAGACCAAATATCAAGAAATCAACACATAAAATCCAAATCTAGAATCCATTTAATGGGCATCAAACACATATGATAAATCCATGTGATTATGATGAAAAGAGAAGAAATCCACATGCACATGTAGCAAAGAAGGTATGTGCATAAGGCCTAAGTGATTTAACCTCTCACCGAGGATGGCTATCAATCTTGCCATGAGCCCTAGATCATGAAAGGCAATCTCCATGAAAGGAGCCAAGAGTACATGTAAGTGTCCAAGATATGAATGACCAAAAAGATCCCTACACTGAACCCAAGGACCTATTTATAGTAGCCTTTCCCATGGCCCATTATTTACATGTTTTGGACCTTAGTTTTGCTTCATTAACCATCCCTTCCCAAAGATTTTGTCCTCAAAATCATATAAGATATTTACAATTCAACATAGCCTCAAATGAAATCAATGGGAAGTGGTGAAGGCCCAAAATATGCTCTCCAAATGTAAGGAAGTCCATGAATCTTCATCTCCAATACATATGTGTGGGACTGTTATGGTAGCCCTTGTTGCAGATGAAATTATTTGAAAGATTCTTAATGAAAACCTCATGAAATAGGTTATAAATTATGCATACACTTAGCCAATCATGTCCTGCATCACATTATTTCATTGTGATGAAGCTTCTTCGAGTAGAGCATTGACCCCAACAATGGACCTCAGGCGTCTACACTGAGAATCTAACATTGCATCTAATAGCGCATTTATTTATGCGTGCATTAGCGCGTCTATTTATGCGTGTATTAGGGCATCTATTAGTGCGTCTACAACACTGAGAATTAGACGCGTATTTAGACGCAAAACAGAGTACAAAAAGTGAGATTTTGGTGTAGGCTGGTAAATGTACATCACTGCTTTCCAAAAATTGTACATAATTTTAACAAAAACATCAATGCTTTTTTGCAAACCCACATATACAAAAAATAAGTGAGGTGAGGAGAATGAGACAATATGTAAAATAGTTTAGTCAATATCAATGATGGGCTACGGTTCAATCTCATCCTCAATGAGATCAACCCTTGCCAAAACTATCTACTTCAAAATCCAAACAAGTGTTTAGCTCGTCCTCACGGGTAATGGCCTCAATATCTGTATCTCCTATCTCATGATCATCCTCCTCTCTCGTATCACGGTGATCATCACCTCCATGGCCATGATCATCCTCCATACGCTCCATATTCGTAAATGTACTATACATCCTTTGGAACGTGGTATAATAGGTATGACATGCCACCATCTGTTATTATCCACCATTGGTTGATAGACAACCTAATTCAAACACAAATACAATCATGTTATTTTTCTTGCATCATCGAAGGTATTAAATATTTAAAAGTGAGTACTTTTATATGTGTGTACAGTACCTGTTCACATTGTTGTGGTAGTACTAATGTGTCCTTCTTACTTTGCCAAAACTTTGTGGAGTCAATAGTTACAAAGCCACTTGCATGGCATTTGATTGTTGCATTAGGGCCTCTTTCCACCATGTCCTTAAACCACTTTACATCCAAAACATACACAAAAATTTACGGTCGCATCCCATTCTCCATACTTTGAGATGTGATTGAGTGTAATCCTGCGTGCACGATACATGTTTCTTCGACATCGATCACACATACATTTGATTTTTTGCTCCAACCACATTTCGCGATGGTGGATATGGAGGGATTCATCCTCACTGGAGCTACTTGTTGAAGATGAAGACATCCTACAAATAAACAACCCAAAAAATTTGCTCTTGTATCAAATATTTAATCTAAAAACTCTGTGGCGCATCTAAAACCGCGTCTAAAACGGCGTCTGTTTTGTGTGGTACGCGTCTATAAGCGCGTCTAAACTTTTTTAAACGCGCAATTAAACACGGTTTTAGACGCGAAAATAGACGCACCATTAGACGCTCCTGTAGACACGTTTTTTATTTTCAAACCTACTTTTAGCGCGCTTGCTTTTCTTCACATACTTTTAACAAGCTTGCTTTGCTATTAGCAGATCCACAGCCTAGCATCCACACTTATCTTCAAGCACCCACACTTATCTACAGGCTTACACAACCATCTCCAAGCACACAAGAGAAGAGGGTGAACAAGGAAGAGAAGAAAGAGAAGCAAAGGGTGAACAAGGAAGAGAAGAAAGAGAAGCAGCTTTGAAGAAGGACAAGAAGCTTCTATACCTCTATCCAAGGTAAGTCTCTTTAGGGTTGATCTTCTTTGAAGGTTGCTCTCGTTTGATTCGTCCTTTGCTCTCTTTTTGGTACAACAACTGTGTTTTTGGTACAACTGTGTTTTTGTGTCAGGCACGTCGGGCGCAACGCATGTCCTTTTCGTCTTTTTGGAATAGTATGTCTGTCAGAGCGCGTCTATAGACGCATCTGAGAGAGCGTCTAAAAGCGCGTCTATAGACATGTCTACTCTGTGTTGGAAACAGGTAACCGCGTCTATAGACGCGCTGTTAAACGCGCAGATAGATGTTGTGTTTTTTTTCTCTCTTTTTTCCCCTCCTCTCTTTTTCTCTCTTTCTCCTCTCTTTTATCCCCACTTTTTCTCTCTTTTTCTCCTCTCCTTTCATGGAAATAAGTGATTGCATGAATGAAGAAAGGGATTGCGTGAATGATGGAAAGGGATTGCATGATTGAGGAAGGGGATTGCATTAATGATGGTAAGGGAAAGCATGATTGAAAAAATAGATTGCACTCTATATTTTCCTCTCTTTTTCCTTCTCTCTTTTATCCTCTCTTTCCTTCTCTTTTTCTCTCTTATCTCCTCTCTTTTTCTCTCTTTTTTTCTCCTCTCTTTTCCTCTATTCTCCTCTCTTTTTCTCTCTTTTTTTCTCCTCTCTTTTCCTCTATTCTCCTCTCTTTTTCTCTCTTTTATCCCCCTCTTTTTTCCTCTATTCTCCTCTCTTTTTCTCTCTTTTATCCCCTCTTTTTCTCCTCTCTTTTCCTCTCCTTTCTCCTCTCATCCCCGCTGTGCATGCCTTTTCTACTCTCTTTCCTTCTCTCTTTTTCTGTCTTTTTCTCTTCTCAGTTCATCAGTAATCTTCGTTTTTTCTTTTTTTCAGTTCATCATGTGGCCAGGAAGCGCTTCAGGCTCACCTGATCCTCGGGAATCCATCTTTCGGGACTTATATAGCCTTTTGGGACACCCTCCCAGTCATGCGGAGTTATACAGCTACATGACGGCGGGTACTCTAAACACCCCCCAGGAGTCGGCACTACAGACTCCAAACCACCCCAACCCCACACCTTTTGAGATTACCCCAGTGGATTCAACACAGCCAAGCCGGCTACATAGCCGAGACCCTTCCCCCATGCCGTCCTATGTCCCTTCCCCCATGCCATCAGGAGGCCCTTCTGCCTCGCAAAGCCATCGACGTACTCCCGTGCAGTCGAGACTTGGTTCTCTAGTAGCTACAGGTGGCCAGCGTAGTAGCTCGACACGACACAGTAGCAGGCGTAGTAGCAGGGAGAGCGGTGGGGGATGCATGGCACAGTGCTTTGGGGGGGGTGGTGGGGGCGATAATGATTCAGATGATCAAGACGTGCCTCCGGGTGATGGTACGATCTACTATGACATCACTCAGACAGGAGGCATCTTGATGGATGCATGGGGGAAGGACATCATGGCCTTCATGTGCTCTGTAATTGCTAACAATTGCAGAGATTGCTTTATTCACTGCAAAGATCAACCAAAGAGGTTAGCTGATGAGACCCTCGTTTTGCTGTTCGCTCTAGGTATCCTAACCCCCCCAATGTTCAGTTCACAGATAAATGGGCCAAGTCAAAGATTGTTTCGATACTTAGCAATAAAAGATCTTTGCTTAAGAGGCATGCACTAGCGGAGCTTGCCAGGCTCGAGGGAGGTCAACCACCAAGGGGCCCGCCCCACACCGCTCACAAGCGTGAGTGGAAGAAAGCAATGAAGTCAGCGAAGGAGGAACCCAGTCTAAAGCACGTGGAGGCACGAAGGATCCAAATGGAGTGATATGGAAGCGTGCATTTTGGAGCAGGGGGTGTTGAATCATGGGAGGCCCAGTTTGTAAGTATCGATCTCAAATTATATTGTTTATGTAGTTTATTAGGAGGTTGTTTCTTTGTACTAACCCCTCCGCAAATTGTGTCATCTTGCAGCTTGATATTGTGGGCAGGTACCCTACTCCTGTTGAGACAGCCTACCACCGCCACCATCGCAGAGGAGATACATGGAGGAACTTCTATAATGACGGGTTGATTACTGATGAGGAGCAGTATATCCAAGCGACTGGAGAGTCCCCCGAGGTATTTGAAAGTAATTAAACTCTTAAGAAGCTTTAATAGCAAATAGTCACCTTTTTTAAGCTCCATCTTATGCCTATACTCATCCACATTTTCCTTCATGACCTCTTGAGCCTTCTTCATGTTGTCCTTGCAAAGTTGAAGAAGCTGTATCATCTTATGCCTATACTCATCCACATTTTCCTTCATGACCTCTTGAGCCTTCTTCATGTTGTCCTTGCAAAGTTGAAGAAGCTGTATCATCCTTTTCAACTCTTCCTTGGCCAAAGGATTAACACTTTTTTCTCATGAAAGGCAATAGATGACACATACACTTGATACCCATAAAGAGCCTCGAAAGGTGACATCTTGATACTTAAGGGCTTGCTTAAATTATGATAAAATTTAACAAGATAGAAACTCATCCCAAGATGTTTGCATATCATGACAATAGTGTCTCAAATACACTTCAAGATATTTGTTTGTGCACTCCATTTTCCCATCCTTTTGAGGGTGATAGGCTATAGATGGAGTGATTTGGGTTCCCATGTTCTCATATAATTCCCTCCAAAAAGTACCCATGAACTTGGTGTCCCTATCATAAACTATGTTAAGTGGCAAACCATGTAACTTGAATACAAGTTTCCATGAATTGCTTGGCAATGTGAGAGGACCCATAAGTGATCTTTGAAGCAATGAAATGGGCTGATTTGGTGAGTATGTCCACCACCACAAATATTTGTTCCCATCCATACTTTGTCCTTGATAGACTGGTAATGAAGTCCATAGAAATGTGAGTCCATTTCCCGTCCAAAATAGGAAAAGGAAAAGCAATCCACTTAAAAATTGATGGCTATTCTATCCTTATTCTTTTGGCAAGACACACATTCCAACACAAACTTCTTGACATCTCTCCACATGCCTTTCCAATAGCTCTTACTCACTTTGTCAAAAGTTTTAAGCACACCGAATTGGTGAAGAATGCATCTCATAAATCACCTTGGGAATGTAGGACGAGGTGGGAACCAGGTAAACCTTATCCTTGTGCCCCATAGGAGACCATTACGAAGCTTATAATGAGGGAATTATCCATCATCTCCTTGCTATAATTTCCTATAAATATGGGCAACACCTTCATTGATAAGATATTCCTCTTGAATCCCTTTGATTCATTCACTATACACTTCCATAATTGAAGTCATTGTGCAAGCCCACATTCTTGACAATGTATCTACAACTACATTGTCCTTTTTGGGTGTGTAGGATATCTCAAAATCATATCATTGAAGGGTAGCTAACCATCTCTTTTATTTGGGAGAAAGATTGGGTTGGGAGAGGAAAAATTTCAGCACCCTATGCTCGCTTCTCACCTTTTGAAAAGTGCACCATAAAGATAGTGATGCCATTTCTTGATTGCATGAAGTATGGACAACATTTCTTGCTAAAAAACATGCAACCGCATCTCCTTCTCGGAAAGCTTTCTACTCTCAAATGCAATGACACCATGCTCTTGATATAAAACTGCCCCAAGTCCTCTTCCACTTGCATCCGCTCTCACATAAAATGTTTTTGAGAAATTGGGACAAACAAGAATAGGAGCCGATGTGAGAAAGGTTTTGAGTTCATTGAAACTCTTGTCAGTAATAGCATCCCAAAAGAAAGCTTCCCTCGTGAGTAGATCATTAAGAGGTGCCACATTAGATGCATAGTGCTCCTCCATAAATCTTCTATAGAAAGAAGAAAATCCCAAAAATCCTCTCAATTGAGTTGTATTGCTTGGGGTTGGCCATTCTTTGACACATGCTACTTTCTTTGGATCATCTCACTTGAGTTGTATTGCTAGGGGTTGGCCATTCTTTGACACATGCTACTTTCTTTGGATCAACCCTAATGCCCTTTTCTCCCACCAAGTGTCAAAGATATTCCACTTCATTAACCATGAATGTACATTTTCTCTCCTTCACATAAAGTTTGTGCTTCCTCATCACCTTAAGCACTTGTTTCACATGAGATAAGTGCTCTTCCTTGCTCTTGCTATAAATCAAGATATCATCAAAGAACACTAGCACAAACTTGAATAGAAAGGGAGCTAATATCCTATTCATCAAAGCTTGGAAATTGGACGGCATTTGTAAGGCCAAAGGGCATAACCATAAAGTGAAGCAATCCCCTTTCGATCCTAAATGGCATCTTCTCCTCATCTCCCTCCATTTATATTTGATGGTAACCCGATATTAAATCAATCTTAGTGAAGAATTTTTCACCCTTGAGAGCTCATCAACAAGAAGATCAACAATGCAGGGAATTGGGTACCTATTCTTGATAGTGACTTTGTTCAAGTCACGGTAATCAATGCACACAAGAAAGGACCCATTCTTCTTTTTCAGCAATAAAATGGGTGATGCAAATGGAGATTGTGAGGGTTGGATAAGACCCATGGCAAGAAATTCTTATACTTTCTTTGCCACTTCCTCTCTTTCAGCCAAGTGGCAAGGAGGCTTGTTCATAACCTTTGCATTTGGTTTAAGTATAATAGCATGGTCAATCTCCTTCTTGGGTGGCAAACTCTTTGGCACTTGAAAAATGTCCTCATACTCTTTGAGAAGAGTCACCATATCTTTGTCCATTTGCTCCATATTCATCTCTCTGTTCAATTCCTCCTAAGCATATGGTGTAGTCCCTTCTTTGAGCAAATGCCTCCACCATTCATGGGCATAATCTTCCAAATGCAAGGATGCAAACTGCACTTTATTGAGCTCATTCTTTGGATATAGCTGAAAATATGTCTCCATTTTGTTCATCCATTCCTCCAATTTATATAGGGTTGATCCTTCACCCTTGAATTTGAGGATTGAGACCTCATCCTTTACATCCTTGGAAGTGGTAGATGATGCATTCTCATGATGATTAGAGGGTTTGTATCTTTGCATTTGCACATATGATTCCAAGAATTGTGTAAAATCCTTGTACTCCCTCTTGATAAAGTTAGGCATTTCCATCCACGTATCATGAGGTTCCCTATGCCTTCGGTGAATGACATATGCTCCAATCATGCTCAACCACATCACCATCAACATATAATGCCTCTCCAAACATAGAAGATTGATTTCTCTTGGGATGTGAAGATACTCTTTTAGGATGTCCAAGGTTTGGTTCCAAATGTGTAGACCAAGATGTATGTTGCTTCCTATGTAGTTGAGAGTAGTTGAGAGGGACTGGCTTGGAAAGATGTAGGGCTCATTTCCCTCTTGAGAGGTCTTCTAACCTCTGCCATGAATCCACTTGAGGTATTCTTTGTAGGATTCTCATGGGTAGCCCTTGTAAAAGCCTCTTCCATAGTTTGCTTACCTTCCTTATGACCACCAAGAGAAGCTTCGTGCATAGGTTGCTTGCTCCCATGCATACCACCAATTCTACCATCAATGGCATCTTGCTCCAATTGGTCTTCAATAGCCCCAGTCTTGGTAGTCATGAATTCAAACCTCGTATTCAAGGTATGGTTGATGACATCCAATCTCTCCAGAAGTGGCTTAAAATCGAGTCTTTCCGCAAGTAAATGCAAGAGGGCATCATTTGAAATGGCTTGTGCTCCTTGAGATGTATGCTTATGAGTGCCTCCCATATTTGCCTCCTCTTCAATTTCCTTTGAAGCTTTCCCCATTGACGGAGAAGTGCTTTTGTGAGTGCTTGTCACAATCAATTTCTCTTCCAACTCCTCCTTTGTATCCATGTTGCCATGCTTTGTTAACTTCTTCCCTTCCATGTCTTCCATGACCAACGATAGCTTTCAAGACCAACCTTTTGGCTTGCCGGCCATAATGGATTGTTTTGAGAGAATTTCCAAAAAGAGTCCTAATTGGGAAATATTGAGCTTGTTAGGATCCTTTTTAAGGAGTACTACTCACCCATCAAGTTTAGTCCATAAGATCACTATTGGTATCCAAACTGTCAAAACAGGGCTATCCCATGAAAATAGGTGTAACCGCTCACCAATAGCTTCAAATGGTATGCCATTTAGCTGGTTTGGAAGGTGTTGGGATGGGGAATGAAGTGTATGTGTCCAATTTGGGTTACCCAAAATCTCTCGGACTTAATTGCACTTTTCCAAAATCTGTAAATTATGCCCAAATGTCAATCGCAAGCATCCCCATTGCATACCCTTGCACAAATGCATTCTGGCATACCAAAGCATCATGTGGCATCCAATCAAAGCATTTTGACTAGATTTTGGTAAAATTTTTGCATGACCTTGGTGCATTTAGAAGCCAATCTTAATCTATGTATCAATACCAATGTGCCAAATAATGTCAACTATGCAACCTTGCAAAATCCCATTGATTGTCAATTGCATTTGATTCGATGTAGCAAGTCGATGAAGAGCTCTTGCTTGTCGATCTCCCAGCCAAGCCTTCTCACCCTTTTACCAAAGTTTGAAATCGGATGGCTTTGATACCAATTGAAATGGATGGCTTTGATACCAATTGAAATAGATCTAGACCAAATATCAAAAAATCAACACAAAATCCAAATCTAGCATCCATTTGATGGGTATCAAACAAATATGAGAAATCCATGTGATTATTATGAAAAGAGAAGAAATCCACATGCACATGTAGCAAAGAAGGTATGTGCATAAGGCCTAAGTGATTTAACCTTTCACCACAAGGACGGCTATCAAGCTTGAATGAGCCCTAGACCATGAAAGATCATCTTCATGAAAGGAGACAAGAGTACATGTAAGTGTCCAAGATATGAATGACCAAAAAGATCCCTACAATGAATCCAAGGCCCTATTCATAGTAGCCTTGCCCGTGGCCCATTATTTACATGTTTTGGACCTTAGTTTTTCTTCATTATAAATAATTATGTTGAGAAGATCGATTTTGGTAATTTATAGGTTCTTTTCATTCTCTTGAAAAAACTGAAGAAAATCTTAGTGATGATTGAAGACGATGGGTTCCCCGTGTTTGAGAGGAGGCATGCGATTTACGTCAAAGGAACAATAGTTTATTTTTGTCCAGAAGAATAGAGTTTAAAGATCGAACATTATCAAGTTAGAAGATTAATTACAGATTTGCTCATTTTTGTATGGATGTTTTGTGAGAGAGTTGACGGAGGAAGGGATCTGACTTATTATAATATATAACATCCATCAGTTATCTATTTCTTTTATTCGTCTTTCTTGGTTAATTAATGGTACAAAATTTAATTGTTATTATTTAAGTAATTATTTATATTAATTAAATATGCTCTATTCTTATATTTTTCTCTCTCTTTCACTGTCTCTCACACATAATCACGCACACACATGGTTGATGTGTTATTGTTGCATATTTATAATAGAAGAGTAATCTCGAAGCAACTTTCAATATGGAGATGTCATGGATGTAAATTAGAAAAAATGGCAAATAACATTTTTCTTATTGGTTTTTTATATTATTATTTATCCCACATGACATACCTTCGTTTTGTATAGAACCACCATTTTGGTTTTGCACTTAATGGGCCTTACTTTTTTGTGGGCAATAAATGTCTATCAAGATGGGTAAGCAGTTTGTACTTTCCTCATTGTCTGTTTTCTTACTAAAATAGAAGTTTGAGAACTGTGTTTTGATTTACCATTGAATTTAGGGATTTACCACCGAGGGATGTCTTCATATTATAAATATATGAGGATTCTTTAGAGATTTATGGCATCTCTGTCCCTGAGATGCCACAAGGTGTTTATCTCTTTCGAAAAGATGGCAATTCTTTCACTGTCGATGAAGATCTCCCACTTGGAAGTGTTGTTTCTAGGCTATCATTTTCCAAAAGGATGGATATAGTACTGTAAGAGGACAAATTCCTACTGTAATGTTTTTTTCATGCCACCCCCCTGAGACACCAACTGAATGTTCTTATCATTATGGTGGTGAATTACTATCTTTACGTGTTAATGTACTCTTTTTTATCATTTTAATTTCCCCTAATTGAATATACTTTTTTAAAAGATCCTATGCCACAATCGGTTGGGGATAGTGGATTTTGAGCTGCTCAGTATGAATTAGGAGATGTCCCTTGCAAAAAATGTTGGCGCTTAGATTTTTGATTCGGAAATTTACACTTCCAATTATGAACACTTACTATTCTCAAATTCCCAAATGCTATGGTTGCACTTATTTTTGTAGAAGTGATGAACTCCCAACTATGCATGGTGATTATTAAAATCATTAGCATTCTATTTGTATTTGCCTCTCTTACTCACACTCACTCTCGCGCTCTTAAACGCACATACCATTGCAGTTACTTTATGTGTGTAAAAACACATAAATTGAACAAAATATATATGCCATTCCAAACAATGCCACATCATCTCGGAAGTCCTAGGTCCTGTACTAGTATATATATATTTTCAAGATGTTCCCCTAATAGGAGGGCCGCTTTTACTAAGTTGGGAGATCCTCCTAAGGTTTAATTACTGAACCTATGCATTTGAAAAATAAGGATTTATATTTCGTGCGGGAGAAGAAATTGGAAAGTAACCGTCGGAGATGCGAAGGGTCTCTCACCCAAAATGCCTAGATCAGTAACAAAGTTGAAAAATTCAGCAAATAATAATTGGGGAGAAAATCGTAAAAAGTTGGCCTTAACGTAACTGCCATTTCTTCTCTTGTCTTCTCCCGTCCATTCTTTCTGATTTACGTCCACCATCTAAGTATTCTATGCAGCATTAGCAACTATTCTCGCAAAATCCACGAACCTAATGGTTTTGTTTTCCTAAGCTTTAAACACCAATTCTCTTGCACTCTAGCAAACTCCATTCTTAATTAGCTTAGGTTAAGCAATTATATTACAAATGAAGATTACTGTAACCTCTTCATATTATTTATGATCCACTTCCTTCAAATCGATCGCCTCAATCAATCCTCTACAAGTCAAGATAGCACCACATTTTTGATGGCCATCATCCCTTAATATTTGTTTCTTGGTGCTGGTTTCAAAGCTACCGCTCTGATCAACGGCTTATACAACAAAGGAAATGCTTGAATTCGCCACATTCTAAGCAAATGACGTTATAATTCTAAAACAGGAAATAAGGCTATAAGTAAATAAAACACCATAAACTAGCTGTATACAGCAAGAATATCCACCCTTGGTCCTCACATTTGTGAAAAGCTTCAAGATGAGTACAAAGCCAACGGCCCAAAATGGGGAGGAATCAATATTAAGAAAAGGACCTTGGATGCCAGAGGAAGATGAGATTTTGCTGGAATATGTTAACCAGTATGGCCCAAGGGAATGGAGCTCAATTAGGTCCAAAGGATTGTTGCCACGAACGGGAAAATCATGCCGCCTTCGATGGGTCAACAAGCTCAAGCCGGACCTCAAAAGGTACAGTAGAATCACTAAAAAATTTTGAGGTTTCAAAACTAGCTCATTTTTCTCTAATTGCGCCTTAATAACTTATATTAGTTCCTTCGATGCAAAATCAAGTAGTTGGATTTTCGATAAGATTGATTCAAAGGCATCTACGATTTACTAAATGAAGTTTACTTTATGTTCTTAAACCGAGATCGAGAGAGAGAACCCTCGCATGTAGAAAGCCATAAGATTTTAATGATAACAACAAATACGTTCTATAGTTAAGGCAGTAGGCCATCATCAGCAATTGGTCTTCTTTACGTAGACGACACGTATATAGAATTAATACGTAGAGTTATATAGACCTAAGACTAACGTGGCAACACGGACTTGCTACTGATCAATATATCCCTTGTCTATCTTACGCCTTCTTAGCCTAGGAATATGAATCTACTAATTAGTAAGAAGAAAGGATGCAGGATCAAGCGCCGGTCTTGCTGAGAGAGCTTTCACATTGTCAGGAGCAAGGAAGTGCCTGATATGCATTAAAAGATCAGCACTCCCTTCTTCTTTTATGCCCTATAATAACCACTTTCTTGATCAATCGTGTTCAAACCCTTAATGATTAAGGTAGGCTTTTCTCTCTCTTCTTGCCAGTTCTTGGTTCACCTCCTAATTCCATATAAGAGTGCACAATCACTCCGTATTAAACTCGGGTCAGTCGCTTTGACAAGCCTTGGGATAATGTAGTCATTTGGATGCTACGTACAATGCAGCTTGAGCTTCATGTATCCAAGCTCAAAATGAATGTTAAAATTTTGTCTAAATTTAATGTTTCTAATCGGATCTATGGTATGGATTTTAACCTAGGAAAGATTGGTGATGTTTTTGTGGCAGAAGTGGTTGTAAGTTCTCTCCGGAGGAAGAGAAGCTAGTGGTGGAGATGCAGGCCAAGCTGGGGAACAAGTGGGCCAAGATAGCCTCGTACCTGCCCGGCCGGACGGACAACGATGTCAAGAACTTCTGGAGCACCCGCCAGAAGCGTCTCCTCCGCGCCCTCCAGCGCCCCAAAGGCGGCGACTCCTTGTGTGCCAGTGGCCATGCTCAATTTGACTCTGCGTGCACCGACCCTCAAATCGACCACCTTGGCTGCAAAAACCATTGCTTCAACGAGTTCGCCGCCTTCCAGGTACGTCATTCGCTGCATTAGGTTTACTAGCGTTAACCTAGATCCAATGCTAATTGAATTCATATAACAAAAGGACTTCATTACAAGCGATCATTTTTCATGAGTTCCTTAGCTTAGCAGCTTGTCCGTAATGATCATCGTTGAACTAAACCAACATACATATTTGGATGCCACGTTTACAATTTACGTGATTTTCCATGGCGACGTTAGTATTGTGTTCACAAACAATTGGGACTAAGTTCTAACTCAAACAAACACGTGACAACTTCACCACAGGTCTACCTTCCTTGATCACATAGCAATAGGAATAGCAGCAGTCGTCTTCGTGGTTGTCAGCGACGTCGACGTCGTTTAATGGCGTAGTAACAACAGACCCCATCTGATCTACATGACGACAGTGAAGAGCATATTAAATGTGATTTGATATATTAGGAGCCCGTTGCATGTGATCCACATGCAGACGACAGTGAAGGATTTGATATCTCAATTGTTGCATAAACCACACAAAAAGATAGGATGGAGAAAGATTTTGTTCGTGGGGTTAAAAACCATGATGGACAACAATATGCGTTGCGTGTTCGATAAATAACATGCGTGTGAGCATGCACCGCGTGCACGTGTGTGTGAGAGAGATATGACGGCCTCACTTCTACCAAAATCCCCATACCACCTGAGTGTGAAGATAATAAAAATAGGTTGACATTGCATGTTTTGAGAGGTTATCCACACTTAAAAAAGATAATTATTCATAACCTTTATATAGACAGTATATGGTAAGCCTTTTATTAATGTACCGCATTCTCTAAGTAGACCGTGATAAAAACTGATCTCGGTAGACCTTAAAAACACAACTCCTAGTATGCATTCTAGTCCAATGTAATGCATCAATGAAGCAAATTGCAATAGGGAATTTGCAAGATTAATCTAGGTGGCAAATTGCAATATTGGACTAGACGTTAGACTGAAGGAGAGCCAAATCTCGGTTATTTGTCAACTCTAAGAAGCGTCTTCTTTTGACCAAGGCCCAAAAAACTTTGACTATGTCTAGTTTTACAAAGTTACAAGGTTTGTTAGTTGCAAACAATCCTCACAAGTTTTTGACCAATCATATACTTTTAGAGCTCAATATAAGAAATTAGGCTCTGATGCTCTATGATTGTTTTTTTTTTTTTTGGGATGTGATGAGAAAGAAGATGAATATCAGAACTTGGAGAGTTTTGGCGTTGGCCTTTCCGGAAGGCTTGCACATATTGGGGTTGTAGTGTAAATATTTGAACAACTTGTTGCAACTCAAACCTCCTTAAGAAATCAAAACCCCATTATGACCCAAGATCGTAAGGTGAAAAGCTAATTCCTTCCGTTGTTAGATTGTGTGTGATGTCAATATACTCGGTTGGTGGGGTTAAAATAAATGGCTATATATGTTGCGGTTGCAGGTACAAAGTCCAAGTCGCTCGGGAGCCATGATGCAGCCAGGTTTTGGAAATGCGTTTTCTATGCAGTTCGGAGAGGAGGAGGAAGGTGGTGGTGGGCTGTTTATAAGGGGCCAACCGGTGGGCGATTTAAGGAGGCTAAGGCACCCGGGGGGTGGCTACAACTGCAAACCCGCCGCGCTAGTGCCGGCCGATCACGACGTGTTCATGGTGAAGCTGCAAGATCTGGTACCTAACGAGTCGGTGGCAGCCTTCATGGACTCTTCATCATCAGATCCGGCCACCACCTCATCCCATAAGAATAGGAGTAACAACAATATCATGGATTTAATGGATACTAAACCCATGGTGCTTCCGGCTTCAAAAAGCGTGAGATCTGTGAAAAACAGAAGGCCCAGGTCTCGAATCAGAGAGTCTTACAGAACCGCCTTTGAAAGCAATATAGTTGCAGAAAACACAGACATGCAGTTGCAGCTTCTTGCCGATCATGATCACAGCATGGCCATTATATCCACACAACAGCAGCAGCAGCAGCAACAACAACAGCACAGTACTACAGCCACCATCGCTGATCATGACTTCAAGCCCCTTCCCCATGATTTGTACGTAAATGAGCCCCCCACCTCCGGCACCAACTATCTCGACTTCCTCATGCAATACGATAGCTGCTCAACAGCTCCCACCACCGCTTCCACATCTACCGGTGGCCGCCCGGACAGCCCCGGCCTCCTCTGCTGCCCTGACCAGCTGCCCGGTTTCGCCCTCAGCCAATGGGAAAAGCTCCCTTTGCTCTACCCGGACGAGCCCAGCCTGCCCGTCCAGACCGATTGCATCATAAATATCAAAGAAGAGGTCATTGATTCCAGCTCTTGCACCCCTGACAGTGTCCTTGCAAGCTTCCCTAGCGATGTCTTTGATTCTTTGGAGCCCCTCAGCCCTTCCTCTTCCGAGTGGTGGCAAAGGTAACCCATGCAAGCAAAATTACCAAACACACCCCTTGCCTAGTACCTCGCAATTTTGTAGTCCCGAGTTTTGATGCAATGGTTCCCAACCTCACAACAAACGACCACAAACCAATAATCCATGATATGCAGCTAGGTACTACACAGAGAATTTACTCGCTGTTATTTCTATTCCTTACATTTTTCATCCAATATCTTGGCTACACATTCGTCAAATTAAACTTTTCCTCAGAAGTGAGATTGTTTCAAACCATCGTATTGGAACTCCTATAACTGATTATGGTTCCATTCGGAGTGTTTAATGAATGTTCAAAGCTCTCATAGCATTAAGTTTACAAGTTCACAAAAAATGTAAACAATTTCGTTCTAAATGATATACTAAAATAAACAAACAAGTTTGTTTCTACAGTGCATGCACATCAGCTAAGCTGCACTTCAACTCTGAAATCAATACATAGACAACCACTTAAGCACATTAGCTTTCAAACTCTCTTTTACTTGAGAAATTCATCAAACATATCAATGCACCATACATATAATGAAAAGTATCACATGGATACCAACTTCCAAGCTTCAAGGTCTAAGGAGAAGTTATTATACCAACTACTTTCAGGAGGCTACAAGTATTACTTGAAAGCATAATGAACACCGTTAAATTTGTGCGGCTGTGGGTATATTTTGGGGTGCATGTGTACGTGGCACCCCGTGGGCTCGGTCACCCGGTCAATGGCCGGTGACGGGCCCATTTGTAGACATATGTCCATAAGGTGTTATGGACATGTGTTTATGTCACAAGTGTGTGCGTGGTGTAGTGGATAGGAGCTTCACCTCCCTTGGGGCAGGGACCTGGGTTCAAATCACAACAAATGTACCGACATATAGATATGTGTTCATAACTCTTTTGCACAACTGTCTGTACCATTGTCTATCATCACCGGCTAGGTGACCGCTCATGCTAGGGTCCATGGGGTGCCACGTATACAGGCACACCGAAATCTACCTAGAACCAATTTGTGCAGGGCAACACATAAACATGGCCCTTGTAACCTATAAGTTGTAGGTCTTGCGCCAAATCATGGATGATGGGGGCACTAACAAATTTACGAGCAGCCATTTCATCATTTTTTGAAAGAGTACATATATATATATATATACCTCTATATACATACATACATATGTATGTATGTATGTATTAACATACAAGCATACACACACATACATGTATGTATATACATACATACATACATAAATACACACACACACACATATATATATATACATACATAAATACACACACACACATATATATATACAAATACACACATACATAAATACACACACACACACATACATATATATACAAATACATACATACATATATGTATGTATGTATGTATATACATACATATATGTGTGTATGCTTGTATGTTAATACATACATGCATAAATATATATGTATGTATATAAAGGTATATACATACATACATACATACATACATACATACATACTATATATATATACATACATACATACATACATACATGCATGCATACATACATACATACATATATATATATATGTATGTATGCATAAATATATATGCATACATGCATGTATATATATATATATATGTGCTTACATACATACATACATACATATATGTGTGTGTGTGTGTGTGTGTGTACATATACACAAAATATATATATATATATATATATATATACATACATACATACATACATACATATATATATATATACACACACACACACACACACACACACATCTATGCATAGAGGTATGTATACAAAGATATGTGTATAAATGTGTGTGTATGTGTATACATATATATACATAGATGTGTGTGTGTGTGTGTGTCTGTGTGTGTGTGTATACACATACACATCTATGTATAAATATGTATTTATATATATGCATGTGTGTGTGTATGTGCATGTCTGGGGGTGTATATGTGTGTGTATGGGAGATGTATGTGTGTGTATATATAGATATATACATATAAATAGAAATATATGTGTGTGTGTGTGTGTGTGTGTGTGTGTGTGTGTGTGTGTATGTGTATGTATAGATATATAAATATTAATATATATATATATATATGTGTGTGTGTGTGTGTGTACTGTGTAGATATATAAATATAAATATTAATGTGTGTGTGTGTGTGTGTGTAATTACACACACACACACATACACATACATAGTGTTTACATATATACATACATATGTATGTGTGTGTGTGTGTGTGTATGCATGCACACATGTGTACACACACACACACACACACACACACATATATATACACATACATAGTGTATACATATATATATATACACATACATAGTGTATACATATATACATACGTATGCATGTGTGTGTGTATATATGCATGCATGCATGTGTACACACACACACACACACACACACACACACACACACATACATACATACATACATGTATATGTATGATATATAATGTCTACAAAAAAAGCCTTTAAAAAATCATATTATTTAAACACTAATTAATCACATTTTTAAATTTAAACACTACTCAATCAAACTTTTTTAAAACACTTAAACACTTAAAGCATAAAAAATAATTACAATACAATAATGTCATGGATTATATTGCAAATTACATACATAGTTACAAATTACTTGCTTCATTTACTAAAGTGTTGCAAGTATACTCCCGTTTATTCTTTGCATAAATCCAACCAAGTAACCATGAGTTGATTGTTGTCTCCAAAAAACTTTGAAGCTCCTCTATATTTTGATTCCACATCTTTGGAAAAATCAAGTAGGTTCCAAGCATATTCCACATTACATTGTAGAGGGTATCATCAAAAATTAGCGTGTTATTTCCATCTAGGTCATGGAATCTAATCAAAACTAAATTGGGTCATCAAAGTAGCCTATCAAATCATACATACATGCATTTAAGATCTGGAAAGCTCATCGGAGACGATCTTACACATGATGATAGTGCATTGAATCACCCAGGATCTTCCTATTAAAAAAGTATGGGTTCAGGTCACTCAGTAAGCACTCACTTGAGTGTCCAAGGAACCTGGTCACCGTTGAAACTAGTAGTGAAGAGTCCGTGGAAGAAGGACTCAGGTACTGTAGGTTTGGGGAAGAGGAGAAACCACCCTCCCCAACCAGATCCAGTGGTACCATTGATATCGCACAGGGACTTTTTAGTCTCCAACCAGTCATGACAAAGAAGCGCAATCTGCGAGCATGGGTTCATCAACTAGCGTTGGACTTGGTCCAAGACAAGAAGTGCCCATCCAACCGTCAAATTCAAGGCTATCAAACACCAGCACCCCCTGAATGAGATGGGACATGGAAAGTGTAGCTAGGACGATGGGTCAAGTATTCTTCCCCACCTTAGAGGAAGTAGAGTTGGATCTAAGAAGGATCGAGGTGGAACGATAGTTACAAGAGTTGAGCTTAAGGAAATAAGAGCTCGACACTCGAAGGACAAGAGTTGAACTAAAGGAGATGGGAGGTTTAAACTTACTCAAATCACGGGGTAAGGAGCCGAAATTAGTCATGGGAAGAAGTGAGGGAGAAATTCCAAACTTAGAACCCAAAAATGAAGAGCCCAGATTTGAGGAGGGGTTTATAACCCTAGAAGAAGAGGATAATCTAGCAAGAACGATGAGTGAAGTGGAGGACCATCTGTACACCAAAGAAGATATTGAGCAGATGATCAATCATCCTACATTCCTAGAGGACATGGAACTTTTAATTCTGCAAAGGCGCACAAGAGGCAACTAATGATGAGCCACTCCAAGGTGCAGTGGTAGGACCATCCCATGGACCGGAGATACCTAGAAGAGCCAACATAGGAAGAAGACAAGGTCTAGGAAGGGGGGGAGCAATTCCTCAAAGACCAAGGGTGGATCCAACTATTGACCTTAATGCAGCCACAAGGACGGATCTGTTGAATATGGCTGCAAAGATGGGCCAAGGAATGGTCAGGGAACTAGGCATTGCTCTAGAATCCCAACCCTCCCAAATGAAACCACACATCATTTCCAAGCTAATATTGGGGAGACCCTTGATGAGGGAATCCCAACTGGTGCATGATTGGGCATTAGATCATGTGTATGTACGTAGGGATTCACAAATTTTAAAGATAGATCTAAGAACATGGAAAGCACATCCCATGGAAGGATAATTGTTCGGTTATGATTCGGTCACAATGGAGCAGACCCCATCTGTAGTACAAATATGCCAAACCACAGTGGAAAATTCCAAGGAAGAAGAAGAAACGGAAATGTATGTATCACTTCCTCCTCTAGACTTCAGTGAAAATTGGATACATGTACTAGCTACCATAGATGTGATGCAACCCAAGGGAACCCAGAATGTGGAATCTGGAAATGTCCCTACGACCTCTGTCTGTATGGATAAGCGGCAAACCATTGATGAAGAATTAGAAGAGGAAGCCTCTAGCATTGAAGGGATCGTAACACAAGGTCGTACCAACGCTCAACACCTTAGAAAATGGCGAAAACAGAAACGATAAATGCGCTATTACAAAGAAAAGCCATGGATGCCTAGTAGTTGAGATACCTCGAAAGCCACTAAGGTACACGATGAGTTTTCTAAGGATTGGGGTGAGGAGTTGAGTAAGATATCGCTGGAAGGAAGACACAAGGAGACAGTCACCCTTCAAGAGTCAGAAACACCTAAGCTTACAAAAGTTGGGCATCAAAAATGCAATAAAGCATTGACAAAAGCTGAAGGTGAGGCTAGAAAAGTCATGACTAAAACAAAAAGTTAGAATGAGGATAAACCAGACTTGCTCTCATTGCTAGACCACTTCAAAACCTGCACTGTTGATGACGAATGAAAAGTGGTCTGGCTGACGACAATAAGGGTTAAGGAGGATGGGCTATCCACATCACACGATGGCCCGACGGAAGTCAAGGAAGTTGACATTGTGGGACCAAGGGAGGAAGCCAGACCCATATACATTGCTAAAGGACTTAACTTCGGCTGAAGAAGATGAGCTCATTGCCCTCCTTAAGGAATTTAAGGACTGTTTCGCCTGAAATTACAAGGAGATGAAGGGTGTACCACCTGAGGTAGTGTAGCATACGACTCCAATCATGGAAGGATCAAGACCAATGGGCAGAAACCATACTAGATGAATCCTAAGTATGCGACAATTGTAAAGGAGGAAATAGACAACATTGCTGCAGATTTCATCTATGAGATAGAACACACGGATTGGTTGTCACCAATCGTAATAGTGCCAAAAAAATGGAAAACTAGGGTATGTGTCGATCTTAAAAAGGTCAACGCAGCTACTAGGAAGGACCATTATTCATTACCCTATACGGATCATGTTTTGGAGAGAGTGGCTTGTGAAGAAGCTTACAGCATCTTGGATGGATTCTCCGGCTACAATCAAGTGTCCATAGCACCAGAAGACCATCATAAGATAGCTTTCAATACAATGTGGGGGGGGCATTTGCATACAAGGTTATGCCCTTCGATCTCATCAATGCCCCAGCAATATTCCAACGATTGATGTGCACATCCTTCAAAGACTACTTGCAGAAGTGGTTAGAGGTATTCATTAATGATCTGTGTGCACTCTTGATGGGCGGACCATCTGGCTTACTTAAGGAAGGTGTTCGAGCGATGTCCATTATGTCATATATCCCTGAACCCTTCAAAGTGTCAATTTTGGGTCAAACATGATGTGATACTGGGACACATTGTCTCAACATTAGGCGAAATATGGACTCTCATTTTTGCCCCTTAAGGATTTCTACACCTCCTCTCTCTAGAAAAATGGGCTCATGGTGAAATTTTTACAAATCAACTCATAAGTGAGTGGAGTTTGGAAATTTGGAATCTACTCTTCGATAGCTTTCCAATGATACATAGCATGATGGGCAATTTTGCATATTAAGAAAGTCCCCAAATTAGTGATATGTCATCACCAATTTGGGGACTTTCTTAATATGCAAAATTGCCCATCATGCTATGTATCATTGGAAAGCTATCGAAGAGTAGATTCCAAATTTCTAAACTTCTCTCACTTATGAGTTGATTTGTAAAAATTTTACCATGAGCCCATTTTTCTAGAGAGAGGAGGTGTGGAAATCTTTAAGGAGCAAAAATGAGAGTCCATATTTTTCTAGAGAGAGGAGGTGTGGAAATCTTTAAGGGGCAAAAATGAGAGTCCATATTTCGCCTAGTGAGAATGGCATATCCACGGATGATAGCAAGATCAAGTTGATATTGGAGCTACCACCTCCCACTAATTACAAAGGTGTGTAAAGATTTATGGGCCACGTGGGGTATTACCGTTGCTTCATAATTTTCTATGCTAAAATCACTAGGCCATTGTATAAGCTACTCATTGTCTTTGAATGGACTCAGGAATGCCAAGAAGCATATGATCGACTAAAGTAGGCAATGGCTAGCACGCCAATTATACGACCCCCCAATTAGGACCTCATATTTCATGTGCATATTGATGCACCAAACTTTGCTATTGGATGTGTACTAGCCCAGCCTGGTGAGTTCAAATTAGACTATCCAGTCTGCTTCGCTAGTCGTCAATTAAATTATGTAGAGGTGAACTACACCACCATAGAGAGAGAAGGATTGGCCATGGTTTACACTATCAGGAAGTATCGACATTACCTATTGGGGGCCAACAAATTCGTATTCTTAGTGGACCATCAAGCCTTATTGTACTTAGTGAATAAGCCTTGCACCACAGGAATAATCATATGATGGTTGCTATTATTGTTAGAATTCGACTTTACAATTACGGTAAGAAAAGGGATACAACATGTGTTAGCTGATCATATTCCAAATGGGAAACCAGCAAACTGGTGTCAAAGATGACCTCCCTGATGCTTGTTTGTCCACCAACCTGGACATGGTACCCGAATGGAGCGAGGAGATATCTGATTATCTAGCTCATGGTTTTCCACAGGAAATACCCTTGAACAAAGATAAAATGTGATGGCTTATCAAGCTTGCTGCACCTTATCAATTGATTGCAGGAGAACTATATAAGCTAGGTAAAGATAATGTGTTCAAGGGTATTTCCGCAGGAAATACCCTTGAACAAAGATAAAATGCGGTGGCTTATCAAGCTTGCTGCACCTTATCAATTGATTAGGGAGAACTATATAAGCTAGGTAAAGATAATGTGCTAAGAAGGTGTGTGAGAGAAGATGAGTTCGTTATGATATTGGATGAAGCTCATTCAGGGATAGCAGGCGGGTTTTTTGCTGAAGAGATCATGGCTTGCAAGGTACTTCAAGTAGGATTATGGTGGCCTACGTTATTCGGAGATGCCATAGAATTTGTTAAAAGGTGCAAAGAATGTCAGTGTTTTGCTATCCCACAACAAAGAGACAAGATGCCACTCACCCCTATTATTGTAGGACAACCCTTTGAAAAATGGGAGTAGATTTTGTTAGACCTATTAGTCTCACTACCATCACAAGCCCGATATGTGATCATGGCCACAGACTATTTCACCAAATGGGCAGAAGCCAGAGTCTCAAAGCGAGCTGATGCACGAACAACATCAAAATTCTTATATGAGCAGATTATCTTAAGGTTCTGCTACCCATTAGAATTAGTTAGTGATTTGGCTCACATTTTATTAACGAGGTGATTGATCATTTACTTGTGGGATTCTTAGTGGTCCATCAAAAATCATCAGCTTATTATCCATAGGCTAATGGTCAAGCAGAGAGTATAAATAAAATTTTGTGTACTATCTTGACAAAAACCTTGGAAGCAAGTCGGGCGGACTGGCAACATAACCTAACAGCAGCCCTATGGGCATATCGAACATCTTATAAGGTAGCGACAGGATACACTCCCTTCCGTCTAGCTTATGGTGTTGAGGCAGTAATGCCTATGGAATACCTAGTTTCAAGCACCTAAGGATTGCAATGTAAGAACGTCTGACAGAGAATGCATATAGCTGAAAGGCTAATTGACTTAGAGAAGCTTGATGAGACTAGGCTAATAGCATCACATGGACTCATGGTCGAGAAACTACGCAGGAAGCATTGGTTCGACAAAAATTTGAAACAAAAAGAACTGGAAACAGGGGACCTTGTCCTCATGTATGGTGTAGGAAGCACCAGGAAAAGAAACTCAAATACAGAGGCTTAGGACCCTTTCGGGTGTCAGAGATCACACCTGAAGGGTTGGTTAGAATTGAGACAATTGATGACATACAGATGGAGGGTTATGTCAATGGAAGTAAACTCAAAAAATATTATGGATCACTGACCCAAGAGATGCTCTTGCAAGAACATCTCTTAAAACAACAAAAACAAATCGCAAAGGAAAAAAATCTAGCAATATCAAGAAGAGACCTAAGGCAAGGAAAAAAATCCAGCAAGCTCAAGAAGAGGCCTAAGGCAAGGAGGCCAAAGCTAAACAATTACTCCAAAAAAGCAGATGTTACACATCAACATGGCTTCCTTGACTCTCTCGAACGAAGAGGAACTAAACATTGAGCCAACACGACTTAGGGTGGAACTCTCTACAGCAGCTAAAGGCCATGTAACAAGCATTGCACTAATAGATACAAGATTGAGTCATAATTTGATCTCATATGAGACATGGGAAGCCTTAGATAGACCACACCTTGAACCCATGGATGCACAAGTATGCAGTGTACACTTGATAATTACGAAAGCTGAGGGGTTAAGTGTTAACATTTCCATCAAAAATAATTCCTTGGTTGGGAAAGTGTTTGTCATGCCTGCAAGTTCCATGGAAGAGGAAATGATTCTAGGAAGATCCTAGATCTACGCCAACAAATGCAATATCCAATGGGAGAAGAGGACAACGTTGTTAAACGAGGGTGACAAGGTCATGTCCATACAGTAACATCAACTCATAAAAAATAGAACAAGCATTAGTCCCACAAAGCCTACACAAACCATACCCAAAGTCACAGGGTACACATAAGTGGGTGCCCAAGGTTCAACTCAAAAACCAACCCCATAAGAAGGAGAAGAATAATAATATGGGGACAGCAAGAAAAATCCACAAAGGAATCAAAACTCAGACTTGGCTTACAAAAACAAATTAGCAAACTCCAGACATACCAATAGCCCACAAGACTTTCATAAGCAATGGGTCCAAAAAGATTTACTTACGAGCACAAGAATACTATTAAGGTAATACGGCAGTATGGGTACCCAAACCCCACTTAATGGCCACCATCACAAGCAGTTCTGGTAACAAAGGAAAGAGTAGTAAAAGCATACAGCATCAACCCCCAACCAATGCTGGAACTACGCCAACATTGGTGTGGAGGAAGAAGACAACTCAACAAAATGGGTTAGGACTTGCCAACGCAATGTCAGTAACCACTTCGGTCACAGAACTGACCAAGGACCCTAACCGTAGAAACAAAGAAGTTCAGCAAAGGGACACAGATAAAAGCCCCCAACCACAAGACCCAGTAATAACATTGTTCAGTTGGGTGGAAGGAAGAATCAAAAACTCCCACACAGGGCGAAAATGCATGTAGCAACACTTACCCACAAGTGCCAAGGTGTCACCTCGGTTTTCCATGGCACAATAAAAAATGAAGGTATCCATTTGTTGCACAATGGGTACAAGGTAAACTAGGTATCATTCACTCATTTAATGTATGCTTGAATGACTGAGCATGAAGGGAAAAATAAAAGGTATCAATCTTGCACATTCATAATCTAAAAAAGTTCACGGCGTGAACTAGTTCACGGCGGTTCAAAACGGTTCATGTCGTGAGCCATGTCGTCCCTAACCAGTTCACGCCGTGAACTGGTTCAAAAAAGTTCACGCCATGAAACGATCATTTCTCACAGGCCAATCGAAAGATGCCACATGGCTTTCTTCATTAAGGCAGCTACCCTATCCGATGGCTACATTATAAAATCAAAATTTCTTTCCTTTCTTGTGATTTCGCATCATGTGTCCATCACTACTCACTTGAGCTCCCGCTTCCAATCATCGTGCATCATCTTCCCTAGATTTTCCAACCTTAATCGACTGTCGTCGATTAAGGTGGGAGCTTGATCCATTTCTCATTTCCTTTTTGTATTCTTTTTCCTTTTTGATTTTGAATTTGATGTTTATGTTCAATCAATATCTTCTCGTTAAATAATCTTAAACATAAGTATCAACCGATTTGGTGGTTATTCTAAATAATTCATTGCGGTATCAACACTTGCAATGCATCACATTCTTGATAACAAAAAAATGAAAAACAATACAATAACAAATCTGCACCTTCACACCTCCTCACTGAAGTTTCACGGGACTACACAAACCTGCAATTTCACGAAACCACCTTCACACTTCACTGAAGTTTCATAGGACTACACAAACCTGCAATTTCACGAAACCACTGTAGTCTCACGGAACCTAATTTCATGAAACCACCTTTCCGGAACTTCAGTTCACAAAACCACATCTCTTGGGATTTTGTTTCACGGAACTCCCTTTCACGAAACCACATTTCACAAAACCACCTTTCACGGAACTTCAGTTTAACGAAACCACATCTCACAGGATTCCCTTTCACACGAAACTCCCTTTCATGAAACCACCTTTCACAGAACTTCAGTTCATGAAACCACTGCAGTCTCACGGAACCTAATCTCATGAAACCACATCTCTTTGAATTCCGTCTCACGGAACCTAATCTCACGAAACCTCATCTCTTTGAATTTCGTCTCACGGAACTCCCTTTCATGTAACCACTTTTCACGGAACTCCCTTTCATGTAACCACTTTTCACAGAACTCCCTTTCATGTAACCACTTTTCACGAAACCTCATCACGGAACTCCCTTTCATGTAACCACTTTTCACGGAACCTCATTTCACGAAACCACCTTTTATGGGACAACTTCTCAACAACTTGCAGGTTCATGGGACTACTAAGACCCTGCACCTTCATGCCACAACATTCACCTGTCAATTAACACACCTTGTTATTACTCCTACACTAACACACTTCTCATTTCAACTAACCGGTTTACCAATTAACAAAAAAAAAGGGGAGAGAAATGGTACCTACCCCACCAGTCTAGAAGACTGATGTACTTTTCATGTACAAATGTCGGCCTCGGAAAGAGAAGCTGTAGAGACCCCAATAGCCACCCAAGCCAGTGCTATAGGCTCCTCGCAAGTCAAAAGAAGAAACGAGTGCGGGTGCCCAAACTGAATTACTTGGGCCCATATGCCCAAGCCTTCCATGGGGCCGTCATCAGCAAGGAAGCCCTTACGGCCCATGGAAAGGTCGCACTGCATTACCACAGCCTAGAGTGCCTCCAAATCCTGGAAAAGGCAGAGGTCAAGGAGAAGTTGGAGAAAGTGGGCTTAGGGAGAATGGCGTAAATACTTCCAAGGAGCATCGACATGGAGCTCTATGTGCTGAGTATATCAAGACCTATGACAAAGGCACCAAACGTGGCACTATCACAAAGGCCGACGGCACAACAGAGCAGCTCCTAATCACAAAAGAACTCATTAGTGACACTCTATAGCTCCCACCAGCAATCAAAGTCACGTCCACGCATTCAACAAAATGCCTCTGGATGCAATGCTAAAGAGTTCTTATAACTCCAATGGGGAAAAGTATGAGAATATCCAGGATGAGGCTACAAAGAAAGCTTGCAGGGCTATGTCACTGATAATGCAAGTCAAGCAAGTGGATAGATACAACAAGGTCTTGTTGAATAGGATCGCTAAGGTACATGAAGAGAAGGAGGAGGACTGGGCGTATTATATTCATAGACAGATGGAGAACTATCTGAAGGCCCACCAGTCCAAAATATGCAACCCATACCTGCTAACCCACCAAGTCCTAAATCATGTGTGGCAAAAAGGCCTCTCCCAGAGCCCAAACCAGTAGAGCAACTGCAGCTGGCACTGCTGCTGCGTGCCCAACCACCACCAACTAAAGAAATGCAAGAGGGCCAAGCTGTCCTAGTGGAGACCCAGGCCATTACGAAGGATATAAGGAAAGGGAGAAAGAAGAAGATAGACAAGAAAATGCGGGGCATCATCCTAGACATAGCTGTAGAATCACAAAGACTAAAGGCTGAGGTGGCACTAGAAATCAGAAAGTACCAAGAAGCATTGACAAAGTAAGAGGCCACAATCAGCCAGGCCACTCAAGAGCAACAATAGCAAGTTACTCCCCCAACGAGCCTGGCACAACTGATTTTCACGAACTTATCCCCACTTAAAGATTCAGGTTTGGCAGACACACTGGTAGAGATAGAGCCCGAACAAGCAGCATCAATCCCAGTAGTACAGGCTAAGGAAACACAAGGCATTGAGGCAGCAACAGCTCAAGAGCATGAACCAACAGCCCATACTGATACTAGAAAAATACCAAGAAGTGCAGAACCATCAAGCCCAAGCAAAAGAAGGTGCTTGGAAGATGAGGAAAGAATACCCCAGCTGGCCTCCCTACAAAACGACTATGAACAATTCATGCAAGAAACAATGGAAGGTTTCGATGAATTGTTAAACTTGCCACATGCGGGACTAGAAGAAAGCGCAAGCACAAGTGCACCATGGGAGCAGGAGCAGAAAGTCTGGTATTGCCACCTCCTCACAACACACATGCTCCATGATCATAACGCTACCCTTTGGAAGCAAGTTAACGAGTCAAACACACAAGTGTAGACCTTAAAGGACCACTTGCAGAGCAGTAGAGGCCACACATTGGGATGTCATAAACGAAAAGCTTGAAGGCTACTGAGGAGCAAGAGACCACATACAAGACACTGGAGAGCAATAATGTGGTCCGTAGCCAAATCATTGTACAAAGGATCAAAGAAAATACATAACTCAAGGCAAAGTTAGAACAAGCTAAAGAGCAACTCCAGAAGGAGGTCACCCACACCCATGAGCTCACAGCCCTTCATGCCCAACAAGTACAAGAATTTCAGCACAATTCCATGGCCAAAGAAGAGGAGCTACAATGACAAATCCAACATCTATCCTCCAATCTGAAAGCAGTAGAGGGACAAAGCCACTCACTTACAGCAAGAGACAAAACAATCAAACAAGGCACATGCAGAGAAAATAAGAACACTTAATGACACCATCAATGCCAACCAAGTCAAAATACAAGGAATGGAATTAGCCCACCAAGAAGCAATGGCACAAATTATGCAGCAACTACCAGACAATCAAAGGCTGGCTGCCGAAAGGCTCCAAAGAATCACAAAAGCTCAAGAAAGCAAAGCAAGCCAAGCGTGCCCGAGAGAAAGCAACCCGGAGATTCGAGAAATTAGATGCTGCAAGGATGGTTCGTGTATCAAACCTCCTCAGCAACAATGACTCTCATCTACAAGAGTTGGAACGCCAGTTGGCGATACAAGACCGAAGTCAGCGGTGGCGGGAGCCTACAGATGACCTATGCCTACTCCTTGAGCGTGCCTCGGAGAGTTGGGTTAGTTTTGCTAATAACTCCTCGGGGCCCTCCTCAAACTCTCACTCTATTTTTTTCTACACTAACCCTCTCTTTACTTCAATACGATATAAATCTATCTCTGAAGACCTAGGCCTAGGTGAACTAACCCTCATTAAGCAAAATACTGAACGCGATGCTGACCCTACAATAATAATGGGAATTTTGCACAAGGGGACATAGTCTTAACTAATCCACAAGATATCTTCTTTTACCTATTACATCCTATTGTGTTAAACCTTCGTAGTTCGTGTCGGGTACTCCAAAATTATGAAATTCTAGACAACAGTGTCAAAAAATTAGACATGTTTGTTCCAGATGACATTCTCGAGACGACAGCCAACTATGAGATGGTAGCACATAGCTATCAGGTGGATTATAAGCCATGGGTGGCTCGAAGTTTATAATACTCACCAACATCTTAACTTATGTGAGTCTACCTTATATCATCCTTTTGGAATTCTACAGCTATACTCTAATATCTACAAATGCTTAGAATCCAAGTTAACTAATGTATATTACAATTTTGATGCCACCCATATTGAATATCCTACCGTAAATCTTGAGGATATCCCTGACCTACAAGAGTTTATGAAATCTCACAAGCCTAGCCACCCACACCCTAGCACAGCTCATGGTCAGGAAGAAACCTCGTCTTCATCTTCAATGTCCACTTACCCCATCTATTCTAATCTCCAGTAAACTCCTTAATCCCTATCCTAATACCCCACCTACTAACACATCTCATACTTGTAAGAGGTACTGGTAGAAGCAACATACAATGTTGCTCCTACACCACTCCTATATTGTAATACACCTCTTACAAGGTACTTATTTTTGTAACAATCTAGAGAGAGAAATATCTCTAAACATAACTTTAGACATGGAAAATTTTGAAGATTTTCTTGAGTATTTAAAAAGTGTATGTAACCTTTAATTTACGAGATTGAGCCTTAGAACCTCAGAAGTTATGATTATGTACATATTATTCTAGGTGGTAGCAGACTACAACATAAACTTTTAGAGAGAGAGAAAGTCCAAAGGTAGAGGTAAAATATTTTTACACGTGGAACAATAATTTTTAGACCCTAGGTACACATAAAAAACCTTAGTAGAAAATTTAATACATTAAAACCTTGCACATGTGCACATTTAGTACACATTGCATAATAAAATAAATTGGACTAAGGTTTAAAGTGTACAAGAAAAATAACATTTTTCTTTGATGCAAGAAAATTAATTCTAAGGTCCTAAATCCATGTGTAAGATCAGGGATTAAGGTGGAAATAAATGGGTTCATAAAATATTTAAATTGGAGCCTTGGGGATGTGCATATGGTGCACAAATTAAATTAATATGAAGGGTTAATGGCTAAGGTTCATTAAATTAAGAGGGTTTAGATCAAACGATAAGGCTAAGGCTACAAGGATAAGGTTCTATTGATAAAGGGACTCCAAAATTGGAGCATAGGGATTCATGCGCATACATGTGGCCCTATATTTGCCAAAAATAAAGGAGGCAAAGCTAAAATAAATAGGATAAGGATGGATAAGGGAAAAATCGAGGTAAATATAGATGAGAGATGTCATGTAGCCCACAAATAGATAAGAATAGTTATATTTGCCAAACAAGCATGCAAAGCATGCATGCATGTCCCATGCTTTTTTAGGGAAAGCAAAGGGGAGACCTTTTAAGCTTATAAATATGCCTCTCCCCCTTCTTTTTTTCCACACCTCTGTCCTTGGTAGCTATGAGAGTGATTTATAATCATCATAAGTCCTTTTTGTCATATTTTAAGTACTAGAAGTACACTTGCAAGTGGAGTGGTCCTTTTTTTTGCCTAGTACTATAGTTTTGGAGTTTGTGTGCACATTTGCCCTTAAGAACTCATGGACTTGTCCTTGGTTTTTGCACTCTCCTCCACCCCAACTTGGCTGCTATACTACACCAAATCATCGCTATTCAAGGTCAGTCCTATTTGCATATTCTCATTTTTAAATAATTCTTCTTATATGAGGTGCAGATTGTACTTGTTGCCCTAGTCTTATTTCAAATTTGAATTTCCATCATGATTACTCTCCTATTTTATTATTTATTTAATTCTATAAAATTACAGTAAGTAGGATTATTTATCTCTTTAGACTTAGGATTATTTTTTGGCCTTTATATTTATTTAATTTTATTAAATTGCAATAAGTAGGATTATTTATCTCTTTAGACTCAGGATTAATTTTTGGCCTTTCTATTTTGCGAATTGACCTTTCTATACATTTTTAAAGCCAAGGTGAAATAGTTTTATGCTTTTTGCTCTATTAATTAAATTTTGGAAGAAATCTCATACCCCAATCCATCTCCTAACCTTAAAAATTGAGAAATTAGGTATTCACAATTAATTATTAGCTGTTTATGTCAAACTAGTAATGATTTATTTTATAGCTTTATAACCCTAGATTATGGGTAAATTAATCTTGCTTATGGAATTTTCTCTAATTCATATGCATAAAATTTTCCATACACACCCATAGTGGCTGCTCCCACGCTATAGCTAGTTGTATATTATTGCATATTAATATTTTATGCTAAAAATAGTGTGTATGTGCCCAATTTAGTGTTTTTACAGCTATAATTAGACTCTTTAAGCTAAAAATAACTTATGTGCATAGTTAGAGGCTATTCCTATGCAAAATGTGGTATACATAGTGGTCCATACGCAATATAACATTATATGTTAAAAATAGCTAGCTAAGTTAAAATAGAGTCGACGAACTAAAAATGGCTATCTATGTTAAATTTAGAGCGGATAAGTTAAAAATAAATTATCCTTGTTAGTGTTTAAGTACTAAACATCTAATGTTTTAAAACAACAACGTTTTGCACTAATTTAGGATATTCAGCTACTATAATCAGTAACCACATAAATAGAACGCTATTTGAAGCCCATCTTTGTGTTAAGGTCTAGATACTTGATTAAAATTAAGACCCAAAGATACCTTGAATGCCTCAAAGTAGCTTGCAAGAATGACCATTCTACCTTGTAGAGTTAAGGTAAATTGGACCTTGACTTGCTAATAGGGTCCTAGAGAAAGAGGAAGGATCTATCGAGTTACAAAGTTTTACATGCCACAATGTTTGTTTTGCTGCTTGCTACATGTTTTTAAAAGAAAGATATGTTTGTAAAAGAAAGATATGTTTTTAAAAGAAAGATATGTTTGTAAAAGTATTATTTCCTTTGTTTATAGTGGTGATCTGTGAGACGATGCCTCACAAATGGGTGTAATATCATGTTATCGTCCCACATGAAGGTGTTTCTCCAAGACCTTGATCCCTCTTGGACTGAAGGTGGTGGATCATTCCAATGTAGAAATCAATGAGGCAAGTAGCCCTAGTTTATACATTAGTAAGGCAAGTAGATCCCTTGATATCTTTTATTGAGATTGAGCAGATCTTCGGTTGGTATTGTATATTGGGGCGAGGATATCCTCCATAGTGGCAATGATGGGATTGGTTAGATCTCTTGGGCGTCATTGTTTTTATGTCCAATATGAGGACTCACACTCTCATATGTCGTGGAGAGATTGAGACCTATGAGAACCTAGTAGATGATGATTATATCTTTTTGTAAAGGTTTGTTTTTATGAATGATCATAATTTTTCAAGTGTAAAATTGAATTGTGTAATGCATGCATGAGTGAAACTTAAATGGAAAATTCAATTATGGGTGGTGCATCAATCAGTGAATCCGATGACTAAGAGGTTGGGTGGAGGGCTAACCCATTGGGTCAGATGGGGTTCAGCTTAGCCAACAAATTTGGTAGGAGTTAAACAAATTAAACATTGGAAAGTGGGTGGCAAGGTGAACCCATAAATACGGTTAGTTTCCAAATAGCAAGACCAAACATGATTTTTAAACAAGAAAAATTAGGAAAAATCTAGGAATCATCTTTAGATTATAAAATCTTTAGAAAAACTAAGATAGAACCGTTCCCTTTATAATCGAGGAATAAGATGTTGTGTTGAGCCCAGAGGGCAGCCTCTTATTTGTGAGAATTATGAAGAGGACATTTTTACTTAAAGGAATCATACTAAGTTCCTATTGTAAGGTCTACTCTAATCCAGCTATGTAGAGAAAGGCATTGGATTATCGAATAATAGGACATTAATGTATGGAGGCTGTGAGTGAGTTCGCTTTAGTCTTCCGCTATGGTTTCTCTTTTTTTTTAGTAGGGGGTAGGGGTCTCACATTTTGTATTAGAGCTAAGGTTTTGAAGGTCGAGAGACAAAGTTGTATTTTCTCTTGAAAATATTGTTGTTAAAGTGGGTTTTTTTAGTGATGAGAGTAATTGAGTGGGTTAGACAAATCAGGGCATTACTATATGTTGTCTTATATCAACATTTTATGTTCAGATAGCCAAAGAGATATTCACCATTTGCATATCTAGGATTGCAGGTTTAATGGTCAAATAGGATATGATAGATTTTTTATTTGAGCACCTTTTATCGACTCGTGGGCCATAACAAAGAAGGTTATTGGCCGAACATTTTGAGAAATTGTTCTTTCCTAATTATTGGGACAAAAAACATCTATGTTTGCTAGATGTCGAGGATTTACGCTTATTACAGTCAAAATGAGATAGTTTGAAAAAATGTAAGTTTAGCCTTGATTAATTTTAGGATAAGTACAGTACCAAAAATCTATTTGTAAAGACCTGTACGCCAAAATATTCAAACCTATAGAAAAATTTATAAGGCTGTAAGCTTCTTCTTTCCCTATCTCATAAGATAGGAATCCTTAGCCATAGGGCTAAGAGTTACTATCATAGGATAGTAACCCTTAGTCGTATCACTAGTCGCTCTTATCATGGTATTGTTAAATTTACAGCAATGTGATGAGCTATAGTGGATCAAATGCTAGAATCAACATCATTAACAAAGAGATTAGATGATAATTAAGACGTGATTAGTGAGCAATTAATTAATAGCTTAATGTAGGCATGGATAATAAAAAACTAACAAATTCTCATTAGGCCAATGCCTCAATTTATAGAGTTTACATCCACGCATCTAATCCCACTGATTTCTCCTTGATTCACTCCACCTCTTTTGCTTGATTCTCTCCACCTCTTCCCAAAATATCTCCACACCTCCTAAATCTCCTCATGCTACCCTTTATTCTCTCCTAGTAGATACTTCTCACCTTTTCACAGGTTCTCTCACATTTACAGATTCTCTTTTACAGCCTCTTGCGCCAAGGGCTTGTTCCTGCACACACCCTATTCACTTGTATATTTCAACATCTCCCCTCAAGTGAATACTCCTAGCACACCTGGACCCTATTCTTTCCAAGTTTCCCTCTTACTTGATAGTCTACTTGATAGTCCGCGACCAGTGCCTAGCACACCTCCCCTAGACTCATAGTCCTTGACACTCGCTCTCTCTCTCTATGTGTCCAAGGCTACTACAAGTGCCCGTGACCTTGACTAAAGTGCTCACACATACATCTACCACATGGCCTACATCATCGATGGCTCAGAGGTGGTTTTACTCTGTTGGGGCAGGTTACATTGGGTTGTGGGGTTTCTCTCTCTCTCTCTCTCTCTCTCTCTCTCTCTCTCTCTCTCTCTCTCTCTCTCTCTCTCTCTCTCTCTCTCTCTCTCTCTCTCTCTCTGAGATTTTCACATGGCTCCTCACTTCTTGGAGCCTCACATCTTCTCTTGTCTTCAGTCTTCTTGTCGTGGCAGCTTCTCTTCACACGTCCATATCTTCCTCTTCTTTCAGTCTTCTTGTTATGGTAGCTTCTCTTCACGCGTCCATGTCTTCCTTCAATACTTCCTCTAGCTCTTCTTCTCAGTGTTGATCCTCCTCTTGGAAAGAGACCTTCTTCTTCTTTCATGGCTGGGGCCACGAGCTTGTCCGTCAGTTCTTGCTCCATGTGAGCAACATGTTTTAATGTATTGTTATTAGTTCTTTTGGGCTTTTGATGTTTATCGTGTGTCATTATGAAATGCAAACCCAAATCTATGCGGGAGGTCTTGCCTCTTGCCTTATTCTGGACAAGGGTAGTGTCTGATCCCATTTTTACAATGATGTAATGTGCCCCATACATAATGCATATAGCATTCATTCTTATGCACATTCCCAAATGCAACTCTGGCTATGAATAAGTTGGATTTGTGTGTGGGTTAAATGCAAGATGATGATTACCACAAATTTATCAGCATAATTTTACCAAAAATTACATTGAACCAAGGGTAACAAATCTATACGGAATGGTTGGAGTGTAAAACCATCTCTGAATTACAATTTGAAGTTATAAGGATCTATATCAGATACCTAATGGTTAATTTGAACCCTCAATTGCACCAAAATACAATGATTAGTACTAATTAACAAATTAATACAATGATTACTACTAATTAATCACTGATTAACAAATTAATCCTCTGTTTTGTGTGCAGAAAATAGAGTATGCGGGGAGTCCAGATTTGAGGCCTTAACCAAATCCTTTCAAGGCCATCAATAGCAATTAGTCTAGTAGAGCATTAAGCTAAGAAACACAAGATTTGACCAAACATTGAATGCTTAATCTTTGTTTTACCAAAGTCACTTGCAAATTTGATGAAGAGCTTGGATCTCACTGTAATGACATCTGGAGCTTGGATCTCACTGTAATTGCATCTGGAGCAACAGAGATCTCATTTGATGAAGAGCTTGGATCTCACTGTAATTGCATCTGGAGCTTGGATCTCACTGTAATTGCATCTGGAGCAACAGAGATCTCATTTTTCCTTCAAAAAACAGGCACCTACAAAATCGCGTAGAACTATTGCGTGCGCCGGTGGTTTGAGCTTTTGTTTGAATGGGCTAGAGCACAAGGGTTATAGCTATGCTTAGCTAAAGTGGTTTGGGCTAATTTGATGTATGAAGGGAGAGAGAGCTCCTCCACCAGCTGGGGGTACAGAGGCTAATTGAAAAAAGAGATAAAACTTAATTATCTATTAATCCTAATTAGCCAGGTGATTAGCAAGATAATGGGCTCATAAATTGATGGATTCTAGGCTAGGCTCTGATACCATGTTAAATTTGCAGCAATGTGATGAGCTATGGTGGATCAAATGCTAGAATCAACATCATTAATAAAGAGATTAGATGATAATTAAAACATGATTAGTGAGCAATTAACTAATAGCTAAATGTAGGCATGGATAATTAAAAACCAGCAAATTCTCATTAGGCCAATGCCTCAATTTATAGAGCTTACATCCAAGCATTTAATCCCACTGATTTCTCCTTGATTCACTCCACCTCTTTTGCTTGATTCTCTCCACCTCTTCCCAGAATATCTCCACACCTCCTAAATCTCCTTATGCTACCCTTTATTCTCTCCCAGTAGATACTTCTCACCTTTTCACAGGTTCTCTCACATTTACAGATTCTCTTTTACAACCTCTTGCCAAGGGCTTGTTCCCGTACACACCCTATTCACTTGTATATTTCAACAAGTATGACGATTAGGGCTTATACTAGGTCTATTAGACAAAAGTTGGATAAAAGAAGGGTTAAGCCTAAGCAAGCCCAATGATAGACAATTCTTGTACTCAAATAATTATGATTTTTTTTGGAATAAATCTTTTTGTATCCTTCTTATTAAAGGAATTGTACTTCAAGAGAGAGGTTTATAGAAGAATTGAGTATTGAAGTTGAATTTGGATACGTGTAGAAATGGCATGAAACACGATAGATGATAATGGGGGAGGCCATTAACATCACTTTGACCATTTGACAACACGGTTACTACCTTAAATATCGAGAATATTACTTTGGATAACCTTATCAATCTCATTTCTTATGGTCACATGCGTGGGATGTTCATGAACGAAAAAATGTTATTGATTTTACCCTTCTTCGTACATCAAACATAAGCCTAACTATGATTACAAAAAAGTTAGGAATTATGAAGCAGTATATATGTGTGGGGCAATCTTGCTTTTGACTGGATGAGTATGTGTCTAGACCATAGCACATCATGCTATATCTTCCATGTAATAAGTTTGTATTTGTAGGCATGTGCCGCCACATGCATCTTTTTAGCTATTAAGAATCAGCAATCATGTTCCAAGATTTTGATTAATAAAAGATCTCGATAATTCATTTTCCTAAAAAGCATTATATTAAGACACACACATACACACACACACACAGAATTCTATACAAATAAGAATAACTTGAAAGCGTACTCTCACATGCCTCGACAAAATGTTGTCCTAGCCAGTGAATTAGATAATGATGTAAGAGACACACTTCATCAGGCACAATCAAGATAGTTCTATAGAGAAGGTAAAAACTTATCTGATGCCTTTGAGAACCGAATCAATTCGATGGGAATGAGTATTTTGACGTAGCCAATTATAACAAGAAAATACATATGGCCCTAGCTAGACTAACACTTGGAGGAAATGTTTGAGTCAGTTTTAGAGGCTATTATGATGGAAATCAATTAGACTATAATAATTTAATTTGGGATGATATGAAAGACCGTCTTTTGGGAAAGATATTACCTATCCAGAGGAAGCAAAGATGAATGAACATTAGGAGTTGGAACATGGAGATAAGACTTGGAAGAGTATCATCAAGCCTTCACACTACTGGACTCGTGAGATTTGCCTCAACCATGGGCAAAGTGAAATGCTCCTTGCATTATAAGCTTAAGGACTTGTAAGACTAGTACTTTGATTCTCCACCCAACCATATCCCAAATAGACCCTAACTCATGGTTATATAGGCCTACGTGGTGCATGACCTTCCAACTTCAGCTTCTTGACCTTTCATTGGCTAAACATTGCTTTTTCATTCACGAATGCCTCTTCAACTACCCCTAGATGGGGGTACCATCTTCTATGTCCCTTGGGCTTCCATTGTGCACCATTTACTTCCCTTTTTACTTTAACTTTAATGCCTATTAACCATTGCTTAGGTATTTCCTATTTGAAATCCCCTGAACCTTATTTATATGCAAACCTTTTACATATAAATAATCTTTCCTAGTCTTACCTTTCAGTGTTTCCTGTTCGTCCAAAAACCTTAATCCTCCTTTGGACCATTTGGTAAAAGAATGCAAAGCTAACATCCATATTAGAGGTAGTGTCATGGCAAAAGATTTTGCTAAAGTTTTTCCAAGGGGGTGAGGGATAGAAAGCTAACCCACTTAGGAAGAAGAAACCAACCATCCGGTGGTGACATTACAAACTTTCTAAACCCCAAAAGGAATAATGGGAAGTACTACAAATATAATGATAATAGAGAGCTCGTCAAATCACGTGGGAGGACTTTCACAACAATTTATACCCAAAAGAAAACCTTCTTTCTAGGCACCCTACAAGGGAGAACAATGGCAACAAATGGTCCATGATAATTAGTGCTTTAGGTGCCGACAAACTGGACATCAACTTAGAGATTACTTGTTGAATATTAGGTCTTCCAATCCCATGTAGAACGATCAAGTACTTTCAAACTATAATAACTCAAGGGGAAGGGCCCTGGCCGAAACTAGAATAACCTAAGGGGAAGGACCCCAACCCAAACTGCCTTAGCAAGCAGTGGATATAAATGAAGGTCACATTCATGAAGTCATTGAGCGCCAAAGGCTAATATAAAATTTGATTAACTATCACGATAAGAAGTTTAAGCTTTTAATAGATTTTGGAAGTTCTCATTCATTTATATCGCCACGTGCATGCACCTGGTTGCATGTGGAAGTTAGTGCTAGAACAAAGGCATGGTAAACCAATGTAAGTTGAATTGGCTAGTGGGAATCTCCTTTTCATTCACCAATGAGATCAAGATGATTCAATTGAACCTCGATGGAAAAAAAATTGAGTGTCATTTTAAGGTGTTACCATGAGGAATTTATGATGGGATACTCGGAATAGATTGTCTTGTCTAGAATAGCTAAGCCGATATTCATTGTCATAGAGGTACTATTTCCTTTCTTGACCTCAATAAAAATTAAGTCCAAGGAAAAGGAGAGATGAACCACCCTTAGATACAACTAGTTAAGGCAACCAAACTGTTAAAGGGGCTCAAGAAGAAGCAAGCTATTTACATGATCAAGCTAAACTTGGTGGATAAGGAGTCCAACACCATAGAATCAGAATGGCTAAGTTAATATGTTGACCTCTTCCCTGAGGATGGAGCTTACTAAGATGCCACCAATCTGTGACATAGATCACAAGATAGAATTAGTACTGGGGGGCCCAACTAACCGCCAAGAGAGCTTATTGGGGGGTACATGTTCTCTTCTAGAAGAAGAAGGACAGGAACCCTTAGATTATGTATTAACTATAGGGGACTGAACCAATTCCAATCATAAAAAATAAATACCCTATTCCCTGTATTGATGAGCATCTTGACCAATTGCATGGTTCTCAAATGTTTACCAAGATAGATCTTTTCCAACTATTACTGAATCAAGATCAAGTAACATGGTATTCCTAAGATTACCTTGGTCATTTATGAGTTCATAGTGATGCCCTTTGGATTCACCAATGCCCTACCACATTCAACCAGCTAATGCAAGTGATTGACTAATGCATAAAACTTAGATTAATTTATCAATATTACCTTAGGATAAAATTTAAACTAAGGGATAAATTATTATATTTAAATAATTTATACATCTAAATTTAGAAGCCTGATCCATAGGTAGAATAGGATAAGTTACTTTAAATTTTGATTCTAAATTATTACGTGCACCAAAATGTGCACACAACACTTGTTATATATATGTGTACATAAATATACACATTAAGCGTGCACACAAAGGTACACATAACTTGTGCACATAGATGTGTAAAATGACCCATTCATATGAGAGATAATTTTTGCTAAGTAATATAACAAAGGATTAGTTAAAGAAATTGAGGTGAACAAAAGACTAGAGTTTTAGGGTAAGATTAAGGCCTAATTCTTGGGCCAAATCAATAAATGGAGTAATTTGGGGGAGATATATCATGTGATAATGAGTGAGTGACTCTCATGCATGAGAGTCACATGCATGAAATATATCATGTGAGAATGAGTGAGTGACTCTCATGCACATGCATGCAGAAACAATAGTGATTCTTTTGGCATGCATGCATGCAACATTTTCAGAAAGATAATTTTTTCAGAGAAATTGAAAGTATAGTTTTAGAAAGAGAAATTTAATAAACTCTCTTTCTAAATAAAAAATTGTGTGTATTTTTGCAGTAGAGTTTAGAACATGCAAACCCTATCCTTAGACTTAGGATAAAGGTTGAGCTTAAGTATAATTTCTCTCTCTAGAAATTGAGATAAGAAGTTATAGAACATATGTATATACCTTGGATTAAGGTTTAGGCCTTGGAATTAGGCAAAAGGGTTAATAGTGCTTTAATTAGAGGAAGTGATCCTTATGATAAACCTTACCAAGAAGTGATCCTCATGATGACCCTCAGCAAAAAATAGAAGTATCATTTAGAAGCATTGTTGTAAGTTTTTGGCTCTTAGAGAAGATTAATTCAAGGTACTCTCTAGACCCTAAGTGATCTTTAATCACAAGACTTTCATTTTTGTGATCAAAATCTCCAGATATATTTAAAATAGATGGAGTTAGACCCTCATGAATCTTTCATTTACTAAAGACTCATACAATCCTTGCACTAAAAACCTATGATTAAATAAAGGATCAAAAAATTGGAATGAATCCCAAGGCTTAATCAACCTGTCAATTTTAGAAGACTAAAGGATTTTTCATTCGGAGTTTTGACAGAGTAGAGATGTCTCGTCAGACTTATGATGGTTATTGTCACCTAAATCATGTATTTATATTGTTTGGACATTGCTTTTATGGAAGAAGCCTAAAAGTACCACACACATTAATGCTATTCCATGTGGATGTCATCTTAGAGGTGTGTTGCACAAAGACGGTTGCTTGAGATCTTGACTCACCTTGGTCAAACGTGGGGACATGAAGCGGTTCCGGGGGCAGGGTAGTGCTTGGCAATTAGACTTGATCATCAATTATACGTGGCTCCTGCATCGATTCCTAGAGCATTTGTGCTTGTGCAAGTGGTGAACAACTAGTAGAAGTGGCTCCTTTAGATGGATACATAGATGTTTGAGTTAGATGTGAGACTTGTAAGGGCTCCTCCTATTAGCACCTCAATGGTGCATACCATCCTCATATGAGGATCACGATCATGGTGTGAAGAGATTCCTTGGTGGTTTCGCAGAGTGATATGCAACATTTTGTGATAATGTATCTAGGATGATTCTTAGACTCATGATATTTATTTGGATTTTTATATTGAACAGTTAAAAATATTACTTCTATTTTTTTTTAGTTATGGGTGTGTGGGTTCACATGGGCTCCATAGGCCCAGTGGGTAGGATGGAAGGCTAGGCCCATGGGATTGGATAGAGCTAGGCTAAGCTTATGTAACTGGTTTAAATTGTAAAGAATCAAACATTAGAAAATGGGTGGCATGGTGGACCCAAGATTATGAGCGCTTTTCCAAAATATGATTCAACCTATTTTGACAAACAAATACTTGGGCAAAATAGGGATTAGAATTTAGTAGATTATGGTATAATGGTTACCTTCATAATGGAGGAGTACTTTGAGCTTGATTGATCTAATGGCTTGAGTTAAGAGGTTGATTATAGATGGGACATTGGAGCTACTCCATATTAATTATTGATGTTTGCTATTACTAGAAGATTGTGGGTAGCTAAGGGCTATAGATGAACAGCTTGGTCCTCCCTTCTCTAAACACATAAGCAAACCCTAAGATGAAGTAAAGAAAACACACCGTGAACTAAAGAAAACCCCAATGCTCACTAATCAAGCATCCACACTGTAATCATAACAGTAATAAAGGCCTAAGGGGGGCCTAAAGCCTAAGAGGAGGGAGAGAGGGGAGAACATAATGGGAAAGGGAAAGACAAGGCAAGCCAATAGCCAAAACCAAGTGTTAATGTGTTATGTGTGTTCCATATCCAAGGTACCCAATTTATACAAAAAGATAGGGCTAAGGCTTCCACTCTCCTAACCCTAACCCTAACCCTAAATGCCCAAGGCCAACACTTGGCCATCCAATTAGGCCCTATTTTCTCCACACAAAAGGCACCAACTATAGTCCAAAAATGTTAAAACCCTAAGATCTCAATTGTTATGCATAAACATCCATAAGTCAGGCATAAACTCAACCACCCAACCACCCCCGAGCCCAAGGGATGCACACATGAATTATAAATGAAATACATCATACCTCTACCTTGATGTCCCATACTATCAAGAGGTATAACTCCAATCCAATAGCATGTAGCTATAGTGTGAAATGGTAGATGAGAAGATATGAACCTCTACACAAGAGAGCATAACATAGCCTTGGTCTCATAAGCCCAAGCCTCCAAGCCCTCCCTTGAGTGTGCCCCATGCCCCTATTATATAGGAGGGCCCTCAAGTGACTCTTGACTCTGTGTGACCCTTGGATGCCTAACCCTAACTTTAACCCTTAAGGTTAGTCCTAACCCATGCTCCACTAGAGCTTGTTCCCATGCTTCCATGCTCACAAGCCTAATGTGGGTTAGCCTCCTAGTATATGCACACATATGTGCATATAACATACTTCCCCTCTCTCAAAACATTGCACTCTTACAATGAAAAGAAAGAGAGCTACGCTAAACAATCTCAACCGACTCCCAAGTTGAATTCTCAATTTTCCTATCTTTCCACCTAATTTTAACCTCAAGGATTAGTCAACTAGAAAGTTTCCTTTCTCTGAATTCAAGAACCTTATCAGGTTCATGTGGAACATAGGATAAATCTTCGACTTCAACGAGTTCTTGAGGAGTAACTGTGTTATCCTCACCTCCCAGTTTCCCTTTCAATCTATTGATATGAAAGACTGGATGAACTCTAACATGTGGAGGTAGTTTTAATTTCAAACGCAACCGTGCCAATCCGATGTATAACTCAAAAATGGACCACAATATCTAGGAGATAAATTCGAGCATTTTTCTATCGACAAAGTCTGAGAATCTTTAAGAACATTAAAATAAACCAACACTCCTGGTTCAAAAGACCGAGATGAGCTTCCCCTATCAGCATAAAAACGTGCCCTATCTTGAGCACTCCTAATAGAATCCCGAGCTTCGGTTAGCATTTCCTGCATATTACGCAAGAAATCCCTCGATACATCAAGCTCGATGTCCTTAAGACTGCCATCAATAGGTGTCCTGGGTTGATACCCATACATAAGTATGCATGGACTAAAACCAATAGCCGTATATTTAAAACTGTTATAGGCAAATTCCATCATTGGAAGATATTTTTCCCAATATGATGATTTTCTAGAGACATATGCATGAAGCATATCCGCTACAATCTAATTCATACACTTTGTTTGCCCATCATACTGCGGATGATCAGAGCAATTTACATTCAAAGTAACTTCCTCGTTGTAAACCATTCGGAATAAAGTAGGAAAAACATGGCATTAGAAACTAGGGATTCATCGGTGCCCCGACATACCCACATATGCATATAGAATAATCGACGTCCCGAGTTACCCATATCAACATAGAGAGTCATCAACGTCTCGATGAGTCACATATGTCCATCCGTAAACAATCAGGTTGACTATATAAATCACCTAAAGTACGGAACTAGAGAAAGAAATGCCAACAAAGGAAGAATCCAAATTTCCTTATCCGAACACAACAAGATAAACTTGTTTGAACTCTAAAGAAAGAGATTTCAACAAGTGAAAATGCTGATGAGATTCCCCTCATCAAAACATACAGGCTATAAATAAAAGAAATTTATCTAGAGAATGCCCACAATATAACTTCTAGTGAATTTAGAAAATAAGGTTGTCTTTGAATGTTGAGGTCAACATGCTAAGTGATGTAAGCAAAGCAACAATCTTGAGCCCAAATTATCCCATAAGATAATATATGTGAGGGATCACTAGCGTCCCATACCACCATGATACCACCCATACATACCTTAACAATTTGAAACTCCCTAGTATGCCGTCTAGGAAATATGAATAAAATCCTGTATAAAAGGAATAAGATGGTCTTATCCAGACTTTCACATACTAAACCTGTCTCTATATACTTGAGACTACATCAAGGAATAACCCTTATGAGTACATCATTAGAAAAGAAATTGAATTATTGGCACCTTTCTAATGATAACTACCCAAAACACAATAAAGTTAGGGTAGAAAAATAACTCACCTAGATACATAAGTAACTAGGTATCCGAGTTGGAATATGTACAAGAGTACAAGGAACATAGTCCAAAATTACGTGCAAAAAATGAAGGTAAATGCTACCTTCAAAGCACATGTAATTATTCAAAAGATCAAAAGATCCTTATAAAACCATGGATAAAAGCATAGAAGCTCCTCTAATCCATAAAGACCATAGTTGATCATAAAAATTAATGCATACCATCTAATAGACATTAATCATGCCAAAAGAAGCATTAAAATTGGTGGCCAACTCATCAATCCGGAGTATATGAACATTGTGTCATTCAAGCAAAACTCTAAAGTAAGCAAGTGAAACACATGTGTGTAGCACTCAATAAAAAACCCCTACACAAGTGATCTAGGCAGAACCTGATGAGTCCATATAAAACTTAGAAAACATCCAGTAAAAATCCACCAAAACAAACCGATCAACTAACCCATGAGTAGAATTTATCTTAGGCTTAAGAAATTAAGCACAAACCACACTTAAATAAGTGCAAAATAAATTATCATGGACAAGTATCAAAGGTGAAACACACTTTGAACGTAAATTATAGCCATCAAAAGAAATTAAGGAACATGTCCAAAAAGAATGGCTAAACAATGGTAAAAAATCATGAATACATCGTTTAGAATTAATCCAAACATAAATATCCATTAATACGAGGTATAATCGTATTAATAATATGCGAATAACCTGCATCTATCTAATGTCAGCATGAGAAAAGATATTTCAACATTAAATAACCCTCAAAAATATTAAATTCTCGAGAAAAAGAATTATCATGATTTTTTCCTAATTTTCCCTAATTTTATAGGGCCTCAAAATATGATAATTTTGAATTCCACCAAACCTATCTTATGGCATTCCAAACCTATATTTTTTCAGGAAATTTTTAGCAATTAAATTTGCCAAAATATCATTGATATTTTAAAAATACCAATTTTTAGGATTTCTAAAAATAATATCTAGAATATTCCTAATTTTTCCTGAGAATCCCATCGTTCACGAAATTTCCAATTCCGCCCAACAATTCTCAAATCCAATGAAAATTTATAATTTAAATGGATTTTTCTAATTTTTTGGGTCAAAAAATATATTTTTAAAGGAATTTGAATGGTCACGGGCGCCCGAATGGACACACCACATGCCAAACACCAACCCCACATTTTTCTGAAATTTAAAATAACCTTTGTCTAATTTTCCACTAATTTTTGAAAAAAATTTAAAATTTTTAATTAACCCCGAACGCATTTAGAATACGAACGGTCAAAAAATTTCAGAATTCCAATAGTTGGCCCGGAATACGGAAAGCCAAAAGTTTTGGGAAAATGAAAAGACAAAAAAAATCGGAATGTGAAAGGTCAAAAGTTTCCAGAATACGGAAGGTCAAAAGATTTTCCGGAATTCGGAAAGCCAAAAGGTTTCGAGAAAATGGAAAGCCAAAGGTTTTCCGGAAGATGAAAACCCAAAAAAGTTTCAAGAAGAAATTTTCAAAAAATTTTCAGAGAACTTTATCTCAAATCCCATAATTTCTCACTATTTTTCAGGCTTTTTTCAAGCTTTTTTTGAAATATTATCAAAAGCTTTTTTTAAATATAAAAAAACTTATTTTTTTAAAAAATAAATAAATAAAAATATTAATAAGCTTTTAGCTTATTATGGGAATTGATTTTTTTAAGGGGGGGCATTTTTTTCCCGCCGGCTGCTGTGCTGCTGCGCAGCTCCCTCCCCCACGGCGTTGCGCCTAATGGAAGTGATGGAGAGGGAATCCTCCCTCTCCCCTCTCTCCTTTCTTTCTCCATCCTCTTCTCCTATCTCTCCTTTGTTAACGACAGGGAGATTAATTTTAATCTTTGATTAAAGTTTTTAATTAAACAATACTTAATCATAATCATTAATTATGATTAATGTTTAAAAAATCATTTTTAAGAGAATTTCTCATGGAAAAAAGAAGGAAAAATCAGATTTGAGAGGCGGAGAGAGTCCCACGCACACGGGAGAGCATTTCATGCATCAACACGCTGTCCCCTATTGCATTTCAGTAGAAAATCGACAGAAATTTGATCGCAAACCCGCGGAAAAACCCACAAAAATGTATTAAAATTTACATTTTTAATCATAAAAATGCTCAAAAATTTCCTTAAAAATTAGAAAAAAATTCTAAAATTTCTAGAAATTCAGGGAATCCATTCTACCAAAAATATCCACCATAAAATATGTGGTATTTTTGTAAAAAATTCCATTAATGCTTATTTTAAACCATAAAAAATAGGTAAAAATTAGCATTAAACTCACGGAATTCCCCCGCAATGTTGATTCATCCATTGAATTGTAGTAACACGCATTCCACTCGCCATATCGACGATCCACATGCAATTCATCAACACAAATCAATAAAATAACATTTTTATTAGTAAATATTAAAATTTACTTAAAAAAACAACAACAATTAAATAGAGATTGTTATGCATAAACATGCATAACAATTAAATAGAGATTGTTATGCATAAACATGCATAAGTCAGACATAAACTCAACCACCCAACCACCCCCGAGCCCAAGGGATGCACACATGAATTATAAATGAAATACATTATACCTCTACCTTGATGTCCCATACCATCAAGAGGTAAGCTATAGTGTGAAATGGTAGATGAGAAGATATGAACCTCTACACAAGAGAGCATAACATAGTCTTGGTCTCATAAGCCCAAGCCTCCAAGCCCTCCCTTGAGTGTGCCCCATGCCCCTATTATATAGGAGGGCCCTCAAGTGACTCTTGACTCTGTGTGACCCTTGGATGCCTGACCCTAACCTTAACCCTTAAGGTTAGTCCTAACCCATGCTCCACTAGAGCTTGTTCCCATGCTCCCATGCTCACAAGCCTAATGTGGGTTAGGCTCCTAGTATATGCACATATAACAAAAAAAAGGCATACAAAGTTGCTCCAAAATCCTAAAGAAGGGGGAATACCATGGCCATCTACAAGGGCACTGCATAAAAGGCTATAAAAACTATAGATATTTTCCCCTTAAGAAGAGATATCATCAAAGGTAGCTACAATGCTTCTTCATCTACTAGTTAAATGGAGAATTGGGCAGACTTGGAGCTTTACATAAATCGCTTTACTACAAGGTGATGAAGCTTACTATTATGGGTTTCAACTTGAAGCTAAAAGCTGGAGCTAATAGAGACTAGTTTACTACTCAACAAGTCCAAAGAAAAAACTTAAAGAAACACATAGATAAAAAAATGTAGCTCAATATGGTGTAGTAGCCTACCGTTTTTCTACTTCTTTCATTAATAAGTTTTTGCTAGCCTCTTTGTTGTGGTTGAGCTGTTATTGTAGAGCTAATGTTGCACTTGAGTTGTTTTCTTCTCTTTAAAATCCTCATAGCTTTAGACTAGCACTTAGAAATTCATCTTCTCTTCTCTCATTTAGATTTTAGCTAAATTTGGGTTGCAACTCATTTAAATTCTTCCACTCAGATCACAAAAAAGTAATACTAACAGGCAGAGCTCTCTGTGTGTGTGTAAATATTGTAAGTAGTGGAGGCTTGTCACAATGTAGGATAGAACAACATAGAGAGTGAATGTGAAACCCTAATTGCAAGTAGTGGAGGCTTGTCACAATGCAGGATAGAGCAACATAGAGAGTGAATATGAAACCCTAATTGAATCCTAAACTAGGCACTAAACACATATGCTAAAATCAGCCCCTACATGCTCACCAACTTCAGGGTAAGAGTTTGTACTAGATGATCAAGGCCATACTTGATTAAGATAAGTAATTAGAACTAATCACAAAGCTAAAATAAATACAAAATATGTAAAAATCAAAGTTTTAATCCATTGCTAATCAACTCACAAATTTGCTTGAAATTACATGATTGAGCATCAAGATCTTTCATGATTCACTCTACCTCTTCTAAATTATCCATCCTTGATTTTCTCAATCTCTCTATGAATCTCTCATGACCCATGTGGCATTACAATATCATACAACTTGCTTAGATCACTTGAAATCTACCCACTCACCTTTTACTTTCATGAATACAACAAATTAACCTTTGATTTATGGCCCTTTAGAGCATCACATGTGTAGACCAATCCAAGGCTCATGTGCTTTCCCTCAAAAACATAAACCTTTGATTTATGTCCTTTTGGACTATCACATGTGCACGCAACTCCAAGGCTCATACGTTTCCCCTCGAAAACATAAATCACCCATCACTATAATTTCCAACGTGCATGCACGCACGTGTACACGTGTGTGTGTGTGTGTGTGTGTGTGTGTGTGTGAGAGAGAGAGAGAGAGAGAGAGAGAGAGAGAGAGAGAGAGAGAGAGAGAGATTTGCTATCACTTTAATGTAGTCTTCCAAATCTCATGCATATTATAAGGATTATAACCTCTATGTTTCAAGTTTTGTTTTATCAAAGCATAGAGACTAAGAAAGATGAACTTCTGATCATGAACCCAAAGCACACACATTAAATCAAATGTAGAAATTCCTACTCATTATTTGGTTCTAAATTGTCCTTTGTCTTAGAGGGGTCAAACACCTATCTTAACAAACTCTGGAGCCTAGTGTGGACAATTGAAGTTTGGGACAAGAGATTCCCATTAAAGATGAAATCATTCCTCTAGAAGATACCTATGGGTGCCCTTTAATAAGAAATGCATGAGATGTAGAACTAAGCTTGAAGATGCATGAGGGGTAATTTCTTATGGGATATGCTCTCTTCACATAGAGATAGACTTGAAGCACTATCTTGTTACCTTGTACGCCCATTTCATGTGGAGTTCATTTGTATATGGGACGAGATATGCACCTTAGGGTATGAAGTCATCTCTTCATTGAGAGAAGCGAAGACAATATAAATAGTGAGGTGCTAAAGGAAAAAATTAAATCCCATAAACACTTGAATGCCCATGTGCCTACCATGTGGATACATGACAGAGTTTTATAAAAGATATGATTCGCTTCATTGAGATTTCCTTAAAATGAAAGAAAAATGCTCCAAAGTGCACTAAGTGAATACACTAGTGCCATGTCTCTTCATTGAGATTTCCTTAAAATGAAAGAAAAATGCTCCAAAGTGCACTAAGTGAATACACTAGTGCCATGTCTCTTGTGATGAATTGAGTAAGAGGTTACTGGGGTGCCTAAGTTCAAGCAGGGTAAAAAATAAGATGCCTCCATGAATATATGTGTAGGTGGGTTCGCAATTATTCCTCCTATATAAATCTAAAATTATAGAAAATAGGGTGAATGATTTCAAAAAAATGCCCTAAGTGGGTGAATATTTTCTAAAACCCTTCAAAATGGCCAAAATTTGGGCAAATGTTTTAAGGTACCGGGCGAATGTTTTTGCGAAACCCCCCCCCAAAAATAGCCAATTGGTGAAGATTAGCCCCTGTTTTTTTCCTTGTGCCTAACCCTCTCCCTAAAGCTTCTTCATGACAAGGAAAGGGAAGTGATAGGTTGCTCTCAACATTTGTTGGCACACCATCATAATAGCCCATGTTTAAGAAAATGGCACACCCCCATACCCTCGGTTGTGCAGTAGGAAGAAGCAAGAGGAATTGAACCTTATTTGTCAGGAGCATGCTATTCAAGGTTCTTTTTTTAAATGGGCAACGGGAAATCGCTTGAATTGATGGGCACTATATAGTTCCTAAACTTGGATGTTGTCCTTGTTGAGATCCTTCTATGGGGATCTAGTAGAGTTTTATAATGTAGCTCTCCCATTGAGGTTTGTAAGAGGTGACATTGGCTCTATGCCTCTTAACCCTTGGTTTAGTTTTATCAAGAGCCTAGTATTATATTAACCTAAAATGTTGTGATATCATTATATTTACTCACTTGGTTTAGTTTTTTCAAGAGCCTAGTATTATATTTACCCCAAAATGTTGTGATCATATTATATTTACTCAAAAAGTTTTAAGAATATTATATTCATCCAAAAGGTTGTGAGATAGGATCAATTAAGTGCCAGCTATCTCAACCATTATTATGCTTCCTCCCACTACCACAAAGACATCCTCACTTGTGATGACATCTTTGCCCTTGCCTCCTTATGCCTACCTCCTCTCCATGCTCTTAAATCCTCCCTTGCTTGTGAGGCACCTAGACGAAGGGTTTTTTTTTCTCATGAATAATGGTGAGTTCCGAGTGAGTTCCTCAGCTTAATGGGGGGACAACTTTAATGTGGCGATTCAGATCCCCTTATGGGGACCTCATACTAGTTTGGAATAGTCGACATTGGCATTATGCCTTTTAATCTTTGGTACAAAATTTCACCCAAAAGGTTGTGATGAAATTCTATCAACCCAAAAGGTTGTGATAGTATTGTATGTATTAGATTCACCCAAAAGGTTGTGATGATATTCCATCAGCCCAAAAAGGTTATGATAGTATTGTATGTATTAGATTCAATCAAAAGGTTATGATAGAATTATATGTATTAGATTTAGCCAAAAGGTTGTGAGAGTATTAAATGAAGTGGCATCTAGCACAAAAGGTTGTGTAGTATTATATGTATTAGATTCACTTAAAAGGTTGTGAGAGTATGAAGTGGCATCTAGCATGATCACTTCATTAATACTCTGGTTCTCAACCATCATATTGTGCTTCCCCCTACTCTGTACCAACACAACCTCCTCCTAGATGCTCTGCAAGGAGGGTGGAGGTGAGGAGAGCATTGTATTGTGCCTCCCCCTACTCTTGTGCGCTCACACTTCCACCCCAACCTCCTCTTGGATGCTCTGCAAGGAGGGTGGAGGTGAGGAGACCTCCCTAAAGAGCCTTCCTCCTCCTTGTGTCCACCTCCTCCTCCACGCTCTTCCTGCTATTGCAAATATCCCTCCCTGTACTCACCCTTGTGTGCAAAGAACTCCTCCCCTGAGCCTACCTCCTCCTTGCAATCACCCTTGTGTGCAAAGACCTTCTGCCCCATGCTTTCACTTCCATCCTCTTCTAGACAAACGCATTTGCCTCCCTGTCACTTCCACCCTCTCCGGGGACCCCCTTCCCCCTTCCCCCGCGCCCCTCGTTTTTCTTTTGCTACTCTCTACAATGATGGATGGTGTACACCTTAGAAGCCTTACCTTTCTATATTCTTCGTTGCGTAGCGTGTGTGTGTGTGTGTGAGAGAGAGAGAGAGAGAGAGAGAGAGAGAGAGAGAGAGAGAACTTGTTGTGTACATGGCCTTCTTTGATATAGGGTTGCTTTGATTCCATGGCCTTCTTTGATATAGGGTTGCTTTGGCCTTTAGTGTTTTTTCTTTCCTTTATAAATAAGCGTATGAAGCACCTTAAGGCTTAAGGTAGACACTCAAAACTTAAGGTAGACACTCAAAACTAAAAATTTAGTTGGACCGAAATTATCACAAAACTAATTAATCGATAATTTACTTTCCTAGGGCAACCATTATTTTGACGCGACGACCTACATAGTGTGGAATAAGCCACAGGGTTTTTGTGTGACATTCACTGCTGCGAAGGATTTCGGCGATGGCTGCGGATCTGGTGGGCAAGACCCTTCTTCTTCTTCTCCTTTGCGTGTTCTCCTGCGCGAGGGCAGCCGATGACGCCTTCCTGGTGGTGCACAAGCGGGCTTCCATCTCCAAGGCTAAGTCTGCAGAGCACGTAACCGTTTCCATCAGCCTCCACAACGTTGGCTTCACGTGAGTATCGCCTTTGAATTTCTTAGAATACGGAGCTTCTCTGTTAATCGGGGAGGCTAGCCCTTCCAGCAGAGAACTGCGAGAAAAAGTTGCAATCTGTCAAGATCCAGTACAACCAGCTCTACATGGGTAGAGCTGCAATCAAACCTCCATGGGGAAAACAAGAGCAGCATCTGCACCGCATTTTGACAAGCTAACGCATGCGCACCCCTGCCACAGGTTGCCCGCGCTAGAATTGGAAACGGAATCCCAAGATTCCCGCTAGATCCTCGTGTGGACGGGGGAGTCTCCCTGTCCATCTCGCCGCCCACGCATATTTAGGCAGAAATTTTGGTTCCAGCCTTCTAGGGAAGGATGAATTCAAAGAGTTATTTTTGCAGCCCTGGGCATAACTCATTCCCAAGAGGCAACCAAGCAGCCTTTATGTCCTCCATCAAACTTATAAGGCCTCCTATCATAGGTCGATCTTAAAACTTTTAAAATGCAAGCTTAGCAGAATTACATGCTCTTTCAGCCCTGCTTAGGATCATGTTTTTTTCAAGATCATAATCTCAGGCTCAATGTAGACCGATAAGTTTTGTTTGCCATCTTAAATTTTTGGATGAGGATTGACATGGCAAGATGAGAGTTTGTGCCATTCTGTTCTGCAGCACTGCCTATGATGTGAGCTTGAATGATGACACATGGCCCATTGAGAAGTTCAGTCTTGTCAGTGGAAACAGTTCCAGCTCCTGGGATAAGCTAGAAGGGTACATTCTTATCTCTTTCCTGTCATCCCTATCATCAACAGAATTTTTTAAAATGTGTGATCATGCTTCATCCCATTATATTTCTTTCATTGGCTATGCAGTGGAAAGTCCTTGACTCACACTTTCATACTGGAGTCAAAAGAGAAAGGTCTCTTTTATGGAGCGCCTGCAGTTGTAAAGTACAGGGTTGCAGCAAAATCTGTGCTACAGGTCTGCTTTAAAACTTACCATAGAAATAAAAATTCATTGATATCCTTTGGCACGTCTATGTGACTAGGGGATGGGACCCTCTATGGTTCACTTGTTTAGTTCTGTAGGGGTACAGAGATAAATGCAGAGCACATACTAATAACCTAAAACCTATCTGTATTTCACATGAATAAAAGTACTAAAGAAATGTTGGTGAATCTGATGCAAAATAGTCCCCAAGATGTGCTAATCTCTGAGCAACCTAAGTTGACCGAAACCCAGATTTTCCTCTAATGCTGGCTGCTCTGGGCTGTCGTCTTTTTCCTTTGACGCACTGAGAGGGTGCTTAATTGTAAAAGATGAAGCCCAACTGATTGATTGATTGATGATGAAGTTGGGAGTGGGGGTTGGTGTGCCTATTTATTAGAGGCTAAGCCCTCATGATTATGCAGGTCGGGCTGGTTGGCTGCCTGCCCACAGGTTGTGGGCAGGCTATTTAACTGAAAAGCCCGAAAACAGTCTTATAGTAACTTTTATAGTTAAGGTCCCATCTTCATAGGTGGGCTGGCAAAACCCACTGTGGCCCTATGTTCTTTTCCATGTGCCTGCGTTCCAACCTGTTGTCTTCTGCCTGATTACTCCATACATGCAGTCTGGAACTGCCTGTTCTGCTGGTACCCTCTTTTTGACCTGCCCGGTGCTCCTCTGGTCCTGTCTGGTGTGCCTGCCTGGCCCTGCAGTCCAGCCTGACACTGGTGCCCACATTGCTGCTGCGTGCTTTGGTTCTGCAGGGATGTCTTAATGTTTCTGACACGCGTGCTTGTTTTAAGAAATGTAGTACTCTAGATGGTAATGCCTAACTTTGATAATCGATTACTTTTGATAACATCTGAACTCTTGCTGCAGGAAGCATATTCCACCCCTATTCATGAGTTGGACTTGCTTTCAGAGAGGTCTACAGATCAAAAGTTTCAATGGGTAAAGTTTCTGCAGCATATATCTATGCACAATTTAGTTACATCTTGCGGTGATGCTTTTACTGTTCTATAGTCTTCCAGCAATGCAGCGCTAATCTTTATCTATGCACAATTTAGTTACATCTAAAAGCTCTGATGCTTTTGCTGTTCTATATTCTTCCAGCAATGCAACGCTAATCTTTATTTTTTTCATGTGGTTGAATGTGCTGGTTTCTGGACTCACTCCCTACAGCTGAAGGTATAAGAGCTCATTATGTTTTGGATCACTGCATAGAGATGCTTTTCTGCACAATTCTACTTGTGTTTATCTTGACAATGTCTACTGCTTATTTTTTACTCCAAAGCTTATTGTTTGTGTTGTCTGCAGACGTTGGCTGGCAGATATGGCCCTCTTCTTTCTGTCATTTCTATTGTGAGTCTTTTTACGTATTTGCTGGTTACACCTTCCAAGTCAAAGGTATCAAAGGCTAAGAAGAGGAGGTGATGCCTTGGCTTTTGTTCACTTCTGAAAAATTCAGAATTTCAAGGTTTAATGTAATGGTTCCAACTACTGAACAAATTCTTAAGACTTAGAAGAAACTAGGCTCACATCATTTTAAATTTTGGATTTTCAACCATTTTAGCATGGTGGAAGTCAAAAGAGGTAACACAAGTTCACAGCTTTATAAGTGCATGTACTGAAAAGAGCTTACTTACCCTCTTAAGAGTATTTGCATACAATCATGTTGCAGTCTCATGGAATTTCCATGCTAAGCAATATCAATAAGGATTGTGGTCATAGGTTGCAAGTATGATTTTGCTGCTGGTGATTATGTGATAGATGCCGCCGACTGGCATTCTTAAAGCATATTGCAGTTTTCTTTTCATCATGTTAGTGAGCCAATTTCGATAATTCAGAACTGTTTATCTGATGATTGAATACTTGTCATCTTTCGGTAAATGCTCTCAAGTGTGTTTTATTGTGAGTGACATGTTGAGTGGTGTTTGACGTTTGATGCTACTACAGTCTTTCCTTTGTGTTGATGCTGTTCAATATCCTCCTTTTAAAGCAAATTTCAGAGGGCTGCCAACCTCAAATGACAGAGATGCAGGGTCCTGACCAGTATTTTATGGGTGTTAGTGCTAGGACTATTGTTGTTGAATGCGATGTTGAGTTCCCTCTCAAAAAAATAAAATAAAATTTCAAACTACAATTTCAATTGGAGCATAATGAAACCAACTTCATACTCACCCCATATACTGGGCAATGTGGCCATCATCACCTCTAGAGTCTCATTTACTAACCTGGCTTGTTATCATTAGGTAGTCTCCCCACCTTGATATTCTGTTTCAAAGCCTATGTATGTACCCTAAGACTTGAATGGTGATGGTACTTAATTTTCAGTCGAGCTTATTTTTACAGAGTTGTGGTATGCCCCAGCCTTCTCTTGAAGATTATCTTCTACCTCATTTACCTTACACAAGAATGCATGTGCACGTGCTGCACAGAGCCACATGCAATACTAATAACATTGGCATGGACCCAAGTGTGCATATTCCAGTAGGATTTAAGATGGAATCACCCATGATACCAACTGGTGCAATAGTGTTTTAAGCCTCTCCAATCTACCCCATAGAAGGATGGATCTAGCTAATATTCCTCTTGTTTGAGTTGATAATTATTATCAATTACATGTTTGCTTATATGAGTGGATGAGGTTTAGAAAAGTGCAAAAATATCACTCAAGCATCCACCACGAGCATCTTCTATAGGATGGTTCATATTTAAAAAATCACTCAGGTATCCATAGAGCATTTTCTATAGGATATTTCATATTCAAAATACGTAATCTCATAAGTTTTATTATCAAATAAATCTATTATGGTCAAGAATCTAATTGGTAATTTTTGAATATCGTAACATCTATACTCTCCCATACTAGCATATGATATCAAGAAAAAGGACAACAACAAAGATTAGCTCTAAAAGTTGCTTTCAATGTGAAAGGACAATAAGTAACGTATACTCATCAGTGGGCCAATGTGAGACATGTGAACCATTGTCTATTTCTAGTGCCTATTCGCACTTTAAGTGTAGTGGTGTTTGGAGTCTCAATAGTAAATGATCCAATATACATTTTCTTCCATGTCTAGAGAATGCATAGTAGCCATTAGCCACCATGACTATTTAAGTTTATGTTTTGTAAGTTTCTAGGTTAGGCTTTCAACACTTGGGAACTTAATAATACTCAAGAATCTATGTTTATCTAAGCTAAAGGTAAGTTACTTTGGTCAATTCACATTTATTTTAGAAAGGTCATTTATGTGTAGTATCTCATAGAGTTTCTAGTGTGTTTTGAGCCATCATGATCTCTCCCTCTTGCTTGACAAAAGTGGCAATCATGTCACTAAAGGTCAATGCGAATGATTTTCCCTTCAAGGACTCATGTCTCATTTATAATTTTTCTCTTGCTTGGAAAAAGTGTTACCTATGTAACTAAGCTATATCAAAGATAATAGCTATTCTCAATAGAGGTGCTAAGAAATCCCATTCCTTATCATACATAATCTGATGGATATACAAAGATAATGCCATTTCTAATGTAATTATATTTTATTTCAGAAAATCTAATCTTAAATTAATTATGGATTATGGCTAATTAATTTGTAATAAACTCAAAACTCTTTTAAAGTTAAAGCTATTCATGCCATTTTCAAATACAAATTTGCAATAATGAAACTTCTCTTTTACTAAAGAGCACGAATTTACTTTCGATTTTTCTTCCATCTTAAACAAAACTTTCATTTTGGATGTTATTGTTCTCAGTAGCCATTATGTTCACTAACTCTAAATCCCAATCTTCAATTTGTGATTCTCTTAAACTATTTGTTATCTACAATATATAATTTATATGTAGAAGTCTACCAATAATCTCTTAGTGTTGTCATTTTGCTCGAGATTCTTATAGATAATTCTTGTAATCTAAGGATTCATGATTTGGGTTCAACAACTTTCTTAGTAGCTAATCGGATTGCTATTTTACAACTGATTTCAATATAATTTCAGCTAATAATTTTAGCTATCGTTAAAAGGATTAAAAGATATTAAGAGGTCAAGGAACAAGGTATTGAAGCCCAACAAAATTTTAGGAGGAGTTGAACAACAAGAACCCTACCATACCCTCCGGAGCTTGCAAGTCATCTTTAAACTAGATCCAAAGGATCCAAGGTGGGTGTTTGTAGTCTAAGTTGCTCCTATGGAGAGAGAGATCTCTAGTGAGCTCTAAAGGTCACACACACACACACACACACACACACACACACACACACACACACACACGAACTTCATTTTTTAAAGGAAAGGTAGATAGGGCACAGCCAGTAAAATCAAATGCTGGCTTTTGTATACCTAAACCCTTTTTCGTATTAGACTCGCTTGTAAAATAGTTGCTAGTAAAATCCTTTGGTGGTACAAAAACTAGCATTCAATTTTAGGCCTGACTTTGAGAAAAAATATACGACTAATATACAACTGAGTTTGATACCTCCCGTCCCATCATTAAAGGATATTCAAGGACGTTCGAGGAATGTTTATGACAGATAATTTTCATGTGCAACATTTCAAAGATCTTTTAGCCTTTTTTTTTTCAATCCTTTACTTTGACATGACGCCATATGTAACTTCTCGCTCACACCCCTCATCATATAGTAACACTTTCAAGGATGGAAGCTAGACTAGGAAAGGGGGGTAATGCCTAAGATCAGATGGTGGAGAGAATATTTTCCCAATGAAATGTGATTATCTAAGAGAGCATGGTAAAGTGGAAATTCACATGTAGGTATACTAGCGACAAAATAGAGTTACAAAAAGGTAGAGAATAGGTATATTGTAGAAGTTTCCCATGCATTGATGTGAATGAGAAAGGGATGCCTCATTATTGTTAGGTTGAAGAAATAATAGCAACAATTGTAGTTTATATTATGAATTGAACCCCCTACTATAGTAGAGTAAATGGCATGATACCTGAATAAAAGTTTATTGGCAAAATTGAATTTGACACACTTGAAAGTGTATGGCTACATTTCGTATGTACATGTGCCAGATAAAGTGAGAAGTAAAATGGATCCCAAGTTAGAAAAATGTATCTTTATTGGTCTCCTCCCTTGAGTAGAAAGGCTATAGATGTTATAACCCCACTACTCGCATGAGCTCCGAGTGAGAAAGGATGTTTTTTATGAGAAGAGTACTTGGTATACACTATTGAAGGATTCCATAGAGGCTGATGTAAATAAAAATGTGTGGCTAATGTAGAGTAGTTAACCACATGTGCTTAGTGGACCAGGAGAGTGGTCTATTTTTAGACCTTGGTCAGCAAGGTTGAGGTAGAATGTCAAGAGTTCTGCCACATCATTTGGTGGTACTACTACAGGTGCTGAAAATTTTGAAAATTCACATGTATCATGAAAGGGAAAAGAGAAGGTGGATTAGCCTTTCATAATGCATGGTGTTTCATTAGGTCATTCATTTATTGATAAGGATAGTGGCTTAGAATAGAGCCTTGATGAGGAGTTTGGGATCCTAGCTATTGTTACACCATGTGTACAAAGAGCCATAGCAGTGTTGAGAACACCTGGCATTGATCCAAGCATATGTGGGTCTATGAGGGTCAGGTATTGATCCAAGTGTATGTAGGTATACAAGGGTCAGGTATCTAGTGGATAAGTTGAGATATGATGGGTATATAACCCATCATTATGCTTATATAGTTAAAACAATATGATGGGTATATAACCCATCATTATGCTTATATAGTTAAAACAATATAAGAGATAGAACCCACATGTTTTGAGGAGGCACTTGAACATTATTATTGGGAAGATGCCATGGATGAAGAGATGGCTCCATTGGATGAAAATGAGACATGGTAGTTGGTGTCTTTACCTGAGGAGAAGAAGGAAATTGGCTGCAAGTGGGTCTAGTAGTCTGTGCTATGTTGTGTCAGATTCATTGTTAAATAATTCACCATCTAATTGGATGCATTTGCTAGGTCTGTAGGTCCACCTTAAGAATGTGGTTGTATTTTATCAAGTAAATATGGTCTAATTCCCAACCATGCACCAAGTTGGCTTCCCTTATGGTTCTACCTAGAATAACAACATCATATGAGTTTAGTTGGTGTAAAGATTTATTTTACCACATATGTATGATGATAATGGAACTTGAAGAGTTTCATCCTCAAGTTTTACAAAACTCCAATGGGAAGTCCTAATGGGTGTGGTTGAAGTTCCATCTACCATTTTCCCTGTTGAGATTTGTTTGTTCTAAGGTAGGTTTTCCCCATTTTTTCGAGCATTAGTTTCCCCATTTTTTCCAACACTTATTTTAGTGATAATGCTAACTTCCACTCGCTCATCTAGGATCATAGTTGCCTGATATCCATTATGGAATGGTGGAATTAGTCTTATAGCTTCTCTTATAATACCAACCTAATTGTCTCACTAGGATTTGAATGAATATGGGAGGCATGTCCCTCACTCTTGGTTCTGATATCCATTATGGTAGATTGGAATGGTGGAATTAGTCTTATTGCTTCTCTTGTAATAGCAACCTAATTGGCTCACTAGGATTTGGACGATTTTGAATATGGGAGGCATGTCCCTCACTCTTGGTTCTAAATGCCAAAAGAGTAGCCATATATTTTATTCCCTTTGTGATTGGTTATGTAGTGGGCTTTTCTAAGTAATCATTTAGAAAGAAGGGTCTTGGGGAAGGAATCATATCCTTATCTATAAACATATGTGCCATGAGATTATTCCCTAAGTCATAGTCAAAGAGTCCTTCCATTACTTAAGGATAAGCTCAAGCTTCCTAGGTTCTTAGCTTGGATATCCTATATCTGGTATCTTGTTAGCCCTTAATATTTCACTTGGCATTTTCTTCTAGGACTTTACTTGTTTCCTTCTGAATTTCCTTTTCAGTGTTTGGATATTTGTCGACCCCTCTAAGAGATGTAGGTTTGTCATTAGCACGTTGATCCTTGTTTATAGGATTCACTATCATTTTATGATATAACACGCCCTCTTAACTATATTTGTCGACCCCTCTAAGAGATGTAGGTTTGTCATTAGCACGTTGATCCTTGTTTATAGGATTCACTATCATTTTATGATATAACACGCCCTCTTAACTATATTGTGTTGACCCTGAATCTATGGTTTCTTCATTGAAATTTGAAAATCAAATTTGAGGCATTTGAAAACACCACCCAAACATTAAGTTTGCAATCACCTTTGCGTTTACATGCCCAAATTTGAGGCCTTTAAACCCACCATCCAAACATCAATTTCACAATCAGCTTTGTGCTTGCATGCCTAAATTTTATTTCTATTTGGATTTTGAAATTCATTATTAGGCCATATGAAATAACTACTTGAAATTAGGCCATATGATTGGTAGAAATCGACACCTCCCCAACTTGATTTATAAAGACAGTAGCCTTTGATTAGCTGATCCACTCCACATTTGGAACATGTATAAGCTAGAATTTGCATAGGGGCTTGTGCAAAAAACTAGAGTTCTTCATCCTCCTCTACAGCAAACATGTCCCTATTAGCATAATACAATCGATCATCGTTGTAAGATTCCTCCCCAGCCTCTCAAGAAGTCCAATATCTTTCCCTGTAATCAAATCCCTTCTCAGAAATATAAAAGATCTTGTTTCTACCTGTTTTGGCCTAGAGAGAGAAAATCTTCTAGAGAGAGGTGATTCAGTTTTTAAATATTTTTGGATGGAAAAATATCTCATCTTATTAAAATAAATTCTCTCAAAACAGAAGTTCAAAAAGAATTTCAGAAGGTGCATTAGAAACAAATTATAATATGTTCAAAAGGCCTTATCGCGTAAGGGTCCAGATTTTCTGAAAATTTTAGATTAAGGTTCTAAGGGGCCAATTAGATTAATCCAAATGTAGGGAGGAGGTAAATTGAATAAATTAAAAAAATCCTCCAAAAAATGAGTAAATACTCACATAAGATGAAGAGTGGACTAAGGACCAAAGGAAATACTAAAAACATGAATTTTCGACACCTCTCAGAGTGGGGATTCCCCCTCATGAAGTAGGCACCTTTTTCCCATCATTGCTTTTGAATTTCAAATCAATAAAATTACATATTTCATCTCTCCTTCTCCTAATTCAAAGCTAAATCCAAAAAGTAAACTAAACTGACCTAAAAATGGTCAAAAATTGACCAAACTGATTTGGAAAATTCTAGAATCAGTTTGCTTGGTTAGAAGCTCACTTTTTCCTATAAATAGAAGCCTCCCCCTTTGTAGAAGCTTAATAGTGTTTTATGCACTGTTACTCTACTCCTCCTCCCCAGAGCTAAAAATAATGAATTTATTGATAATTCATTAGTTTTTTGACCATTTCCTCTTCAAAAGAATTGGTGGCCACTCTTGTTGCAAACAAGAGTAGATCCCTCAAACCATCAAGCCAAAGGAAAGCTCACAAAAATTCATGTAAGCTAGAAATCCTACTTTTTCTTTATTCCATTTAATGGTTTTCTAATTTTTGTTTTCTTTAAAATGAAAAATGATGTTATGCCTTGTTGAAAAGGCTTTCCCCCTCTCTTCATTCTTGAATTCAGCCTTTCTTTATCCTAGATATGTAATCAAATTGTTAGAATTAAACTTTTCATATTATTTCTCTTTAAAAAGTGGAATTTGATTAGTTTAGAATGCTTTAAACCATTTGGGATAATTTCTAACTAACTTGAGAATGAAAAAAATTGAAAAATGGTCAGCCATACAAAGGAGGTTATGGCAAAATTTTCTTAAATTTTGTGAAATAAGTTTTATCTTTTATTATTCAAAAAGAGTAATTTCCATCGTTTGTGTATTCTAAAAGTGTTATTTCCATTCTAGGCATAGAAAAATGCATATTAGAAATATTTTTATTATAAAAGTGTTATTTCCATTAGAATTAATTTCTATGCATAGAAAGATGCATATTGGAGAATTTTTTTAATTCTAAAAGTGTTACTTTCATCAAAATTGATTTTTAATTCTAAAAGTGTTACTTTCATCAAAATTGATTTTTATGCATAAATAGATGCATAAAAGATTTTTTTTAATTATAAAAGTGTTACTTTCATCAAAATTGATTTTTATGCATAAAAGTTTTTTTTAATTATAAAAGTGTTACTTTCATCAAAATTGATTTTTATGCATAAATAGATGCATAAAAGTTTTTTTTAATTATAAAAGTGTTACTTTCATCAAAATTGATTTTTATGCATAAATAGATGCAGAAAAGATTTTTTTAATCATAAAAGTGTTACTTTCATCAAAATTGATTTTTATGCATAAATAGATGCATAAAAGAATTTTTTATTATTATAAAAGTGTTACTTTCATCAAAATTGATTTTTATGCATAAATAGATGCATAAAAGAATTTTTTATTATTATAAAAGTGTTACTTTCATCAAAATTGATTTTTATGCATAAATAGATGCATAAAAGAATTTTTTAATTATAAAAGTGTTACTTTCATTGAAATTGATTTTTATGCATAAATAGATGCATAAAAGAATTTTTTTAATTATAAAAGTGTTACTTTTATCAAAAATGATTTTTATGTATATTTCATCAAAGTTCATTTTATGCATAAATAGTTGCATACATAATTTTATATCAAAATAAGAGTTCTCTTTAATCCTATGTTTAAATCCCATGAATATTGGTAAATGAATAAGTAAATACTCTGTGAAAGAAAATTCTACCATTTCATATTCTCTAGGATGGTAATGAGAAAATTCAGAAAAACTATCGAAGTCGGAATTTTAGATAAATGATTAATTTATTCCTCATAGGAATTCGTGATTAGTTTTGAATTTGGTTAAGCAAATGCTCAATGAATGAAATTCAGTAAAGTAGTAATTGAAATATTACCCTTCGAGAAAGATAATTCAGGGAGAACCCTTTCCAGACTCAAACCTTGAATCAGACTATGACCAAGACATAACTCCTTTGTCAGTTTCAAGAAAAGACGATGTGACCAGTTCAGAAAAATTCACTCAAATCACCCACCGAATCTGAAATCAAGTTAAGACTCTTTGATTCTGATATGAGGAGCAAGGCTACAGAATTCAGGAAATTCTGTTGGAATTCAGAATTGCGATCTAGAAGTATTGGGATACGAATTTAAGATATACTCAATGTATTCAAAAGAAAATCAAAACTGAAAACTTGCATAGAAACCTTGTTTTCTTAAAGGATTGTCTTACGCCAGAATGTTGGAGGGAGCATTTGGTATATGTGTTTTTCTAAGGGAAGTTCGGTTGCAACAGCTAGCGGGGAGTGTGATTTGCGAGCCACCATGCTCTCCACTGAAGAGCGAAAGATCATCCTGCGAGCCATTCGCACAGAGGCAGTTTTCATAGTGTCACAATGTTCAGAAGAAGCTGTCAGAAAGACTAATGAGTCAGATATCCTCATGAGAGACCTCGTCGTGCAGATCTGGTAAAATGCACAGCGTCGTCTCAGCACAACAAACACAACCAATTTCACATGATTTTTTACTTCCACCACACAACTCTTATCCATTCATTTCCTACACAATGCACTACCAGAATGTAAAGGCAATTATGAATCTTATGTAATGGGAGCTGAAATTCCAAGAGGAAGGAAGAAACAAAGGTGTTTCCCCGGCAGTGGTACCAAAAATGTTATGGGCTACCACAATCAATTCACCTAAAGGATGAGCAATAGATCACAACCGTCATAGGGCACTTACCAATGCTTCGAACTTGAGTCCCTTGAGGCCTCCAAGCTCACTTGTTAAGCTCCAAACCTCCAAGCCCCACCTCCGCGCTGTCACCGTAGAGTCGCTCACACCGTCACATAAGGTAATCACTCTCTCTCACTCTCCCACACAAGCATGAATCATACAAGCATAGAAGAGGCACAATGCTAGAATGCTCCCTCTCTCAATCTCTCTCAAGCACAAAAGGGGATTGTGTCTTTTTATTATGAGATCACACTTGGGCGCCCAAAACTTACTTAACTAGGCCTTGGGTGGCCAATATCTCATAATGTACAACTTTTATAGTGCCGTTTCATGACACTTATTAATGTCCTCAATTGGAGGAGCATGCTTGTTAATCCAAAATGGGATTAACAATAATGGCAAAACTTTTAACTACATAAACCATTGCTAAGCCTTCCCTCTATATGGTGATATAACTCTTCTCAAGATTTTTGAGTTGTCTATTGGTGTAACTGGGACAGTTCATGTTCTTGCCAGGTTGAGCTGAAATACATTATATATAATATAAGTTGATGTATCAATATGTACGTGTGGAAGATGACATCCCACCTTGGTGCTCTGAGAATCAGAGCTATTATCAAGGCCTCCTTCTTAAGCTTATGGAATGATTCTTTGCACTCCTCAATCCACACAAAACATACCAACTGGGCATATAACTGTTTAGCAATTTTTGTATGCATGAATATGAGGTGTCTATAATACCATGTGTCACCCGTGAATCTTTAGAATACTTTTGGAGTTTTGGGTCTGTCAAGTTTTATAATTACTTGAATCTTTTCTTCATCTATGGAGATTCCATTTTTTGACACTATGTGCCCTAGGATCACACCCTGTCTCACACTTTTTTAGGATTCAAATAGTTTATATCATCGGCATCTTTCCAACACTAGTCTCAGATGGGCTATGTGCTCTTCTCTCAACTTTGAGTTCACGTGGAGATCATCCATGAAGATCTCTAATAAGAAATTCCTTAGGAAATTCTTGTAAAATGCAATGCACATATCTTTGAAACATAGTTAGTTTGCTCACTTTGTCATATGTCTTCAACACACCAAGATGACCTACAAGTGTGGTAAAGAATGCATCTTATGAAGCACCTTTGCTATGTAGGATGATGTAGAAACAAGATATACTCGATCCTTGTACCATAGGAGGTTGTTGTGAAGCTTGTAATTAGGAATATCTTCATGATTGCCTTGTTGTAATTTTCTATAAATGTGGGCGACACCCTCATTTAGAAGGCATTCCTCTTGAATCTCCTTAATCCAATCACTATAAACCTCCATAATTGATGCCATAGTGCAAGCCCACAATTTTAACAATGTATCTGCTACTACATTGGCCTTGCTTGGTGTGTATATCTCAAAATTATAACTTTGAAGAGTGGCCAGCCACCTCTTTTAATTGGAAGAGAGAGCTGATTGGGATAAGAAAATTTCAAGACCCTATGATCACCTCTCACCTTGAAGTACGAACCATATAAGTTATGATGCCACTTCTTAATAGCATGAAGGATAGAAAGCATCTCTTGCTCATAAACATGCAATGTCATCTTCTTTTCGGTAAGCTTTCTACTCTCAAAGGTAATAGCTCCATGCTCTTGATACAAAATAGTCCCAAGTCCTCTTCCAATTGCATCCGCTCTCACATATAAAGTCTTGGAGAAATCGAGATAAACAAGAAGGGGGAGGGGAATGTAAGCAAATCTATGAGCTCATTGAAGCTTTGGTTGGTGAAGGAATCCCAAAAGAAAGCTTCCCTCTTGAGAAGATTGGTAAGAGGTGCTGCTATTGATGCATAATGCTTGCTCCATGAATCTTCATAGAAAGAAGATAACCCTAAAATTCCTCTCAATTGAGTTGAATTTCTTGGTGTTGGCCAATATTGGACACATGCCACTTTCTTTGATCCACTCTTATGCCATCCTCTCCCACTAAAATGCCCAAGGTATTCCACTTCATTGACCATGAATGAGCATTTACTCTCTTTTTCATATAGCTTGTGCTCCCCCATCAATTCAAACACTTGCTTCACATGAGATAGGTGCTCTTCCTTGCTCTTTCTATATATCAATATGTCATCGAAGAACACTAGCACAAAGTTGAATAGAAAATGAGCTAATACCCTATTCATCAATGCATTTGTAAGAGCAAAGGGCATGACCATGAAGTGAAATAACCCTCTTTTGGTCCTAAATGCAGTCTTCTCTTCATCACCCTCCTTTATCTTTATTTAATGGTATCCTAATCTTAAATCAATCTTGGTGAAGAATGTTGCTCCCTTGAGCTCATCCAAGAGATCATCAATGTGTGGAATGGGGTACCTATTCTTGGTTGTGACTTTGTTCAAGTCACGATAATCAATGCACTTGAGAAAGGACCTAAAGCTTCTTCACCAATAGAACATGAGAAGAAAATGGAGCTTGTGAGGGTTGAACAAGACCAATGGATAAAAAATCTCACTTGCTTTGTCACTTCTTCTCTTTCCACCTTGGATAACCGATAGGGAGGCTTGTTGATGGCCTTTGCATTTGGTTCAAGTACAATGGCATGATCAATTTCTCTCTTAGGAGGCAAAATCTTTGTCACTTGAAATCTAAATAAGTTTGAAGATATTTTTCAAGTGACAAAGATTTTGCCTCCTAAGAGAGAAATTGATCATGCCATTGTACTTGAACCAAATGCAAAGGCCATCAACAAGCCTCCCTATCGGTTGTTGTCCAAGATAGAAAGAGAGGAAGTGACAAAGAAAGTGTAAGATTTTCTTTCCATGGGTCTTATTCAATCCTCACATTCTCCATTTGCTTCACCTATTATATTGGTGAAGAAGAAAAATGGGTCCTTTCATATGTGCATTGATTACTGTAACTTGAACAAAGTCACAATCATGAATAGGTACCCCATTCCATGCAGCATCGATGATCTCTTGGATGAGCTCAAGGGAGCAAGGTTCTTCACCAAGATTAATCTAAGATCGGGATACCATCAAATAAGGATAGAGGAGGGTGATGAAGAGAAGACCACATTTAGGACTAAAACAGGGTTGTTTCACTTCATGGTCATGCCCTTTGGTCTTACAAATGCACTGGTCACTTTCCAAGCATTGATGAATAGGGTATTGGCTCCTCTTTTTTTCAAGTTTGTGCTAGTGTTCTTTGATGATATATTGATATATAGCAAGAGCAAAGACGAGTACCTATCTCATGTGAAGCAAGTGTTTAAAGTGATGAGGGAGCACAAGCTATATGTAAATCCTCACTCATGGTTAATGAAGTGGAATATCTTGGGCATTTGGTGGGAGAGAATGGCATAAGTGTGGATCTAAATAAATAGCATGTGTCAAAGATTGGCTAACACCAAGCAATTCATTGAGAGGATTTTTGTGGTTATCTTCTTTCTATAGTAGTAGAAGATTCATGTAGCAAGCATTATGCCTCAATAGAAGCACCTATTATCAATATTGAAGCTTTCTTTTGGGATTCCTTCACCAAAAAAAGCTTCAATGAGCTTAAAGCTTTGCTTACATCAGCCCCTATTCTTGTTTATCGCAATTTTTCCAAGACTTTCTATGTGAGAGTAGATGCAAGTGGAAGAGGACTTGGGGCTGTTTTGTATCAAGAGCAAGGGGTTATTATCTTTGAGAGTAGAAAGCTTACCAAAAAGGAGATGGCATTGCATGTTTATGAGCAAGAGATGCTTGCTATCCTTCATGCTATCAAGAAGTGGCATCATTACTTATGTGGTTCCCAATTCAAGGTGAGAAGTGATCATAGGGTGCTGAAAGTTTTCTTATACCAACAAACTCTCTCTTCAAAGAAAAAGAGGTGGATGGTCACTCTTCAAAGTTATGATTTTGAGATATTATACACACTGGGCAAGGACAATGTAGTAGCGGTGGATGCATTATTAATAATGTGGGCTTGCACTATGGCATTGATTATGGAGGTTTTTATAGTGATTAGATTAAGGGGATTCAAGAGGAATGCCTCTTAAATGAGGGTGCTATCCAGATTTATACAAAATTATAGCAAGGTAATCATGAAGATATTACCCCCATAACAAGCTTCACAACAACTTCTTATGGTACAAGGATCAAGTTTATCTTGTTTTACCTCATCCTACATACTAAAGGTGCTGCATAAGGTGCATTCTTCTCCACTTGCAAGTCATCTTGTGTGTTGAAAACATATGACAAATTGAGCCTAGAAGTTTCTTTTGGAAAGACATGTGGAGGGATGTCAAAAAGTTTGTGTGATGAAACATCCTTCATGTCCAAGGAACAAGGATAGGCACGTCAACTACCCGGTGATTTACTTCATCCTCTACTCATTCGACATGGGAAGTGGACCCACTTATCAATGGATTTCATTATGGGTCTTCCCAAGACTAAGCATGGTGGGATTAAATATTTGTGGTGGTTGATTGGCTTACCAAATCAGCCCACTTCTTTGCTTCCAAAGTCAAATATGAAGCATCTCAAATTCCCAAACAATTAGTGGAGTATGTATTCAAGTTGCATGGTTGGCCACTCAACATAGTGTGTGATAGAGACACCAAGTTCATGGGGACTTTCGGGAGATCTTTATATGAGAACATGGGCATGCAAATTAATCCATCTAAATCCTATCATCCTCAAATGGATGGGCAAATGGAGTGTATCAACAAGTGTCTTGAGGTGTACTTAAGGCATTATTGTCATGATATACAAGCTTCATGGGATGAACGGTTGCATCTTGCCATGATATACAAGCTTCATTGGGTGAATGGTTGCATCTTGCCAAATTTTGCCATAATTCAATAAAGCATTTGAGAATTGGGATGTCTCCCTTTGAGGCTCTTTCTCGGTATCAAGTGCATATGTCTTAAATAGCCTTTCAAGAAGATAAGGTAATCAACCCATTGGCTGAAGAAGCAGAGTCGGAGAGAATGAGGTAAATTTCTTAACTATGTAATAGCAATATGAAGAAAGCCCAAGAGGTTATGAAGGCTAATGCAAATGAGCATAGGTGCAATGTGAAGTTTCTAGGGCTCCTGCCATAGGGCTATCATGAATCTCATTTAGAATCTTTCTCTTTAAATCTCCTCCTTCAAGAACAGACACTCAAATGATGAAGAATTGCAATCGTCTTCTAACCTATACCCTTGATTTTTCTTTATTTCTTGGGCTATCTTGCTTTCGTGCTTAAGAAAGGTGATTCCAGGGTCCAATAATTTGTCTGATCTAATTCTCTCCTTGGTCTTTATTATGGGTAAGGGGTTAGAAATCCTAGTTATCACAAGTAAGGAGGCTTTTATGCTAAGCACATCTACAAAAATGTTCTCTTTTTATATCCTACATTTGATCTCACAGTCAAATTCTTAAAGAGGCTTTATCCATCTTCTTTGCCTCATATTAAGGCCATTTTGAATGAAGATCCACTTTAAGCACTCATGAGGAGTTACTAAAGTTAACTTCTACCTAAGAAGATCATCACCAAAGTTTTAAGGCATATACTATTGCAAGTAGCTCTAAATCAGAGACATTATAAGAGACCATCAAAATGGAGTGTCCTTCTTGAGAAGTGTTATCAGCAGAGGGAGAAGCGATCTTGGCATATCAGGGGATGAAAATCCCTACCACCTTGTTAAACCTAATAATCCTTTAGCTGTCTTTATTGTCTTCAATTCTGGCTAGCCAATAATAGGTTGTATATTTGCTAGATGATATTCTATCCTTTGATACTATAAACCCTAGATATTCATTAGGATTGGTAAAGAAGGTACACTTTCTCTTCTTTAAAAAAAAGTCTGTGCTTTCTGAGGGTTTCCAAGACTTTGTGCACATGCTTCTCATGATTGGCAACATCTTTGGAATAGACCAAAATGTCATCAAAGAAGACCAGGATGAAATAATCTAGATGTTCCTTGAAGATCTGGTAGGAGGGACATTTGTTAATCCGAATGGCATTACTGTAAAATTATATTGTCTATATCATGCGTTAAAAGAAACCTATTAACTGAAGGTTAACATGAACCACTAACATGAATCAATGCACACATGTGTATCTCTATGTGACAAGCTTAGTGGAAGTGTGTTATTCACAAGTGGAGATGAGCCATTTAAATGAGCCAAAAGCATGCAGCACAACCAGTGTAAAGTCACTATAGGATGTACACGTATAATAGGCATCTTATAGGCAAGTCACTATAGGATGTACACGTATAATAGGCATCTTATAGGCACTGCCTATAATATAATTTTCCACCCGCACTTATGTATTATGTCTGCCTAAGTGAGAATTGATAACTTGTTCCAATCATTATATTTCTTGCATAATTATGCTTAATGATTTACTCAAGGGATGACTGAGCCAAGTGAAAGAGCTGATATCCACCTAATGTGTGCCTAGATAAGGTTAGAAAATAGGTGGGTGACCAATTAGTTATTGGGTGTGGACACCCAAACCTATAACTCCCTTGTATATAAGTGAACTTATTTAACGAGAAAGGGACATTACCTTGAGTGTTGATTGTGAGTGTGCTCTTTCTCCTTGTGCTCTAGCTCTCTACCCTATCCTCTTGCCCTTTTGGTAGTGCCGTTGAGATATCGAGCTCGTCTAGTGAGGCGGTGGACACTGATGACCCGCCTGGGAGATAGGCCCCACACTTACACCACTGGCATGGTGGGTGAGATCTTGGGTGATATGCGGCCAGTGGGATGACAGGCTGTATGACAGCCATTCTAGAGACTGGCATAGTTATAGCGCCAGCTCATTTAGTCGGGTTCACACTATAGAGAACCTGTGTATGTATTGGTTGAGTACCTTTCATATTATGTGTACTCTTATCTTGTATATGGTGTGTTGAGTGTTGAGTAGAGAAGAAGAAGATTTTCAGCCTCTCACCTTGTGTGTTCTCTATTAGGGTTTTGTGAGTGTGTGTGTGTGTGCTTGCAAGAGCTCAAGCTCTCTTCCCCCCTGCATCTTTTCATGGTATCAGAGCCTGGTTCGTGCTAAGGGCTGAGCTGCAAGCAAGAGAACCACAGGAAGCGGTACGAGGGTAAGAGCTTCAACTACTCTTCCCTATTTGTGTTGGTGACTACACCCTTGTCGGGAGCTCTACGGGAGGCACCGGCAACGATCTCTGATTGAGGAGCTTTCTTCGCGGGAGTAAAGCTATTGGGCAACTATATAGTCTTACGGACCTACGGACTGAATTTTTCGGGCCGAAAATGCGTTTCGGGCGCGTCTGGACCTCCGTTTTTCAGAAAGCAGGCGATTTCGAGCACTGCGAGTAAGTCATCGATTCTTTGCAGAACTCTGTTTTAAGAATTGCAGGAAGACAGATTGACTGTGCAGACACCGTGGGTGCTGCAAAGAGGTCTACAGTTGCCATTGGGTGTATGTATGCACATTGAAGTCACTGGTTGTGACATTTGAGAGTACTACAGTACCGATGTGCAGAAAATACAGCAGTTTGTGTAGAAAAACCAGAGTGCAGTTTCTGGTAAAATTGTGTGTTTGGCAAGATGTCAAATGATGGGATAACTCAGATTGTGGCTGAGAAACTTGACAAGAATAACTTCCATGCTTGGAGGTTCAGGTTGACGAATTTCCTAATGGGAAAAGACTATTGGGACTACATAGAAGGTGAGCATGAAGAGGCACCGGAGATACCGCGACTGCTGCTGCAGATGTGTATTGGCTATCCATTAGTATACAGGACACCATGATTGGGCATATTCAGGATGCCAAGTCCCCCAAGGAGGCGTGGGACACCTTGGTAAAGCTCTATGAAACAAATACCAAGGCACGTAAGATACAGTTGAAGAATGAACTTCATACTGTGGAGAAAAAGGGCATGTCTGTGAATGACTATGCGCTGAAGATAAAGGGTATTGTGGAATCCCTTGCATCTATTGGTGTGTTAGTAGATGATGATGACAAGGTGGAGGTCTGTCTACGTGGTCTTGGGCCACAATATAAGGCGTTCAAGACGTCTATTCAGACTCGGGAAAACATTCCCAACTTTACAAATTTGGTGTCTATGCTTATTATTGAAGAGAAGAGCTTGGGTGAAGACCAACAGTCTTCACAAAGCAAAAACAGTTCAGAGCAACAGGCCTTCTACACGAGTTCAGGAAGAGGACGAGGTAGAGAAGGCCGTGGACGCGGTCAAGGAGGTGGCCGAACAGGTAATCAGAATTATGGCCAGCAGCAGCAGCAGCAACAACAACAGTCCTAGAATCAACAACAACAACAACAACACGCAGGTGGAAGAGGCAAATTCAGAGGCAGGGGGAGTCAAAGAGGCCGTGGAAATTGGCAAAGGCAGTACAATGATGCACGTGAATGCTATTATTGTGGTAAGCCTGGACATGTGCAGGCAGAATGTTATAAGAAGCAGGCTGACATGCAAAATGGGAAATTGCAGCAAAACAACTATGCATCCTCAAGCAGAAATAATGAGGATAATGAAAGGTTGTTTGTTATGCAGCATGTCGTGAATGCCATGTCTGAAAATGTTGATGCAGCACAAAAAGATAATGTATGGTATGTGGATTCAGGTGCTTCGAACCACATGACAAGTCATGGGGAGTGGTTCAAGGAGATGGAAAACCCAGAAAGACCAGGTTTTGTGGAAACAGGGGATGACACTGCGCTCATCCAATTGCCCACGTTGGAGATGTGCCATTGTCTATGTAGGATGGCAAAGTGAAGTACCTTGCAGATGTACTTCATGTACCAAACATAACAAAGAATTTGGTTTCAGTTGGCCAGATGATTGAGCAGGGTTTGCAGGTTCGGTTTAACCCTGATGGATGTTATGTTGAAGATTTTAAAGACAAGTGCAGGTTGGTTGCAAAAGGCAACAGAGTGGGCAGAATGTTTACGTTGAATGTAGACATGCCTGAAATGAGTGTTGCGATGTTTGCAAATGGTTCAGGAGTTGTTGCAGACACAGACATATGGCGTAAAAGAATTGGACATGTAAATGTGCAGAGATTGAAGTCTATGCAGACAAAAGGAATTGTGATAGGGCTGCCAAAATTTAAAGTGGAAGGTATGCAGAAAATATGTGAAGCATGCCAATTTGGGAAGCAAACAAAGCATGTGTTTCCACGTAACAGATATGTGAGCAGAAATGCACTAGATGTTATGCATTCAGATGTATGGGGTTCTACGAAGACCATATCTATGGGAGGCTGTAGGTACTATGTGACTTTCATTGATGACCACACAAGGAAAGTGTGGGTATATTTCATGAAGGAGAAGAGTGAGGTGTTCACTCACTTTCAGAATTTCAGAGTTTTGGTTGAAAAGCAAACAAGGAAATATGTAAAGTGCCTAAGGTCAGATGGAGGGGGAGAGTATTTCTCCAATGAGTTCTCTGAATTTTTGAAGAAGAATGGTATTCAGAGACAGTTTACATGCAGATACACTCCGCAGCAAAATGGAGTTGCTGAGCAAAAAAACAGGCACATTGCTGAGATTGCGCGAGCATTGATGGAAGAGAAGAATATGCCGCATTGCTATTGGGCTGAGGCTGTTTCTACAGCTGTATACATCATGAACAGGACTCCAACTGCAGCCATACATGATGTAACTCAAGAGGAGAGGTTTACTGGCAGAAAACCAGATTTGTCTCATCTGAAAGTTTTTGGATGCATTGCATATGTGCATGTGCCAGATGAGCTGAGAACTAAGCTGGATCCGAAAGCTGAAAAATGTGTGTTTATTGGATATTCCCTTGAGCAAAAGGGATACAGGTGTTATAACCCTGGTACACGTGAGTTGAGGGTAAGCAGGGATGTTGTCTTTGATGAGATGAGCAGCTGGTATGCTGTTGAAAAAGAAGCTGTCGGGGCTGATGTGAGTGGAAGTGTGGTTGCACAGAATGCAGGTCAGCAATCACAGTCTTTGAGTGGACCAGGAGAGTCCTCATCTAGTGGGTCTGTTGATAGACCATGGAGTGGCAGGCTGCGTCATAATACCAGTCCTGCAAATGTGATTACTACATCACGTAAAGGAAAAGAGAAAGTGGTTGAGCCCCTTGGTATGCCTGACATTTCTGCAGGGCATTCTCATGTTGATGGAGAGTCTAGTGGGTCAGATATGAGCCTTGATGAGGAGCTTGGGATCCCAGCTATGAGAACACCTGGTGTAAAGAAGGCTATGGAAGCCGTGAATGAAAAGCTGCGAAGATCTGGTAGAGTGAAGAACCCTGTGCAGAGGTTTACTTATGATGGTTATGTGGCACATCACTATGCATATATGGCAAAGGTTGTGCAGGTTGTTGAGCCCACATGCATTGATGAGGCTGTTGGAAATGTGTGTTGGGAGAAAGCTATGGATGAGGAGATGGATGCACTATATGGAAATGAAACTTGGGATTTAGTGAAATTGCCTGAAGGCAAGAAAGCCATTGGATGCAAGTGGGTGTACAAAGTTAAACATAACAGTGATGGAAGCATAAACAGGTACAAGGCTAGATTGGTAGCCAAAGGATATGCGCAGACATATGGCATTGATTATGAGGAAACTTTCAGCCCAGTTGCCAAGATGGCAACAGTGAGAGTTGTGATAGCAGTGGCTGCGTCAAAGCAATGGTCTTTACATCAGATGGATGTAAAGAATGCATTCTTGCATGGGGATTTGCAAGAAGAGGTGTATATGTTGCAGCCACCTGGATATGAGGATGTGAGTCACCCCGAGCATGTTTGCAGGTTGAAGAAAGCCTTATATGGCTTAAAACAAGCACCAAGAGCATGGTCTGACAAGATTTCTGAATATCTTGTCACTATTGGCTTTCATGTAGCCAATGCAGATTTCTCATTGTATGTGAGACATGGTGATAGAGGAGTTGTGCTTGTTGTCATCTATGTAGATGACTTGATCATTACGGGGGACCATGATGCAGAGATCTTTGATGTAAAGATCTCGCTAAGACAGAAGTTTGAGATGAAGGATCTGGGGGAGCTCAGATATTTCTTGGGCATTGAGGTGATTAGGTCACCACATGGTATTGGATTACTGCAGAGACAGTATGGCTTGGACATGTTGTCCAAGTATGGTATGTTAGGTTGTAAGCCTATTTCTGTGCCATTGGATCAGAATGGCAAGTTGAGTGCAGATTCAGGAGAGATCTTGGAGGATCCTACTATGTACAGGAGCATAGTAGGAAGTTTGATCTACATGACGATCACCAGACCAGATTTGAGCTATGCTGTTGGGTTGGTGAGTCAGTTTATGCAGGTTCCACGGAAACCGCATTTGGATGGAGTGAGACGCATACTGAGGTATGTGAGGTCTACTTTGCATTGTGGACTATTCTATGAGAATGGGACAGAGATATGTGTACATGGGTACACAGATGCTGATTGGGCTGGTAGTATCTCAGATAGAAGATCTACCAGTGGATTCATGTTTTCTTTGGGGAGTACTGCTGTGACTTGGAGCAGCAAGAAGCAGCCTACGGTTGCTCTATCGAGTACAGAGGCCGAGTACAGAGGAGCTGCTATGGCAGCATGTGAGGTAGCTACTTGCAGATTTGGGTCTATCAGTGGATAGACAAGTTGTCATTTTCTGTGATAACATTAGCACTATACAGTTGGCCAGGAACCCAGTCTTTCATGCTTGTACGAAGCACATAGAGGTCCACTACCACTTCGTCAGAGAGAAGGTCTTGGCAAGAGACCTTGACCTTGTTTATGTCAGCACAGAGGATCAGGTAGCTGACATCTTCACCAAAGCATTGGGTACAAAGAAGCTCCGCAGATTCAGGGCTTCGCTTGGTGTACATGAGATGGAGTTGAGCTCGAGGGGGAGTGTTGAGATATTGAGCTCGTCTAGTGAGGCGGTGGACACTGATGACCCGCCTAGGGGATAGGCCCCACACTTACACCACTGGCATGGTTGGTGAGATCTTGGGTGATATGCAGCCAATGGGATGACAGGCTGTATGACAGCCATTCTAGAGACTGGCATAGTTATAGCGCCAGCTCATTTAGTCGGGTTCACACTATAGAGAACCTGTGTATGTATTGGGGGTTGAGTACCTTTCATATTATGTGTACTCTTATCTTGTATATGGTGTGTTGAGTGTTGAGTAGAGAAGAAGAAGATTTTTAGCCTCTCACCTTGTGTGTTCTCTATTAGGGTTTTGTGAGTGTGTGTGTGTGCTTGCAAGAGCTCAAGCTCTCTTCCCCCCTGCATCTTTTCATAGTGCTTGTGTGGTGCTAGTGAGAGAGAGAGAGAGGGCTATTGTCTTGTGCAGTGGGGCATGGTCTTGCAACACTTAGGAGTTCCAAGCTCTACGTTGATAATTTTTATGTGGTGACAACAGGAGTTGGGTCTTTTGAATCTTTTCGGGGTTTCCTCTTCTATAAAAGGAAAAGGAGCAAGTACCCTATTCATCAATGCTTGGAAAGTGGCTAGTGCATTTGTAAGACCAAAGGGCATAACCATGAAGTGAAACAACCTTATCACAGTCGGAATAGGTACCCCATTCCACACATTGATGATCTCTTAGATGAGGTCAAGGGAGAAAAATTCTTCACCAAGATTGATCTAAGATCGGGATACCATTAAATAAGAATAAATTAGGGTGATGAAGAGAAGACTACATTTAGGACTAAAAGAGGGTTGTTTCACTTCATGGTCATGCTTTTTGGTCTTACAAATGCACCGGCCACTTTCCAACCATTGATAAATAAGGTATTGGCTCTTTTTCTATTCAAGTTTGTGCTAGTTTCTTTGATGACATATTGATATATAGCAAGAGAAAGGAAGAGCACCGATCTCATGTGAAGCAAGTGTTTGAAGTGATGGGGGAGCACAAGCTATATGAAAAAGAGAGCAAACGCTCATTCATGGTCAATGAAGTGGAATATCTTGGGCATTTGGGAGAGAACGGCATAAGAGTGGATCCAAAGAAAGTGGCTTGTGTCAAAGATTGGCCAACACCAAGTAATTCAACTCAATTGAGAGGATTTTTGGGGTTATTTTCTTTCTATATTAGAACATTTACGGAGCAAACATTATGCATCAACAATAACAACACCTATTATCGATCTTCTTAAGAGGGAAGCTTTCTTTTGGGATTCCATCACCAATAAAAGCTTCAATGAGCTCAAATATTTTCTTACATCAGCCCCCATTCTTGTTTGTCCCAATTTCTCTAAGACTTTCTATGTGAGAGCAGATGCAAGTGGAAAAGGACTTGGGACTATTTTGTATCAGGAGCATGGAGTTATTTCCTTTGAGAGTAGAAAGCTTACCGAAAAGAAGACGACATTACATGTTTATGAGCAAGAGATGCTTGCTATCTTTCATGCTATCAAGAAGTGGCATCATTAGTTATATGGTTCCCACTTCAAGGTGAGAAGTGATCATAGGGTGTTGAAATTTTTCTTATATCCCAACCAACTCTCTCTTCCAAGAAAAAGAGGTGGCTGGCCACTCTTCAAAGTTATGATTTTGAGATATCATACACACCGGGCAAGGACAATGTAGTAGCGGTGGATGCATTGTCAAGAATGTGGGTTTGCACTATGGCATCATTTATGGAGGTTTATAGTGATTGGATTAAGGGGATTCAAGAGAAATGCCTCCTAAATGAGGGTGCTACCCACATTTACAAAAAAAATTATAGCAAGGTAATCATGAAGATATTCCCCATTACAGACTTCACAATAACAACCTCTTATGTGGTACAAGGATCGAGTGTATCTTGTGTCTACCTCATCCTACATACCAAAGGTGCTTTATAAGATGCATTCTTATCCACTTGCATGTCATCTTAGTGTGTTGAAGACATATGACAAAGTGAGAAAAAGTTCCTTTTGGAAAGTCATGTGGAGGGATGTCAAGAAGTTTGTGATGGAACATCCTTCATCTCAAAGGAAAAAGGATAGCCGTCAACTCCCTGGTGATTTACTTCTTCCTCTACCCATTCCGGATGGGAAGTAGACCCACATATCAATGGATTTCATTACAGGTCTTCCCAATACTAAGCATGGGTGGGATCAAATATTTATGGTGGTTGATTGGCTTACCAAATCATCCCACTTCATTGCTTCCAAGGTCACATAAAGTGTGAAACAATTCATGAAGCATGTATTCATGAAGCATGTATTCAAGTTGCATGGTTTCCCACTCAACATAGTGTGTGTGATAGAGACACCAAGTTCATGAGAACTTTTCGGAGATCTTTGTATTCTTGAGAACATGGACATGCAAATTACTCCATCTAATGTCTATCATCCTCAAATGGATGGGAAAACGGAGTGTACCAACAAGTGGCGTGATGTGTACTTAAGGCGTTATTGTCATGATATACAAGCTTCACGGGATGAATGGTTGTATCTTGCCACATCTTTCCATAATTCAAGTAAGCATTTGAGCATTGGGATGTCTCCCTTTGAGGCTCTTTATGGGTATCAAGTGCATGTGCCTTCAATAGGCTTTCAAGAAGACAAGGTAGTCAACCCATTGGCTAAAGAAGAGTTGAAGAGAACGAGGCAACTTCTTGAACTATGTAAGAACAATATGAAGAAAGCCTAAGAGGTTATGAATGCTAATGTGGATGAGCATAGGCGCAATGTGAAGTTTCAAGACGGAGATTATGTACACTTGAAGCTACCCAAGACTTGTCACAACACTCTTAAAGGGTCTACCAATCCTACATTTGCTCATAGGTACTTTGGTCCATTCCTAGTACTCAAAAGGGTTGGTGATTTGGCCTACAAGCTTGACCTTCCCTCTTCTACAAGAATTCACAATGTGTTTCATGTATCTAAACTCATAAGTATGTGTGTTCTATACCTCATGAAGTGGAAGAGATTCCACCTATGGTGGATGAAGAGGGTGAGATCATTTATGAGCTAGAGAGAATTGCGGGAAGAAGAACAAGAGAGTGAAGGAATAGAAGCATAGAGGAGTTCCTCATTAAATAGAAGCATTTACCTATGGGGAAGAGGCTACATGGCAGCCACTTTCTTATGTGCAACAACAAGGGCTATTAGGAAGATGGGGCTTGACCATATGGCATGCATTTTATGGGCTTTATAACTCCTACGATGGAAGGATCTGCAAGGGTTTTTTATCACTACATGGTCTGTCATAACAGTCACTATGCATCAAGAGCACTACTTTCATGTTTTGAGGATCTAGTTCCACATTGACTATGCTGTGGATTCATGGAATCTCGATATGGTTTATACGACATCAGCATGGCTGATTTTGGAGATCCTTCCATAGCTTTATGGTTATGATTATAACCTTTACTTCTTATTGATGTATATGTGAGATACGACGATTGTACACTTCATAGATTTTGAGGACAAAATCCTTGGGAAGAGATAGTTTATAAATAAAGTAGTAACTTTAATAGTTGGGTTTAGGATTATGGCTGTTGGGCACATGGATTCTCTTATGTATCTTTTGATCATTTGACATTTGAATGAACCATGAAGCTTTGAGCTACCACACTCTGGCTTATGGAAGGCTATTTCCATTCTCATGGTGGGAGATTAAACCATTTAGGCATTATCTATGCTATGTGTGTGATTCTTGCTGATTGTATGCTAGTCTCTACATGATGATTTGTCCCATTTCTTAGCTTCCTAATCTTTCCTTAATCTTACATTAGTAATTCTCCATTTCAGTCCATGAATTTTTTCACATACCTGGGATGTACTTCCACATAGAGCTCCTGCTATAGCCCGGGCTATCATGAGCCTCATTTAGAATCCTTCTCTTTAACACTAGTTCTGTAATTGGACACTAAAGTGTCCTGAGGACACTAAAGTGTCCTGAAAGTTAGCATTTTTCTTGAATTTTTGTGGGCAATCTATTAAGAGTTTTGAAATGCTTAACATCCACAGATGTTCCTCAAGACCCAAAAAAAATTTGAGATTTTTTAAATTGCACTTTTCTTAGCTTTTGCAAGGCAATATTTTAATTTTCTTAGACGCATGCTGATAAAACGCATGATTTTTGCTGTTTTCAAAATAGTAGTAATTTGTACATAACTTTTAGAAGGGACATAGTTTGATCATGAAACTTGTCTTGATGGAAAGCCCATGATGTAAACTAAATCTTGGAATCATCAAATGATAATTATTGGATAAATTTTTGACTCGCTAATATTGAAATGATGTTTTTTATACAGGTGGAGCATGAATTTTTCTCCTTTCATATGCAAGCTAATAATGTAAAACTTGAGGTGCACCCATGTTATATAGGGTAAATACTACTTTGTTTTGAATTTTCCAAAACTTTAGAGCCACTTTTTGGGCCTCTTCTCATACACGGCCTTTTGCGCAACCTGTTTTTAATACGTAAAATGTCTAATTATGAGCCTAATTTTGATTTTCATCAAAGGAGAAAGCTGTGTAAGTGCATTATTTGTTGTAACTATAGGTGTAGACTACTTGTGCAAGCATAGTTATGATTAGTTTTTGAAAAAAGATGATCAAATTTTGTATTTTTGTTTTTTACAGTTTTTTTAGAACTAGGCGATAAGAACCTACTTAAGTGGAGGCTAAGTTAGTGTCATACACATCAAATTATGGCTTATTTATCTCATCTCAAGCATGAAAACCAATAATCAACATTCTCATTGACAGGGCTACAATTTTTTTTAGTGGCGTGATTGAGTTTTGATAATACGCGTTACTTTTGCTGATTTTATACAACTTTTTTAGAAAAAATTCTAGGAAAGGAAAATGATTTTTTTGGTGAACTTCTACCTCCTTGGACTGATGTATGCTATCAAAATATCTTGGGAAAAATGCTATTGATATCATTGGATTTTTTTTTTGAGAGAATGATGCTTGCATATTTGGAAAAATCCTGAAAATCTTGAAAAATGTTCATTTTCAAGACATATGCTACTTTGTTGCTTATGTACTTCCAAATAAAAAGTCATTTTATATGTTTAGCATTTTTTACATAAGCATAGGGTTATGTTCTACATGCCCAATGAAGCATTGTGGTTTTTAAAGCCTACATTAAGAGTTTGATTTTTTTTCGCAACCCCCCAAAAAAGGACACTCAAGTGTCCTGTTTTGGTACCAAACTAGTGTTAAATATCCTCCTTCAAGAATAGATAGGCGGTTGTTGAAGTATTGACAATCATCTTCTAACCTGTACCCTTGATTTTTCTTTATTTCTTGGGTTGTCTTGCTTTCCTGCTTAAGCAAGGTGATGCCAGGGTCTAATATTGGGCCTACCACCTGCTAAGCCTAAGAATCCTTTGGCTTTCTTTATTATCTTTGGTTTTGGCCAGCCAATAATAGGTTGTATCTTTGCTAGATGATATTCTATCCTTTGACACTATGAACCCAAATATTCAATATGATTGGTAAAGAAGGGACACTTTCTCTTCTTCTTAGAAAAAATGTGTGCTTTTTTGAGGATTTCCAAGACTTTGCGCGTATGCTTCTCATGATTGGCAACATCTTTGGAATAGACCAGAATGTAATCAAAGAAGACCAGGATAAAAATCTAGATGTTCTCTGAAGATCTCCTATATTAACCTGATTGAAGATAGCAAGGACATTTGTCAATTCGAATGGCATTACTATAAATTCACAGTGTCTATATCGGGTGTTAAAAGCAATCTGCTAACCCAAGGTTAATATGAACCACCAACATGTATCAATGCACACATTTGTATCTCTACAACAAGCTTAGTGGAAGTGTTTATTATTCCAAGTCGAGATGAGACATCCATAACAAGCTAGGAGCATGCACAAGCAGTGAAAAGTCACTAAAGGATGTACAAACATAATGGGCAATGCCTATAAGATCCTTGTCCACCCTCACTTATGTGTTGTGTTTGTTTAAGCGAGAATTGATAACTTGTTTCAATCATTATATTTGTCGCGTAATTACATTTAATAATATACTCAAGGGATGACCTAGCCAAGTGAAGGAGCCGACATCCGCATAATGTGTGCTTAGACTAGCCTAGACAAGGTTAGACGATAATTGGGTGCCCAATTAGTTATTGGGTCTGGACATCCAAACTTATAACTCCCTTGTATATAAGTGAATTAGTCTAATGAGAAAGGGACATTCCATTGAGTGCTGATTAAGAGTGTACTCTTTCTCCTTGTGCTCTAGCTCTCTACCCTATTCTTTTTCCCTTGTGGTAGTGCTTGCATGCTAGTGAGGGTGTGGGTGTGTGTGTGTGTGTGTGAGAGAGAGAGAGAGAGAGAGAGAGAGAGAGAGAGAGAGAGAGAGAGAGAGAGAGAGAGAGAGAGAGAGAGAGAGAGAGAGAGGTATTATCTTTCCAGGTGGGGCATGGTCTTGCAACACTTAGGAGTTTCAAGGTCTACATGGATAAATCTTATGTGGTGACAACAGGAGTTGGGTCTTCTAGAGTGCTAGCCAGTATCTTTGCAGGGTTGCCTCTTCTCTATGAGGAAAAGGAGCCAATACCCTATTCATCAATGCTTGGAAAGTGGCTAGTGAATTTGTAAGACCAAAGGGCATGACCATGAAGTGAAACAACCCTCTTTTGGTCCTAAATGTGGTCTTCTCTTCATCCCCCTCCTTCATCCTTATTTGATGGTATCCTAATCTTAGATCAATCTTGGTGAAGAACCTTGCTCCCATGAGCTCATTCAAGAGATCATCAATGCATGGAATGGGGTACCTATTCTTGATTGTGACTTTATTCAAGTCACAATAATCAATGTACATATGAAAGGACCCATATTTCTTCTTCACCAATATAAAAGGAGAAGAAAATGGAGATTATGAGGGTTGAATAAGACGCATGGAAAGAAAATCTTGCACTTGCTTTGTCACTTCCTCTCTTTCCACCTTAGACAATCAATAGGGAGGCTTGTTGAAGGCCTTTGCATTTGGTTCAAGTACAATGGCATGATAAATTTCTCTCTAAGGTGTCAAACTCTTTTTTGGAACTTGAAAAATATCTTCAAACTCCTTATGAAGTGCTGGGCACTTGAAAAATATCTTCAAATCCCTTCATAAGGAGTTTGAAGATATTTTTCAAGTGCCAAAAAGAGTTTGCCACCTAAGAGAGAAATTGATCATGCCATTGTACTTGAACCAAATGTGCAAAGGCCACCAACAAGCCTCCCTATTGGTTTTCCAAGGTGGAAAGAGAAGAATTGGCAAAGCAAGTGCAAGATTTTCTTTCCATGGGTCTTATTCAATCCTCACAATCTCCATTTGCTTCTAATGTTCTATTGTGGTGAAGATAAAAGATGGTTCCTTTCACATGTGCATTGATTATTGTGACTTGAACAAAGTCACAACCAAGAATACTTACTCCATTTCATAGATTCATGATCTCTTGTTTGGATGAGCGCATTGGAGCAATGTTCTTCACAAAGATGGATCTAAGATTGAGATACCATCAAATAAGGATAAAGGGGGGTGATGAAGAGAAGACCACATTTAGGAGGAAATCCATGACACTTGATGACAACCTGAGAGCACTACACGACCATATCCTGAGGGAGATGATGATTCACGAGAGGCAATTTGCACTCAGAGAATCCATGATGGGAGAAATTCAAAAGGAAAACATATCCAACTAAGGGTGGATGTCACAAAATTCAAAATGTAACTCCTTGCAGACTATACCTTTATACATCGGTTCCAATGTGATGTGTCCCATGACCATAGCCAATGTGCCTTCAATAAGGCCTAACATAAGAAAGAAGTGGGAGCCTTGATAGTGATCCTCTCTGCTGTGCTACTATTATAATGGCTAAATACTTAACATCATGGAAGCTAGAAGCATAGAAAGATGTCCACAAGCCGTAAACTCAAAGATTTGTTATAATCATTTACATAAAGTGCATTTTGTGCAGTACAAAAATATGGCTTGAGAATGTTGCCATGCATTCAAAGTAATGTTAGCTAGTTAATATACCCCCTCCCTAATCACAATTTTGTTCTTAGAATTACTAGCAGAGTGAAACTTCATGGGAGTCAATGATAGAAGCTTAAAGTTCTTGTAGAAGTAGAAATCAAAATGGGACTTCGTGTATTATTGGGTGGTATGGTGAAATGCCTTGTAGGATGACCAGAAGAAAATTTTGAACATATCTTCAAATGTGAGAATTTTCCAACCTTCCATCCCTCTATACTCGCTTGTACTAGCCTTTATTGATGTCAAAGGCCCTGGGGAATTTTATCAAAAGCATGCCAATCTAGGAACTCCACAAGGAGGACAATGATGACCTAGAAAAGCAAATAGTGATGATGATGTGGGATTCCAACACGTCTGTAGTAGACTCGATTGCCCATCGTGTAGGCACACTAAATCACTAGGGTGCTCTCTAGGGCAGTATGCCCTCAGGAGTTGGCATCATGGGCTAGGGAGATGGCGACCACTCTATCCCAGTCCACTATGCACTCACACAAACTCAAGAATGGAATACACACAAGAGATACCTAGAGCGGCATGCACACAATACAAGGTGGGAAGTAGGCAAGAGTTGGACAGCACAAAAACATATATTGCATGGGGATCACCTCTCAGTACACCAGAGTCTCTCATATACAACGGGCATGGCCCCTTGGGCTATCACAAGCCAAGTGCTAAAAGTGGACACTGAGACAGATGCCGCTGGAGTAGGTGAGAGGTGCCAAGCACAAGTCGGTGAGCACCGCTTCCCATTGGCGGTCAAGTGGGTGGTAGACAAACTTGGGGAGTGGGGCCACAGAGATTCCCACCTTGTGTGATTGGTGGGTGGCCTTGAGGTTCATGACCTTGGGGTGCCGAATTGGGGGTGCCTGATCTTGGGGGTTCATGAGCTTGGGGTGCCTGACCTTGGGGGTGCCCGATCTTGGGGGTTCATGAGCTTGGGGTGCCTAACTTGGGGGCTGCCCGATCTTGGGGGTTTATGAGCTTGGGGTGCCTGTTCTTGGGGGTTCACGAGCTTGGGTGTGCTTGACTAGTGGTAGAGGGTGGCTACAGGTTCCCCACCAATTAATCTGTTCACCATCCCGGTGAACACTAGAAGAAGAGAGGAACATGTTGAGGTGAAGTTGTAGATGGACCGCTGCTGCCAGTCTAGGAGAAGGTGGTGATGAGGAAGTAGGACCACCATGAGTCCGAGAGGAAGTGTCGAGGCCTCATCCAAATGAAAAGGAAAACACCAATGCCCTTGGTGCATAGTACTTCAACAAATGCGACGATGATGTAATGCTAAGAAAACAACCAAAAGTGAGTGGCCACAGTTGCACTATTTTCTGCATGGTACTTCAAACAGCTGAAATTTCCAGCCTGGCGCTTAATGGGTCCTCCAGTTTATCAAGGGTCCTGTTAGCCACATGTGTGGAGGCCATCGGTCGATGCAAAAACTAAGAGTGATAGCCACAAGTGTCCAGAGAAAGATGATGTGTAAAGGGTTGGGACTAAAAGGGGAAAAGGTAGATTCAGCACAATGAGGGCGAGACAGAGAGGCATGGTCGATCGGATGAAAAGCGTGGGGTGCACAGGATGGAGGGTGTGGAGAAGTGTGGGGGTGCGCAAGATGGAGGGGGGAGCAAAGAGGGGGTGGCTAGGTGTGTGTAAGGAGGTGTGGGGGTTCACAAGAAGGAGGGGGACAGAGGGTGGGTAGTCAGAGTGTAGGGGTGCACAAGATGGAGGGGCGAGTGTAGAGGGGGTGGAGAAGCATGGGGGTGCACAAAAAATGGAGGGGAAAACGAAGAGGTGGTGACCAAGTGTGCGCAAGGAGGTGTGGGGGTTCACAAGATTGAAGGTGGTGGTGAAGGTGAGTGTGCACAAGTTGGGGGTGCACAAGGTGAGATGGCCCGGGGTGTGCACAATGTGGGTGGGGTGGGAGGGTGCACATGTGCACAAGGGGTATGGGGGTGATTTTGTTTTTTGTTTTTTTTCTTTTGTTTTGAGGCAGTATGGGGGTGCACAAGGTGAAGGGCCGTGGGAGTGCACAAGGCAAGGATAGGGGTGCTTTTTTGGTTTTTTTCTGGTTGGGGGTGCGCAAGGGTGGGTATGGGGTGCATAAGGGGGATGGGGGTGCATGTGGATGAAGGTGGCAAGGGGAGGGCGGCCCTGATGAGGATGATATATTTTTGTGTAAAGGGTGCACAAGGGCATGGGGTCCCCAAGGGATGGCAAGGCAGCCGGGGGTCCCCAATATTATGGAGGACACTGAAAGGCAAAAGGGGAGCAAGGGAGGCAAGAGCCATGGTGGGGTGCAAGGTGAAGTTTGGGGGTTCCCAAGGAGTCCAAGGTGAAGCATGGGGTCCCCAAGGTGGGTGGCAAGTGTAAGGGGGTGCGCAGGTTTGAATTAGCGAAGGGAGGGCAGACCGATAGAGGGTGGCAAGGTGAAAGCATGGGTGTCCCCAAGTGGATGGCACCAAGGTGGATGGCGGGGGTTCCCAAGTATGTGGGGGCCCAATAGGGTGAAAGGAGATGTGGGTGCCCAAGAAAAAGAGAAAAATGCATGGGGTGGGTGCACGAGGTGATGAGGGCGAGGTGCAAATGGAAAGGGTGGGGTGCCACAGGCACGATGCACAACCAATTGCAACCAAAATGGGAAGAATAAGGTGCCCCACGAGTCTGAAATGTCAGAAATGGGAACCGCAAAAATGTCAAAAATGCATGTGCGCGCAAGGTGGGAAGAAAAATGCAGCCCAAAAATGTGCATAGGATGAAAAAGTGCATCTCCAAAAGTGTGGTGGAAAATGTGCACGCACAAAAATTGGCACACCCAAAATGTGCAAGGAAAGGGTGTGAAGTGGGAGAAAGGACGTGCAGAAAGGATGGTGTGGGTTTTTTTCCTTTTCTTCTTTTTTTCACCTTTTCTTGTTCTTTTTGTTTTTTTCTCTTCTTTTTGGAGACAAGAGCCGTTTACCAAAGGGAGTTCCTGCCCATCCAAAGTGTAGAGCTCCACTGTGACTTGGGGAGATTGCATGAATGGGCCTTCCCATGCAGGAACAAGATTTTTGGCACACTCGAGTTACTGGGCCTGGTATAGATGAGAACCAAGTTGCCTTCCTTGCATTACAGAGACGATGCAACTGAGACGGTCATGTGCCAGGCTTTGTGACGGTTTTGTTATGTGGCCAATACTTGACTGGCACGGGCACGGGTTTCTTCGAGGATGGAGAGCTGCAAGATGCTTGCTTTCGGTGAGGTATAAGGTTTGAAAGAGTGTGGAGAGCCCACCCTAGGGGACTCACTGTTGAACTCGAAGGGGGGATTGCCTCAAGACCAAATGCGAGCTGGAACGAAGTGTGCTGTGTGATGGCCTTAGAGGTTGTGCGGTAGGCCCAAAGTACACCAATGAAAGCATCTGGCCATTGTTGAAGATGGTGGTGGCAAGCCTTGCAAAAAACAGCATGCACAAGACCTTGTTGTTGCTCTCACCTTCACCGTTAGCACACGAGGATAATAGGCACATAATATTGAGTGAGAAGGGTGGTGAGTAGCCCATTAACAAAGTGGGTCCCATGATAGCTGTCTTAGGATACATTTCTGAATGGGGGGACCATGGTAGGCGCAAGAATGGCCTATATTATGACATGTTCACTAGACCTTAAATCATTAAAAACCTTCCATGGTCTCATCTTTGATCACACCACCCATTTTATCCACATTGTCTCTATCCCAAGTGTTTAATACCGCCAAATCACTTGAGCTGCCAGAGAGGTGGCTTAACCCTATTGTAGCTGTGGGCCTCACAATGTGCTACCATGTCTCACAATCTAATGATCTTGACTCCCCATGAAAAGGGAAGTCAAGTAAATGTTAAAGAAAGCAGCAACAAGGAAAGTCAAAGAAAGCAGTTGAGTTGGAGAAGTCTTTATGGTAGAGAAGTACCCACACATGGGCACACTTTTTTCCTATCACTCATGCACGTCACCTGCATATTTCACTACCCGACGGGCATCATAATTTTTGCACTTCACGCATCTTGTGGCAAACATAAATGCATGCATCTATACATAGCCTCGTTAATGCCAGCCCTCCAGGTATATCTCTGGATAGGGGGACCATTGCAAGCGCAATGTGGTCCATGGTACAACCCATCACCTCCTAGAGAATGCTCAATCCTATAGGTACCTCCATAGATCTTCAATCAATGTAACCTTTGACTTGACTCCAAGTCAACACCAAAAATACCTTGCCTTGGTCAATGTATTTGCCATGAAGAAGCCTCATCTCTCAGCATCACACTATGACATCGGGTCAGACTCTCATATCCATGCCATGAAGATTTGGACCACCATCTACCCATGCAAAGCATTCCATAAGGGATCATGTCACTTATTTTTCCAATTATTATAGGGTATGGACTATTTCTATCAACTACCTCATGTTGATAGATGTTAATCTATACTTATGCATTTTTATAATTTCCGACCCTAGCTTAAGTGGTTCACATTATGTATATGGGCCCACTTTTATAATGGAAGATTGTCTATATAGGACTTGTATATACGTGAGTCTTATCATAATGTGAAGGACATAACATCTTCTAGTGAATAAGCTTTTCGTTCTTTTCTAAAGAAAGGGCTTAAACGAGTATAAAAGGCCACTTTAAGGAAAATGGACCATCCTTATTTAGCTTCGAGGTGTGAAATGACATGGTGTGTTGTTTGTAGAAGCAACCAAATTGCTCATAAATATCTAGTTCTAAGGGCTAAAATAAATCAATGGTGTAGATATTGCAGAAGGTTTGGAAATCATGATTCATCTAATTGTTACCATGCCCAAAAATTGATGAGAATGGTGGGAGTGCCAGCTCTACCAACACCTCCTCAACCATTAGCTTTACCATGACCACCAAATGGAATAGAAATCAACCATTACCTTTACCAAGATCACCAAATGGAACGTAAATCACTATGGTCAACATAACTCAATTATTGCTAGGAATCCTTATAGGGACATGGAGATTCCACCTCCAATGTTACCTCCTCATCTGGGGGCTAGGCACCACTCAAAAAGATAGTTATAGTATCATAATTACATTACTAAGTCTTATTCTTTTCAAAAATATTAAAAATTGTCAGTAATAGTAGCGGAGCTATGGCAAAATTTTTAAGAAATTGATACATAACTCATTCTTATGCACAACGTGAAAAGAGGACTTCCTACCATATTCTAGGATTGAATATCCTAGGTTAAAAGAATGATTTTCATCACATTCAATGGAAAACTAATTTTTAAGGTTTATGTATAATTAAATAATTAAGAAAAGAGAAAATTATGGTAATTTTATTTAAATGATAAAAGAGGAATTCCTATGACATTTGGAATTCAATCATTTAAATGGGAAAAGTGAAATTCTTAGCATATTGAAATTAATGGATATTTCATTTAAATTCAAAGATGAATTTTAGATAAATTTATTTTATGCATGAGAAATATTTAAATGATAAAAGAGGAACTCCCATGACATTTGGAATTCAATCATTTAAATAGTAAAAGTGAAATTCTTAGCATATTGGAATTAATGAAAATTTTATTTAAATTCAAAGATGAATTTTAGATAAATTTATTTTATGCATGAGAAATATTTAAATGATAAAAGAGAAATTCCTATGACATTTGGAATTCAATCATTTAAATATAGTAAAAGTGAAATTCTTGGCATATTGAATTAATGGATATTTTTATTAAAGAAAAGAGGAATTTTAAATAAATTTATTTGATGATAAAAGAGGATTTTTCATGATATTTGAGATCCAAGAAATTAAATGGGAAAAAGAGAAATTTTTAGTATAATTCAATTTATGAATATTTATCAAAAGTGGAAATATGGGTAGAATTGATTTTTGTAAATCCCATGAATTCTTTTATTCAAAAGAGGAATATTGAATATAATTCATTTGAGAAATTGATAATGTGAATGGATGTGATAAGATGTAAATGGGATGTGATAGGATGTGAATGGATGTGATATGTAAATGAGATGCGATAGGATGTGAATGGATGTAAATGGGATGCGATAGGATGTGAATGGATGTGATAAGATGTGAATGGGATGCGATAAGATGTGAATGGGATGCGAATGGATGTGATAAGATGTAAATGGGATGTGATAAGAGGATGTGGATGTGTATGTGAAAGAATGTAATGTAAAGGGATGTGGATGTGAAAGTGATCTGGATGTGGATGAGATGTGATGTGCTGAAAAGAGATGTGGATGTGAATATGATATGGATGTGGATGAGATGTGATGTGATGTAAGGGGATCTGGATGTGAATGTGATGTGGATGAGATGTGACATAATGTAAAGAGATGTGGATGTGAATGTGATGTGGATGTGGATGAGATGTGATGTGATGTAAAGAGATGTGGATGAAATGTGATGTGATGAGAAAATATGTGGATGTGAAGTGATAGATGTGAATGTATGGATAGATATGGATAGTCGTGCATGTGAATGATTGGATGGATGTGGATGAATGAGATGGGATGTGTATGAATGAGATATGATGTGGATGTGATTTAAAGTGGATGGAATGAATGAGATATGAAGTGGATAGATGTGGACTGATGTAATGAGGATAGAATGTATGTGATGGAATGGGGATACAATGAATGTGATGAATGTGAATGGATGTGATGTGATGTGAGTCGGGATTAGTGTGAATGGGTGAGATGTGATGGAATGGGGATACAATGAATGTGATGAATGGGGATACAATGAATGTGATGGAATGGGGATACAATGAATGTGATGAATGTGAATGGATGTGATGTGATGTGAGTCGAGATAAGTGTGAATGGGTGAGATGTGATGTGAAATGATGTGATGAAATGGGGATACAATGAATGTGATGGAATGGGGATACAATGAATGTGATGAATGTGAATGGATGTGATGTGATGTGAGTCGAGATAAGTGTGAATGGGTGAGATGTGATGTGAAATGGATGTGATGTGATATGATGTAAATTGGGATAGATGTGAATGGATGATATGTGATGTAAATGGATGTGATGTGATGTGAATCGGGAAAGTAATGTGGATTGATGTGGAACAATGTGGAAAGACGAGAGTTCGTTATAGAAATTGTATTTATGACCTGTTTTTAAATGACTTTTTATGTCAAGAATGCTGGGGAAGCATTTTGACCGTCTTGTGAATGAGGTTGTGGAGACCTAAGTGATAAAGTTGCAACAACTGATGGAGAGTCAACGGAGGACGTCTCGCGTAGCATGGTCGGCCCAGGTCTTGAGTAGCCTCGGTTTGATTTAAATGGTAAGCTTCCGGTACGGTGGATGAGGGACCAAGGAAGCCGCCTATGAGTGAAGCACTAGGTGACCTGCGAAGGATCCTAGAGGGTGCTGACCATATGGTGCTCGGGTTCTGGGTCACCGAAGATACCCACGCGTGCGTCGAGGAAGATATTGGAACAAGGAGTACGAGTTGTTTTCTGAATTCAGGCATGGATCTGGTTGATTGACCTTGCTGGTCCTCAATGGATGAGTCCATGGCTCTTTTATATGGATCTGTTGGTTGATCTTGCTGATCTTCAATGGAGAGTCCATCTTATAAGTGAATATATTTCCGGGTTCTATGAGCTAGGAACTATTGAAAAGGCCCCTGAGTGGACAGGTGGTGAGCGTTGTGGTTGTTGCTAATGATGCCATAGGTACACCGATGAAGGAATGATTGGAAACTAGAAATCAACCGGATATTTTGGAGGATTATGATCAGTGATACTATGATTTCATTAAAAGATTGTTTTAAAGTTAGCTGAATCTGTGAAACAAGCAATTTCATATGGGGTGTGTAAGTGGTGTGACTATCTTAAAGTTTGCATGAAGCGCCGGCTAGGGGACCTGGGAACTCTTTTCCCTGGTACTCGGGACAAAACATAACCAAATTCCTAAACGGATTCTATCACTACAGTGGTTGGGCGGTTGGCTAACCCATGGGACTGGATAGGGTTAGGCTGGACTGATGGATCCCTAAAATGAGACTCAATTCTGTTATGGTATGAAAGATGAAGTAAATCCCAAAAAGTCCTTGTTCTATGGAAAAGATCAACGGCTGTGCCTCTCTCTCGATGAGGAAAAAAGCGTTGGTCTCTATGATCCAAGTGCAAGTCTTTTCCTTGATCTGACCATGTGACTTACGGGTTCGGTCGGATCAGTTTGGTTAGTGGTAAACTTGACTACGTTAGAATAAAAATATCCTAGAGGAATCGCCGGTGCTTTTTGGGTGAGGGAAGTTTTTCCTGGTTCGTCGGTTTTGGAAGAACCGAGGGATTAGTCTCTTGTCCGGATATCCATGGGCAAGGCCCCGAGTGAGAGGCTCTATCCCGCACAAGAAGTGCTACTTCTGCTGCTAGCACCCCCGAATTCGTTGCGCGGGGGGGGCAGGGATCTTTCACTTTTGCACTAAAAATCATAGTATAGTATTAGATCTATATTATCACAAAATGGTACCATGAACATTTGAGAAACTTAGGCTCCATCAATCACAACAACTTGTTGCTACCAAAGCACAAGTTTATGAAGATGATATGAGATCTATCCTTTTCACCAACAGTAAAGGGATTTTAAAGTACAATGAGATCCTCCCAATACTAAGGATGTCTTGTGAGTTAAAATATGATGAACTGATAGCAGTTCATATTGACAGAGACTACCATCTTAGAGAGCTGATTCAAGCAACACTTGAGTCACAGAAAGCCTCCCTTTTCAAGATGAAAGGTAAATAGGAAATAAGGACCATCAATTGCACCTATTAACAAAAATCTTGGACATACAAAAGATATGTGTTTTAAGAAGATGGCCAAAGAGCAATCAAAGGATCATGTAAATTTGGTGCAAGAGCATGAAGATGAAGGTGAAGAATTTAGCAATTGAAGACAATGCCCTCACTGTTATGGTAAAATCTTTCCCTTAATAAGGAAGATTATGATTGGGCTTTCCAATTCTTTTTGTATGAGTCAAGTGTTCTCTTCAGGATATCCCCCAAAATTCTGAATATTTGGTTGTCTTTTTATAAGCCTTGTTTCTATAAAAGGTTCGGCTCCTTTTTATCTTACTTTTCCTACTTAGAGCTAGGGTGTTATCTATGGATAGAGTGATGTAAGCATTATATATGGTCAAGCTCTTGTATCATGCCTATCATGAGAGTTTTAGGTGTGTTCTTTCGTATCACAAGATTACAATTTAGAGCCAAAATCATCATACTAAAGGTATCTCTTAGATGATACTCCTTTACTTCTAGGGGGGGGGGGGGGGGGGGTTATTGGATATTTAGAGTCTAGTAAGTGTCTAGTGGTGTATGAACACATTAGGTGTGAACATCTAGAGTGGGGATTTATTGGATATTCAAAGTCGTGTAAGTGTTCAATGGTGTGTGAATACTTTAGGTGTGACCCTTATTAAGAGAAAATAAGATAGTGCCTTGGTGCCTATATAAAGCATTATACATGGTGGAAGTATTATTGTAATATAACCATTGTTATCCTGTGCAACAATGCACCAAGTCACCATGGCTTGATCTCTCCATATTGCCTTCCACTCTCACTTTGTCTTGGTTGAAATCATGTTCACCTATAATGAGATTATATTCCACAGGTAAGTTGATCGTATATCATTTTGATTAATATGAACACTTCAATCTAATCCATTATTTAGATCAAGGTCAACTATAGATTCAAGATCCATGTGTTCAGGTTGTGAAGGTCCCATTTCTTTTACAATGACTCTTTGTAAGATTAGTGTGAATGTAATGACTGGGTGTTCTAAGTGGGATGGGATACATACATAATTTGAGGAAAAACTTCCGAGTGTAGTTTTTTGAGTGGCTATTTTTAAGACTTGTGTGAAAACTATTTTTTTTGAGTGGCTATTTTTAAGACTTGTGTGAAAACTATTTTCTCAAAGAAATATAGTTCGACTACATAGTCTTTCAAGCAAGCATTGAGTATTAACACATATGTTACCCATAATAAATTTGTGGTTGATGTAAATAACTTTTTAAAACTTAATTTTCTAAAATAGTCACAATATTTAACTTATATTCATGATAAATATAACATCATAAGTTACCTAATTTATATTACAGACATGTTTAATTTTTACCTTTATGATGATAAAATAATAAATCTAACCTATATCCCTTCATGAGATTTAAACATTTATGACCTAACTAAGAAAATTTTATTTAATTAATACTAGAGTCATGAATAAAATAAGTGATAGATTATTCTAAGTGAAATAATATTGTTTAAATAAACATCTTATTCTAATGAAGATAAAGACCTTATAAAAAAGAAAGAATATCTTATTCAAGTAGATTAAATAAAACTTTTACTATTTTTATATGATTTTTGTGTGTTAAATAATCCTCAAAAATATAATAAAGAATAAAGAATAAAGCATAAATACTTTTTACTAAAAGACAACATTAATATCTAATTTTAAAATGAATTAAGAGAGGAATTATGATTATCTAATTTTAAAATAAAGTAAGAAAGGAATTATGATTATAATAGTGAGATTTATGAGATAAAATAAAGTATCACTAATATAAGGTTTATACCTTCACAAAAAAATATTTAATTTTTATTGAGAAAAAATCTACTGTAACTAATGAGATTTATAAAATTTAACCCCTTCAATGTTTTCAAATGCCTTTTTCCATTCGATTTGAGTGCTTGAGAATGACCATATGTGCACAACAAATGTTAGAGTTATTGTTACTTTGAAAACCTAGAAACCTAGTTTCAACCAGCAAAACTATGCTTGAAGACTAGAAGTTGTGGAGGTTTTGACATATAAGAAAAAAAGGCAACACTATTTGTATGGAAATAATATGCAAAGAGAAACATTTATATTAGTTTTTCTATGAAGAACTTGACATAAATCTCAACAATTTGTCAAATGAGGAGGTGATGTTTGACTAGGATCAAAAGGTCCTAGGTTCAAAACCCCGCATGGTTCTTCCTCAGTGGTGGCATCGCCTATGGGCAGATAAACAAATGCCTGTAGGTGGGGGGGTGCCTATGTGGGCGGTGAAAAAATGGTAACTATGGGGGAGGATCTTGTGCCTAAGTCTAATATAAAAAATTACTCAACTCATATTATGCTTTCTTTTTTAAGAAAAAATAATTATTATTATGAAAATCTAAAGAAAACTTCTTCTACTTTTAATTGTCTCATACATGTTTTTTTTCATTAAAAAAAAGGTTTGTAAAGAGATAAAGGGCATCTCGAAATTTATAGGGTAAGTTATAATTTTGGGATTTTTTATTGTATTGAAAATATGTAGAGCTTATATTTTTTTAATAAAGAAAAAATGAAAAGAAGCATGTTACTCGACATTAACTAGAGTTTTTTCTAGAAATTCCATCCACCATCACTACTTAAAACATCCACCTTCATGACTATGAACTATCATCTCCCATTTGCTATATAAATTATCATCCATCGTTGCTAAAATTCCATCACCTCTGAAAATGCCCTTCGAACCTTGACTGGTCATCTCTTACCATAATTGTTACCTTCATACCCCTTATTGTGATAGCCATTGTTCCCATACAACAAGGTTTCCTATGCCATAGCTTCACATGGGAATGGTCTTACACCAATGTTGCTATAGCATAACCAAACCCAAGCTTTTGTTCACATCTAGAATACCACTATCTTAGTCAAAGATCCCATGATCAAAATCAAAGCTCTAATATCAAATTTAATAGAGAATCACTTGTGCACAAATATTAACATCGAGATTAGAGAAAATAGAGAAATCATCATGAAAGCTTACATGCAATTAAGGTAGAAATCGCATACAAATCCAAGATGCCTAAGTGGTTTAGCCTCTCACCAACCATGAGAGGATGGAAATAGCCTTCCATAAACCAAATGTGTGTAAGCCAAAGGCTCTAAGATTGTCCAAAAAGATAGCTATGATGACCCATGATCCCCCTTTTATACTTGAGCCCATGACCATAGTCCCTAAACTTTAGACACAATTAATAAAGTTGCGACTTCATCATAATTTTTAGTTGTATACGCCACTTCTTTACCTCACCTGGAGAGAAAAAAATGTTACTTTTAAATAATATATTAGCTTTGGATAGTTTAACCCTATCCAATCTCTTCTTCTCTCTCGAAAGCATCAATTCAAGAATCTTCACTTTCTTGTCTGTTGTGGCAAAACAAAATTTTGCCAAAGTGTAGAGACGCTCCTCATTCAAGTATGCTGACCTTTCATCCCAATTAATTTGGGCTACTACATTGAAATGAGATTATACCCTTACTGGATGTTTTATTTTTTTGTTAGAGTGAGAACGGTGCTCAATTTCAAACTTATCGCATATCAAACAAGTTGAATTACTTGAACTATTCTTCTCCTAGAGTTTTAACAATAATAGCCGATTTCCTTGCGTGTTCCAATTTTCTTCCATGTTCCAATTAATTTGGGCTACTATACTAAAATGAGATTACGCCTTAATTTTTTATTTTGTTAAAGTGAGCACATTGCTCAATTTCAAACTCATAGCATAATAAACAAGTTAAATTACCTAAACGATTCTCGTCCTAGAGTTGGATTAACAACAACATCCAATTTTTCAGTTTACTAGACTAAAACGAGATTACGTCTTTACTTACTATTTTATTTTGTTAGAGCAAGCACGTTGCTCAATTTCAAACTTATAAAATATCAAACAAGTTAAATTACCTAAACCATTATTTTCTTAGAGTTGGATTAACAATAACAACCAATTTTCTTATGTGTTCCCTATATAGCTTATCATTTTTATAGTCCACATTTGATTATGGACTTTTCTATGAGGCTGGTACAAAGATATAGCCACATGGGTACACAGATACTGATTGGGCTAGTAGTGTCGTAGTAGACAGGAGGTCTACCAGTGGCTTTATATTTTCATTTGGGAGTTTTGCTACGACTTGGAGTAGTAAAAAATAATGAATAGTTGTTTTGTCGAGTGTAGAGGCATAGTACAGGGGTGCTACTATGGCAGCTTGTGAGGTAGCTTGGTTTTAGAAGCTACTTGGTGATATGGGTGAGCATGTGGATAGGGCAGTTGTTATTTATTGTGATAACATGAGTTGTATATAGTTGGCCAATAACCTAGTGTACCATGCTAGAATGAAGCACATTGAGATGTATTATTACTTTGTGAGGGAGAAGGTTCTAAAAGGTGATGTAGATTTGGTATATGTCAGCACACAGGATCACAAGACTGACATCTTCACAAAGACATTAGGCACAGAGAAGCTCCACAGGTTTAGGAGCTTACTTGGAGTGTAGTGTGTAGAGTTGAGCTTGAGGGGAAGCGTTGAGATATCGAGCTCAACTAGTGCCAGGAACATTGATGACCTGCCTGGGTGATAGTTTCCACACTTATGCCACTGACATGGTTTGTGAGATTATGGCTAATATGCTGCTAGTGGATGACAGACTATGTGACAACCACTTTGGAGTACTTATGTTATGACATACTTATAGCGCCAGCACATATAGTCAAGTTCACACTATGGTATATGTTACTATAGGAGAGTACTTTCTCTTATAGTATGTACTCTTATCTTTTTAGTTATATGGTTGTAGAGAACAAAAGAAGATAAAAGAAAATTCAACAGTCCATGTCTCTCTTGTGGCTTATCCTTAATTTGTGCTTTCATTTTCTTTATTATTATTTCAGAAACATATGAAGTAAAACTTTATTTTCAATAGATTTTGGTCATCATATATATCTTCATTTTTATATTTACCATGTTGCTCTAGAGAGAAGTAACAATCCTCATAATTGTTTCATGCAAAAAGTAAGGCTTGATGCAAAAGCTTGATGAAATTTTCTAGAATGACCATTTCTAAAGTCATGAAAAACCTTGTTCATGTGTGATTGCACCATCTTTGCATGAATGTAGAAGCACAAGTATCCTCGTTCGGTTATCTTCTTCGCAAGAAGTTCCACACGGTATACTTTCAGGGTCAGCTCATCCACCAAGCTGATAATGTAGGGTTTTTGCAAAAACCTATCCTTCAAAGATTTCACAGTGATAGGAAACGTTGTCAAGAAGAGCAAACTCTGCTTGCCTGTCTGTGAGGTACGAAGGATATCACTTGAATGATAGCAGGCAGAGAGTATGGAGATAAAACCTTGCCTACCGCATGCATTACCAGCATCAGACAGCCTCTCAGCTTACAGACACCTTTATTGGCTAAATCCAAAACCCGCCCAGGTGTACCAACAAGTATGTGGACTGGTTGATACAGTCTCATGATATCGTCTTTCAGGCTAGTACCTCCAGTTGTAACCATGACAAGTATTTGGCAAGCTCTTTGCAGAGATGCGATGTTTGGATAGTTAACTCCCTTGTGGAAACCAGTATGAGGGCTTGAATATAATTCTTGCTGCTGGGATCCGTCTTTTCAATGTGACAGGGATACAGAAGTCTTCCAAGTCCCATTCTTTGCCCTTACCAAGAGATCACTTCTTGTTGTCAATGCAATCGGTATGCTTTGTGAAGGCCTTTCAAGTCCCATTCTTTGCCCTTACCAAGATATCACTTCTTGTCAATGCAATCGGTAATAATGCTTTCTTCTTGGATTTGTGAAGGCCTTTCAAAGCATTTTTCAAATATCCGCACGAACAGTTCTTTTTATAAAAAAGAAAATAACCTGTACACACCGCACATACACTAATCTAAACGCACACTCTCTCCTCCCACACAAACTATCTCCGACGTAGAAATTATCTGTCGCCTCTCTCTCTCTCTCTCTCAATTTATCTAAAATATTTTCATCCATCCAATTTTGGACATCCATTCGCCACCATGTGATCATGAAGGGTGTAGGCCTGCCCATGAGGGCGTGCAGTGTATCCAGTTGGCCCAAGCTACAAACAGGCTCTTTGAAACTGGGGAGTACAGGCCATGAAGTAGGACACAGTGAACTTGCCATGCTGAAACCATATGATTCTCCACACAAGTTACTTGGTCCAGCTGCATATTCCACATTCAATTTCATCACAATGCAACTGTACACATGTAATTAAAATTCAATCTGCCAGAAAATTCTAGTAATTACACCAATACAAGGTGGGACAAGCAAAAAAAGCTGCTTTTGGTATGCAATTTTTCCAGGCTGCAGTACCGCTGTACATAGAGTGCATCAGCGCCAATCTAAATGGCAGCTTTAGCATGATACTCCGACAGTTCATCCACTATGATCTGCTTTCCCTCACTTCTTTACATATAAGAGCCAATTTAAAAACAAGATGTAAAGAATCCTCGACTAGTGTTTAAATAATATTATACACGTCCTTGTGATACCAGGACTAAGCCTATGATTACAGTTGGCACCAACACACTGTCACATAAGTGAGGGCTCAGCTTACGCAGCCAAGTCCTTTTATCCACATACACATGATCATTATCCATTGGTTACATACACAATACTATGGGTTAAAAAGCTTAAAACTTTTGTGCTCCTTCACTTGGAAAGCCTGTGCAACTCTTCATCGGCTTCAGCCTCCCAGCATTCACAATCTTTGCAATTGACCTGGAATTTTTCTCATCTCCACTTCCACAAAAAGTCAGGTGGCTACATTCATGCTCGGAGTTCAAGATCTTGGTTGGTTTTCTTGCTTCTTTTCTTTAAAACCCTGAGGATTCTTGTACACAACCTTGCCAGAAGGCTTTTCTTCCTTGTCCTCATCGATTGCCTTTCCTTCTGAGCAACATAGTTGATCATGTAGCTCAACACCATCTGAATAAATAAATGGGATAAGAAACGATTAGGATCTCCACTTTGAAGCACATTTCACAAGATCAATACCTCACCTTAGACTCTCTCTCTGCTTTTGCCAAAACCTTACAGGTAAAAGCAGAAGGCATACCTCTTTTCCTTGTTCTGCAACATGCAATGGGGGAACCTTTAGAGGATTCCCTTCAAGAATCAAGGTTTGCAGATTTGTGAGCATTGCGAAAGAGTCAGGAAGAACCGTCAAGTGGTTAAAGCTTGCATCCAAATGCTTAAGATTTTGAAGTCTCCCGATGGATGCAGGCAGTTCTTTCAAATCAGTAAAATTCGATGCCACATTGAGATAAACCAGAGTTCTTACAAGGCAAAGGCTCTCTGGGATAGACTCCAGCTGGTTGAAGCGAACATCCAGCTCTACCAAGTTCATCATGGTAGCCATGGTAGTTGGCAAACTCTTGAGGCAGTTCAAGTGTATGGACAGGCTCCTCAAATTTGCAAGACTCCCAACCGCTTCAGGCAAAGCTTTGAGCTGATTGAAATCTGCCTTAAGTTCCATGAGGGATCTACATTGCCCAATGGTCCAGGGAAGCTCCTCAAAATTGTTGTTTTCAATGTTTAATATCTCCAAGGAAGTCAGCTGTCCAATAGTGTCTGGCAGGGAGACCAGCTGATTTGCACTCACGTCTAAGCTGGTCAGATTCACAAGATTTCCAATGGAGTCGGGTAGAATTGCCAGCCGGTTACCTGAAAGATTCAGCTGGGTAAGCCATGTCAAGTGCCCAAGGGAATCTGGAATCCATTCAAGCTCTTTCAAAAAAACTCCTTGCAAATCGAGAGATTTGAATCCATTCTTAAAGGCAACGTCCAACAGATTTGAAACTTTAGGGGGATCAGCTTGCAAGCTTTCACTGTTCTTGAATGCTACATCCAATAGACTAGGATCTTGGACACCACCATTTTTCTCAAAGGGAGTAAGAACATTCTCATCTGCTAGCCAAAAAGACATAAAATCAGTGTGATGGAGGTCAAGGGCAAACAGACTGATCAGCACAACATAACTGGAGCAAATGTACGCACTACAAAATAAAGTTTGTTGCATCTTCCAATCACCAAAATGAACACAATTTTAAAGATTTAGGAGCCAAATTGCGAACTGACAAGATCCAGATTACGTGAACAGAAGCACAAAACACTATTGCAACATCTCTGGGCAGACGAGGGTATAATTTATTAAAGATAGCTACCAAATGGTAAAATAATGTCACAAAGGAGGCAGTCGTGCCAGTGCTTCATCCTTACTACAAGTCTTAGCACTTTCGGTTGCCTGTTGATTGCATAGTGGGAAAGACTATATCTGCAAGTTTGTACTTACATAACTGCAAATAAGGTCCTTGCCTTAGGGGGGGGGCTCCTTATGGGCTTGACAAGTAAATGCAACCTCTAAACTGTAAGATATAAACCTTGTAAAATTGCATCTTTGTAGAAAAATGAGATGGCTTAATCCATGTCCTGAAAGATATAAAGCTGGAAAATGTCCATCAGGATGATCTGGTCATGCAAGAGAACAGTATGCCTTAATAGGGAAAACTTCAACCATCTTCCTTGTGGTAAAGTGTGGGCCGGAAAAAACTACCCTGAAGTATGTGTAGGATTAACATGTCCATAAGCAGATTGCAAACCTGAGGTGTTTCATACCCTGGATATTGTACAAGGCTGTGGCACATGTCAATACAAGGGCATGGTGTTAAGAGGAGGCTAACATTTTTATATCTTGCTTGATGCGGTGTTTTTTAAAGATTGACAATGTGGTGAGTGCATGTATGGGAGCACTTTCCAATCAGTGGGCTGCATAGTAATATTGCGATATGGAGAACGCCTTGACATGAACATCATGGTTGCACTTAAAAAGGTTTTCTGTGGCTGATTCAATGACAACACATGCTTTCATGTTCTGCTATGTCTCTTGCACAGAGCTGTATTCTTCTTTGCAGGACAACTTTTGAAATTACACTTGCTACATGTAGCCATAGCAAGTTCTGGTGACAGTCAACTGCTCAGCATGAAATGCTTGACACCATATCGCAATTGTTTCGCTTGGGATATGGACATCAAGTGTAAGTGATCGCATAATTTCATAATAATTAGCATTGTTACCCATAGTGACGGTCGAAGGATGTTTCAGCGACACGAAATTGGTAGCAGCAGATCAACCCAAAAAAAAAAAAAAAAAAGAGAGAGCATGATCGAGCGATAAGATTAGTATTAAGAAAAAACAAATGTACCTGCAAGTGGTGATGTCTGCAGATGATGGGGAGACGTCAAGCGACCGGCAACTGGCTTGTGTTGGACGTGCTCAATGTCTAGAGGTCGGCCACGGGAGGCTGCGGAGGAGGATGAACATGATCGTGTGAGAGGAGCAGGAGCAGGAGTAGGTTGGGGTTTTTGAATTGCAGAGGTGTTGCCAGCTTCTTCTTGGAAATGTGGAACTAATGCCGCGTGAGCCTGCTGGATCCACGTGTCGTAGCGGCGGTGGCGATGCTCAAGTTGAAGCAAGGCATGGGCGTGCTGCTTCTCCTGCAGGGCGGCTTCCTCAATGGCCTCGATACGCATTTGTTGCAGGATGCCCCTTAACACGCGGCCGGCCACGGCCCGATCATCATCTTCTCCTTCTTGCTGCTGCTGTGTTAGATCCTCCAGGCGCGCGGCTAGCTCCTCGTCCACCTTGTGTATGTGGGCGGTGGCAGCCTCCACCTCTTCCAGCGATGGTCGCGTAGGGAGCGCCCTGTGTAGCCTCATTATCTCCCCCATCACGCCCTCCATCGCCATCTCACCCTTACTCCCAATTCTTCCTTAAGGCTCAGCTGAATGAATGACGAAACCACACAAATGGAAAATAAATAAAAAAAACCGATAAGTAAATGGCTATTTTTTGCGCCCAAAAGCTCTGCCACCACTGTTGTGTAAAAACACCGATCTAGCCCGTACGCGTAGACGTACTATCCTGCACGAATCTTTTAGCAGGCTTGCTCAATGCTGCCGCCGTATAAGACCAAGGAAAACTTATCTCAATCAATTAAAAAACTTTTTAGTATAGAGTGCACGAGTCTTCATTAGAGTGTCTTTGTAACTACATATATGTGTAGTGTTTGGGAATACTCTTTTATTTCAGGTTTGAAAAAGAAATGGTGATTTTGAGCAATCCCCTTACATTTAAACTTATTTCAAAAGACCAAGGAAAACTAGGTAGTGGAGTAGTTACTCTCACTTGTGGCAATTGCATGGTCCTGTAGTTGTTCAAACAGGTGGTGTTTTCTTGTGCATGCAAGCCGGTCTCCCTAAGATATGGAAGATGCATGGGTGCAAGGAGGAGATGAGGAAGCCCAAATCAAGATGACCTTGACGAAATGAAGCGAAATCGCAACACTAAAGGTGATGTAAGAGATGCAAAGAGAGCGCATCCCGATTGGATCACTACTAGATTGAACACCCAATATCAGACCTCGCAGCCCAGTCGATCCAAGGTATGTGTGTAACGCCTCCGCTACGGCTGCGTCTTCCTCAAGCCGCCATAGCCTAGGCGTGGAGAAGAAGAGAGGGTGGAAGTCGGTTCACCTCCCAACCACATAATGACGAGTTAGGGTTTCTCATTGGGTTTTATACCAAAACCCTGGCCTGTGTCCACACCTCCTAGCCCGGCCGCCCATCTTACTTAAGAGCCGTGCTAACTTAGATGTGTACACACATCGACCAAACCCTAACGCCCATTAACCCCTGAACCCCGCTAGCACTAATAATACTCTCGAGACTCCGAAAGCTATTAACTTATGCTAGGGTTCGACTTCCGTAGGACCATAGTCCTGACATTACTCCCCCCTTCGAAAAGAGTTTTCGTCCTCGAAAACAAAAGTGGGGAAACGTTTCCTCATCACACTAATGTTTTCCCAAGTGGAGCCTTCCTCTGGACGGTCCTTCCACTTGATAAGAGCTTGTTTCCGAACTTGGTGGCGAGTACGTAACATGTGATAATCCAATACTCTTTCTGGTTCATGAGGCAGTATTGGGGGTTCCACATATTCTACCAAGAAAGAATCATCCACTGGGCTTTCATGACCCATAAGGCGTTTCCTCAAACGGCTTATGTGAAAGATGGGATGAACCTTGGAATGTGCTGGTAACTCAAGTTTATAGGCTACTGGGCCCACCTTCTTGAGTATCTTAAATGGTCCACAAAATCGGGGCGACAATTTTGGTACGGGACCCGTTTTTAAACTGGTGGAGTTTTCTGGTACCTTCAGAAACACCCAATCACCTTCTTGAAAGTGAAGTGGCCTACGTTTCTGGTCCGCAAACTTCTTGTAACGATCTTGTGCTTGACGAACATTTAATCGTGCAAGGCGCAACATATCCATATGGTCTTGGATAAAATCCTTAACCTGACTGATTTTCTCATTCGCCAGTCCCACCGACACTGGTGAACGTGGCTGAAAACCATACATCAACATGAAAGGGCTAAAGCCTGTCGAGACATGCTTTGCACTATTGTAAGCAAACTCAAGAATAGGCAAATAAGACTCCCAATCAGATTGTTTTTTGCTGACATATGCCCGAAGCATATCTTCCAGCACTTGATTAACCCGTTCAGTCTGACCATCTGTCTGCGGATGATCGGCTGTACTAAGGTTCAACATAGTACCCAACTTACTGAATACTGCTCGCCAAAAATGGCTGTTAAACTTGCGATCGCGATCACTGACAATATTGGATGGTAAGCCATAAAGTCGGTAAACATTCTCCACGAAAAGGCGTCCCAATTCTGGAGTTGTAACTGTTTTCTTAGTAGGCACAAACCGACAAAGCTTGGTTAATCGATCCACGATTACCCAAATGGCATCATGTCCACGATTCGTTGTGGGCAAGCCCGTTATAAAATCCATAGATATACTTTCCCACTTGCCGTCAGGAATCTCTAATGGATGCAGTAACCCGCCAGCTTTAAGACGTTCTGCTTTGTTCACTTGACACTTCTGACACTGCAGAACATAGTCAGTAACATCCTTGTGAAGTCCAGGCCAATAGAAATGCTTTCTTACGAGAGCATACGTTTTGCGAATGCCCGCATGACCTGCACTTGGACTATCATGACACTCAAAAAGAATTTGGCGCCTAGTGTCTAAGTCCAATGGAACACAAACTCTCCCCTTGTGGAGTAAGTATCCATCATCGATGGAAAAGTTTTTCCATCGCTGTAGTTCATCTTGTGATAAAGAAGAACCATGTGTGGAAGAACTGGAAACACTACCGTTTGAGTGAGAGGGACCCCTCATTTGAACATGATTCCACACCTTTGAGTATGTTGAATCCTGCTTGCATTTGCCTCGTAAAGATTCTAACAATTCGCTTTTCAACTCTGTGAATAGCAGCGAATTAATCTCCGGCATACGACTCAAAGCATCAGCTACAATATTGTAACGTCCTTTGCGATAGCGTAGCTTGCAATCATACTCCTGAAGGATCTCAGCCCATCTGGCCTTTCGACCCTGCAAATCTATTTGGTTCATAAACCACTTTATGCTTTCGTGATCAAAAACAAGCTCGAATTGCGCACCATATAAGTAATGTCGCCATTTTCGTAAGGCATATATGATGGCAAAGAGCTCACGCTCATAAGCTGAGTAGTTTTGTTGAGCACGATTGAGCTTCTTGCTCTCATAGGCAACAGGATGACCATCTTGAATGAGAACCGCACCCACTGCCTTAGCACTGGCATCCGTTTCAATCACAAATGGTTTTTGAGGATCCACAATTGCCAAGATGGGAGCTGTAGCCAAAGCAACTTTAAGCTTATCAAAGCTACGTTGTTGCTCCTCACGCCATTGAAAGGTAATTGCCGCACCTTTCAATTGATCAGTCATGGGAGCGGCAATCTTTGCATAACCGTTCACATATTTGCGATAAAATCCTGCCATTCCCAAGAAGATTTGAAGTTCTTCCTTACTTCGAGGTGTTGGCCATCGCATAATAGCATCAACCTTACTAGCATCCATAGCAATTCCGTCTGCAGAAATTACATGACCTAGGTATTGTATGCTATCCTTGAGAAATTCACACTTACTTTCTTTCGCGTAAAGTGCATTCTCGCGTAGTAACTGAAAAACTTTTCGTAAGTGTTCCAAATGCTCTTCTAAAGTCGAACTATAGACCAAAATGTCATCAAGAAAGACAATGACAAATTTGCCTAAGTACGGCCTTAGTACGCTATCCATAAGCGTCATAAACGTTGCCGGGGCATTAGTAAGCCCAAACGGCATAACCAAAAACTCATAGTGTCCAAAGCGAGTTCGGAACGCAGTCTTGGTTATATCATCAGCGTTAATACGCACTTGATGATATCCTGAACGTAAATCAATTTTAGAAAAATACTTCGCACCGTTGAGTTGATCAAACAACTCATCTATCTTAGGTAGCGGGTATTTGTTCTTAATGGTTACCGCATTCAAGGAGCGATAATCCACACACATACGCATGGATCCATCCTTTTTCTTCACCAAAAGAATGGGCGATGCCCATGGTGAAGCACTATGGCGAATGAAGCCCTTACTAAGGTAGTCAGCAAGCTGACGTTCCACCTCAGCTGCTTCAGTCGCACTAAGCCTGTACGACGGCTTACTAATTGGTTTGGTGCCCGGAACGACATCAATGCGATGAGGCAAAGCTCGTTCGGGTGGCAAACCCTCTGGTAATTCATTAGGAAAAATATCTTTAAATTCTTGTAACAGTTGTTGCAAAGACAAAGCATTAACTGGTTGCTTAAGATTATTTAAAGAGATTTTAGAAGAAGGTAAAGAGAAAGAAGGCATCGCTGAGGAAGATTCATTTGAAGAAGAAACATCATGCACATCAAACCCACTAGTTTGAGACACACAATAACAAAAATAGACTTCTTCTATTTGATTACTATGCTCCAAAAAAGAGAGTTCGGCATTACATATGAGTGGTGTTGGGGGTACATCACGTTCCCCAATAAGTAAAACATGCTTACCATTGGCCTCAAACGTAAACGTATTATGTTCATAACTCCTTTTGAGGGATGACCCTAACCCATACAACCACTCCCGTCCTAAGATGACATCCGCACGAGACATATTCATCACTTGGAAGTCAAGAACCATAGTGTGTTCTTGCACAAACACAGGCACTTGCCGTACTAGAGTATCCCACACATCGTGATCATCCCCCTGAATGGTGGACACCACATAACGATGAGAACTCTTTGTCTCCGGCAACTTTAATTTCTTAACTAATGCATAGTTCAAGAAATTGTGCGTGGCACCATCATCAATGAGAATACGTACTCGATGACCATAAATGGAGCCATGCATACGGACCAAATCATGTGGTCCAACTGTCTCTTGCCACATAGATGCAGTGAGATTACACTCATGCATCTCGGCAGTGTGCGAAACCTCTACCGCAGAATACTTAGGATCAGCATCCAAGGGAAGTGTTTGCACCATGTGTACAGCCTTCTCCTTGACCTTCTCCTTATCCTTATTCTTGCGAGGCAACTGTGGACAATTTTTCTTCTCATGATCACTACCTAAGCAATGATAACATAGTTTCTCCTTCTTGGCCCGTTCAAAATCTTGTGGAGACAACGGACCACTTGACCCTTTAGACTTCTTTGTGTTTTCAGTAGAATTGCTGGCAAGTTTACGCTTATTAGCATTAAATTGCGAGCCATTGAATTTGGCCGGTCTATCCATGCCCTTCTTATCCATAGTGTCATCAAAGATAAGGGCACTTTGGATAGCCGCTTCCAAAGTTTTAGGATATTGGGTTTTAACCTTTGCCTGATATTCTTTATCAAGGCCTCTAACAAACCCACGAACCTTTTGAAAGTCGTCCAAACCATCTAGCTTGAGAATGACTTCACGGTATTTGGACACATACTGATTAAGTGTAAGACCTTCCATCTTGCACTTGTCCCAGGCTGTCCAACTCCGATCTTTCTCGTTTTGCGGTAAGAACTCCTTTTTAAATGCTGCCGTAAACTCCTCCCAAGTCTTAGGGCGAGTTTCAATAGGTAGACTCATCCACCACTTGTAGGCTTTACCTTCAAGTGTGAGACTCGTCTCAGTGACCATAACAGCAGCGGGAGTGCGGCGTAAGCGATGCAAGTCCGTCCACTTGTGTAAAAATGTATGGACCGCATCCTTGTTACGATCGCGCTCCTCTCCCTTAAACACAGGCGGCTTCACGTTTTTCAACATAGCCCCTTCTTGCGTTGCAGATGGTGCAATAGATTCTACTATAGGATTTGGAACAAGAGGAGGCATAACTATCGGAATAGGCCCTCCACTTGTCGCCGATCCACTTGCAAAACGTGCCATAAATTCAGTAAAAAGCGTGCTCATGTTTGTGAGATTGGTATTGACATTTGTTATAGTGCGCTCAAGTGCAACTACCCTTGAAGTGAGACGCCCAAACTCTACCGTGTCTACCAAACCATAATCATCTATTGGACTCGCACCCCCTTTGGCATCGGTCATGTTGTCATCCCGATCAGGCGCAACGGCCTGTCGCGAATCACCCACACCACCACCCAAAGGGTGTGCCTCACTAACATCATGCATATCATTCTCAAAATCGAAGTGAACATGAGACGGTTCCGCTGAGGCCATGGTATGCACGTGTTTACAAATAGAGAACGGATTACCTTCAAAAGCGAACTCCAATTGAAGCGTCGTAGAAGAATTCCTCTTGCATGCACGGAAATCGAGAAAAAATCACCACTTGAGTCTTCAATCAACAAAAAAAGTGTGTTGCATGTAGCATGTCGTTGAAGATCCGTCCACCAAAAACTTCCAAACTTGGAGCATAGAAAACTCCTCTCACAAATTGAAAGAAGGAAAGTTGAAGGTGAAAAGGTCACTTTCCTTGTAGTTTGTGTCACTTTCCTTGTAGTTTGTGTCCTCCCTTGAAAGAATAAGTAGAGCTCTTTTGAAGAGAAGAACAACACAAGTGAAAAGGTGAAGTGGCTAGCACACTTGCCTTGGAGCTTGAGGTTGTGGGTTCAAAACCCCACTCCTTGGATGGTGAAGCCTCCCCCTTGTGCCACTCAAGTAAGGGAGAATTCTCGCGCGCTCGCCAACGGCGCGCCAACGATCGCTCACCGATCGCCTTCGAGGACTGCCGGTCTGCCTTGGTCGCCGCCTTAGGCGTCCGCTGTGGTGGGCGGCGGTGCTCGCTGTGGGCTGCGCTCGTGCGGGCGGCGGCGCTCGTTTCTTTTGCTGCAGCGTCGAGCTCTTTTTCTCGTGCAGGTCACGCCGGTCGCCGCTAGCTCTGATACCAGTGTAACGCCTCCGCTACGGCTGCGTCTTCCTCAAGCCGCCATAGCCTAGGCGTGGAGAAGAAGAGAGGGTGGAAGTCGGTTCACCTCCCAACCACATAATGACGAGTTAGGGTTTCTCGTTGGGTTTTATACCAAAACCCTGGCCTGTGTCCACACCTCCTAGCCCGGCCGCCCATCTTACTTAAGAGCCGTGCTAACTTAGATGTGTACACACATCGACCAAACCCTAACGCCCATTAACCCCTGAACCCCGCTAGCACTAATAATACTCTCGAGACTCCGAAAGCTATTAACTTATGCTAGGGTTCGACTTCCGTAGGACCATAGTCCTGACAATGTGTATCCAAGGTATGTACCAGAGTCCCTGCTAATCTGATAAGAAGACACGTAAACCTATTCTCAATGTGAAGTGCCATAGTTTTATGTCCTGGTAGGCCGCCAACCACCAAAGTAGAACTAGGGAAATGATTACAAGAACACATTTTCCACACGATAAGGTGGTGTCACAAGTTTTCTTTTTGGGTAAGGGCTTTTTTAATGTGTTGTTCACCAAGGGTCAGGCGGTGTCAGATCTCTTTGCAAGAGCACCGTTGTTTATGGGCCAGAAACTCATCCATGCATTGCCTTTGATCCTCTCTTCGATGTTAACAAGAGTCTACAGGAGGCTTGCCCGATCTAGGTTGAGATTGTTGGTCTTCCGCCTTGGCTTAGGCCTGCGCTTGGGGAAGTATCCAATTCTCTTGGTCCGACATTGTATATTCCAAAAGAGCAGGCCTCTAATCACCAAGCAAACAATGTTTTTGTTACCTGGAACATCGAGAATAAAAGCCCGAAATCTATGGAAGTTGACCTAGGAGAACTAGGGAGGCTCGAATTGGCTCTTAAATTTTGGCCCATTCCTTGGGGCTTGCTTCAGATGTGGGGGCTTCGGCCACATAGCAATGTTTTGCATTGGCAGGACACAGATCAAACCTGGCAGTGAGGAAAGGAAGCTCAGTGAATCAAGCAGGGACTATAAAATAGGAAAGAAAGAGATTAATGAGAACTTGAGAAATGAGGAATAAGGGAAAGGACTATTAGAAACTCAAGGAAGAGGTCATGCTAAGGGAGGCTGGACCAAGGCTAGCTTCAAACAGATTAAGCATGAAGCTAGAAAGGTATAAACCAAACATGCAACTAAGGAAATGGGAGGCAACAAGTCGTAGATTGATCTTAATCCTTCGATGTACTCAAATCCATTCACCCCTTGGGAAGGGTAGACAATGACACATCCTCTGTAGAAAGATTTAATTGGCAAATTGAGAGAGCCTGGAAAGATATTCAGAAAGGAACCCCTGACGAAAAGGGAGGTGATGAGAAGGTAAATATGGTTCCAAAAATTGCCTTGATATGAAGAATAATAAAGAGGAAGTTAGAGGCTATACTTGGAATGGGAAGGGTATTAAAGATAGGAAGAAGAATGTTGTCTTTGGGGACTAGTTAGAGAGTGGGGGCTTCAGGAACATAACATTTTTGGTCTTAAATCGGTTAGGAGGGATAGATATAAGGACTGGGTTGTGTTGTATGGGGGGGTGGGGGGGCTATAATGGGGTGATGGCCATCCTAAAAAAGAACCTTAAACCTTGTATAGTTGCAAACCACCCTAATCGTAGGGTCCTCGTAGTGGAGATCCAGATTGGGGAGAGAGACTATGGGTGTAAGGTTCCCGCCTTCTAAAATATAAGGGAAACACTTAAGGTAGTCCACTAAGTCTTAACTTAGAGAAAATTTCCTATTCATCGACACCTTGACCATGTAGAGATTCAAGGATACGATTCATAGGTAAGACCTAGTCCTATCCCGCAGGGGGAGTGTGATCTTCTAAAAATCAAATCACCCATAGGGTAATTGATCAAAAATTGGGCAACTACTAGACTTGATTTCTAGATGCAACGCTATCCATACTAGGCACAGCCCGTTGGTCTAGTCTTCTAGAATAGAGTTGCCCAAGAACCTATTTATCTAGCGTAGGGCTTTCACTTAATCTATTGGAAAGCTACCCGACTAATCGGGTCCACCCGTCCGTAGGATGGTGCCGTCGAGGCATTCCATCCTCCCACTTTCCACCCTACTCACACATTAATTTGTTTTCTAATTAATCTACCACACTGTTTGACATAAATAAACATGTTCCTTAATAAGGTCCTTTTCACAAGGTTTGTTAAAACAGTCTTTTTCCACAATACAATAATGCCAAAGACAAGATTTATATAAAAAAGTTTATACATGAACCAATTCTATACAAGCCAAATCGGCTCTCTTATTCTTTTCCTTTATACTGCGGATGATCTAGAATTCGGCCTTCCAGCCTCTACATGCTCGGCAAAAATCCTACGGGACTATACACCTCATCATCGACCGCTCGCTGGTGAGGACTCAAGCCGGGCTTGTCGCCCTCCTAGGCTCCATCGCTCGATCCTCCCGCCCCTCAGAGGGATGCCTGCATGCTGGGGTGGGCTTATTCACCGCACTAGTCTGGGCCCTCAGAACTAGGCAGCATCATAATCTCTTGCCTCAATCGGCGAGCCTTATTCTCCCAATGGTATGAGAGGGATACCTTGGGCCATTCTCGGGCTTTGCTAATGACGCCGCCCAGCTACACAAGCACGGAACGGAGTTAGCGTCATCGAAGCTAGGAAAAACTTGCACTCTTTAAAGATAACAATTTCAATGCAATTTATTGAATACAGCATCACACAATTCGTAACTTCATACAATTTTATGTCATTATTTTAAAAGGAAAAGATGCACATTTATTAACACTAATATAAAATAAAAACTCTTCTTTAAAAGATAGCCAAGCTAACCTAGCCACCATTTCCTTGAGGAGCTTATAAAGGGAGGGTTGGAGCCGCATCGGGAGCATCTTCTCTAATCTCGTTGTTGCGCGCTCCTCCCGAGGTAATATTCTGACGTTTCCAGGAAGGGGCCATCTTGGACGTCATCTTGTAAGGCTCACTATCGCGGTCAAAACGCTCCAGTTGGATCTCAATTCTGAGATCAATTGCTCACCGTATGAGCAAAAGACCACAGTGCATGAACCCTCTCTTAAGGCTAAAACCTCTTACTAAAGTCCACGCAAATGGGGGGGGAGAAGAGTTGACACTGCCTCCTAGCAAGAGGGGGATAGAGAAAAATTGCCTTATCTGAAAAGTGGCAAATGAGGGGGTGTGAGAGGGGTGGCTGCAAGGGGCGGCTGTACTACAGCAAGTACACTGCACAGGGACGGACGGCGGCACAGCAGAGCATAGGCTATGCAGAAATGCATGTTGCCCATGGAGCACCCCGGGGGTTTATATAACTGTGGGGTACGGGTAGTACGGGCGTTGCCCAAAGCAAGGACAAAAGGACGATGTACCAGTAAAGGCTGTAGATCAGTGGCCTGCATGGGTCTAGATCAGTGGCTTGCATGGGTCTAGGGGAAAGGTACTGTGTCGCTTAACAGGGAAAGGAGTGGTACGCATGTACCTTATCTGGTCAACGGGGCAGCATGGGTGTCCACGTAGCGGTACGTGTGGACCACACAGTGGGCAGTCGTCCATTGGTTCTTGTGCGGCCATCATACGGGCACCCTGGTAAGTGTGTACGGTTCAAATTTTGGGATGGGGTTCCCAAATTTGGGACACCGGCCTCGATTTGCGTGCCAAACCGTCCCGGGGGTGTTTTTTTTGTCCGGGAGGTTCTCTTGGTCGTTGGGGTGCAGACCGTTTGTCAATCGGACGCTCAGTCGTGCATTTATTAAGGTTTAAAGGTCGTCGCTTTTTAACTAAAAATGACTAAAATTTATGTATAAGCTTGATCCAGTGTCCATTTTGGATGCTGTAAAATCTTATATTAGGGCAAAATCGTGCGCAGATTCCAAATTTGGGCTCAAAATTTGAAGATTCTAAGTAGAAATGACTCATTTAATAAAATCATTGATTTTTATACTTAAAAAACTCATAAATTTATCTATTATATGGACATTTCTTTATTAGTGTGAAGATGGGTATGTTACATCCTTCCCCCCCTTAAAGAAATCGAGATGTCCTCATCTCGTCATGAATTGGGGATAATCCTTTACGAGTGTAGCTTCATCTTCCCAAGTTGCATCCTCTTTAGGGTAATCTTTCCACTGTACTAGATGTTCCACAAGAGTTCTATTTCGGAGTTGCCTTTCCCTAGAATTTATGATGCTTCTGGGTTGTAATTCAAGGACTCCTTGAGTAGGGATTACAACTTGTTCATCATCAAGAATATGATCGAGACTGGGTACATAAGGTTTTAACAAACTTACATGAAATACATTGTGGACTTTGATATGGGCTGGGAGTTGGAGTTTATAGGCGCTTTTACCTAGACACTTGATAACTAAATAGGGGCCACAATACCTAGGGCTGAGCTTCTTATATTTCCCAAGTGATAGAGAACTTCGTTTGGGTCGCACTCGTAGAAGAACTTTGTCTCCTTCCTTGAAGATCCTTTCAGACCTCTTGGTGTCAGCATAATGTTTTTGTCGATCTTGGGCAGCTTTAATATCCTTTTGGATTGCCTTGGTTTGTTCCTCCATCTCTTCGAGCATTTTCCTGGATGCCTCAACTCTTATGGTCGGATTAGAGAAATTTAGAGAAGACAAGCATTCTTGCCCATAGAGTGCTTTGAATGGTGACATTCCTATGCTCTGATGATAAGATGCATTGTAGGCAAATTCTACCAGAGGAAGGTATTGAATCCACCTTCTTGGTTCCTGTCCACAATATGCTCTGCGAATGTCTTCAATTACTTGATTGACTCTCTCAGTCTAGCCATCGGTCTCTGGATGATAAGCTATGCTAAAGCAAAGTTGAGTTCCCAGGGCTTGAAATAAGGACTGCCAGAACTTTGAAGTAAAATCAGAATCCCGATCACTTACTATCCTTTTTGGGAGACCATGAAGTTTGAGGACTTCCTTGATGAATATTGGAGCAACATCGGAAGCTTTGAAGGTCTTCTTTGCTGGTATAAGGTGAGCTACTTTGGTAAGTAAGTCCACTACTACCAGAATGGAGTCATATCCTCCTTGAACAGTGGGGAGACTTGTGACAAAATCTATACTAATGCACTCCCACTTCATTTGGGAAATATCCAAGGGTAGAAGTTTCCCAGGCATCTTAACCCTTTCAGCTTTGATCCTTTGGCATGAGAGACATTACTTCAAGTACCGAAGGACATCATTTTTCAAGCCTGCCCAATGAAGGCTCCTTCTTACGGCATTTAATGTTTTTGCATAGCCTGGGTGTCCTGCAACAGAACTATAATGAGCTTCATGGAGGAATAGTTTCTTTAAAGTAGGATCCTTAGGGATACATAGCCTGTGATTGAAGTAGAGGCTTCCTTCATGAGTGGAGTATCCCTTGATTAGATTCTTCTCTTTCTCTGAATTTTTTCCTTTTTCTACTAACTTCATCATCCTCTGATAATCTGGATCGTGAGATGAGACTTCTTCCACCTTGACCAATATGGGATTATTTGGCATTGAAATTGCACTCAAGAAAGATGGAATTATTTGGCATTAAATTGCACTCAAGAAAGATTTGCGACTAAGTGCATCTGCTACCACATTATCTTTCCCAGGGTAAAATTTGATGTTGAAGTCATATTCTTGTAGAATTTCAATCCATCTCCTTTGCCGCCGCATGTTGAGGTTAGGCTGGGTGAAGATCCACTTTAGACTTTTGTGGTCAGTTACAAGCTGGAATTTTCCCCCCAAGAGATAATGTCTCCATAATTTGAGGCAATGAACAACTGCTAAGAGCTCCAAATCATGGGTGGCATAATTTGCTTCGTATTACTTCAGCTTGTGGGAAGTATAAGCAACTGGTCTTCCTTCTTGGCCTAAGACACCACCAAGTGCTAGACTACTGGCATCAGTAAAACCACTTCAAATTCCTTGGTGAAATCAAGAAGTTTAAGGACTGGGACAGAAGTAATAATGACCTTGAGCTGATCAAAACTATTTTGATGGATTGGCAGCCACACTATTTTGTAATCCTTCTTAAGAAGATCTGTCAAAGTGCAGCTGCCAAGGCATAATCTTTGATAAAAATCCTATACCATCCCGTGATTTCCAAAAACCCACGAACTTCACGAACTGATTTAGGGGATGGCCACTCCAGAATATCTTTGACCTTGGTGGGGTCTACTGAAATGCCATCTTTGGAGACGATGAATCCAAGATACTCAATTTGATGAGTAAAGAAGGTACATTTTCTCTTCTTGGCATAGAGTTTGTGTCTGTGCAACAATTGCAGAACTCTACGCACATGCTCCTCATGCTCTTCCATTGATTTGGAGTAGATTAAGATGTCATAAAAAAAAATAAGCACAAATTCATCGAAGTAAGGACGGAATATATCTTGCATTAGGTGGTTGAAGGTTACAGGAGCATTGGTTAACCCGAATGACATTACAGTAAACTCATAGTGGCCATAACGGGTGTTGAAGGCTGTCTTGGGTATATCTGCTTCCTTGACTTTGATCTGATAGTAACTAGACCTCAAATCTATTTTTGAGAAGACTTTGGCCCCATGAAGCCTGTCAAGAAGTTCGTTGATGCGAGGGATAGGATACTTATTCTTGACAGTGACTTGATTCAGCCCTCGATAATCTATGCAGAGGTGGAGAGTTCCGTCCTTCTTGTTTTGGAAAAGGACACGTGCCCCCCAAGGAGAGCTACTGGGGCGTACGAATCCTTGCTCAATGAGTTGGGAAAGTTGCTCTTTAAGTTCAATGGCTTAAGGAAGGGACATTTTATAGGGCGTTTTTGAGACGGGCTGACCCCCAGGGATCACCTCGATTTCATGATTGACTTCTCGAGGAGGCGGTAGCCTTGTAAGTTCGTCAGGGAAGATGTCAGAGAATTCTTGGAGCCAAGAGGGTTCTGTCTCCTTACTAGGTTTAGTGGCTTTGTTGAGCTTGACTAAGAAAACTTGCTGACCCTTACGTGTTCCCTTGAGAAGATGTTTTGCCTTGACTACCCTAGATTTAGGTTTTCCTGTTATCCCCTGAACGGATATTACTTGGCCATGCTCATTTTCAAAAGTGATACTCCCCTGGTTACAATGAATGCTAGCTTTGTTTGCAATTAACCAATCCATCCCAAGGATTCCATCATAAATTCCTAATGTCATAACTCTAAAGTGGCCATGAGTTCGCTCATTACCCAGCTCAAAATCAAGGTTTCCTATAGAGTGGCGAGATACTACTTCTTTCCCACTGGCTAACTCTACAGTCATTCTTCTAGCTGTTTTTTGACCCAAGTTTAATTTTTACAAACACCTAGGAAAAAGAAATGAATGGGTACTGCCACAATCAATCAAAAGCTGAAATGGCTTACCGTGATGAGTGGCTAGGGTTTGGATTACACCAAATTGTTTATTCGGACCTTGGTGTTCTACTGTCGCATGGACGGTGGTGCTCTCTTCTTCAGCCATTTCCAAGGTCGGTTCTTCACTTATAATACAGGCGGTCCTAGCTACTGCTCCTCCACGGCCTTTGCCACGCCCATCGCCTCTTTGCACCTTGGTGGATAGGGGTTCCACGGCCTTGATTTCCTATGCCACCTTGGGGAAATGATGTTGCCATCTTGGGACAGTTGGCCCTAAAGTGTCCCGGCTCATTGCACTCAAAACATAGAGGGCCTTCTCTGGAAGAAGCAGCATATGAGCGGGGGACAAAAGAGTTGCCTTGTCGCCCTCTATTGTAGTAGGGGAAATTCTGTTGGGGTTTCTTGTAGGGTTGATCTTTAGGATTTGCCTCAGGGTAAGATCTCTTTTGATGCTTAGGTTTGCCAGTCCTCATTTCTTTCACAAGGGGCTTTGCTCGTATGAGAGCATCCTGTAATGTGTTTGGCCTCATTGCTTCAAGGCGGGAATCTAAGGGTTCATTTAACCCTTGGCAGAAATGAGCCACTTGCTAGAAAGTAGTCATAGCTGGGGCATACTTCCGAAGAGTGATAAATTTGGAATAGTAGTCCTCAAGAGTTAAGCTGTACTACCTAAGACTAAAAAACTCATTCATCTTTATGGATTCATGGGATGGGGGAAGATATCTTTCTTTCACGGCCTGCTGATGTCTTCCCACGTTTGAGAATGCTCGGTGACTCCCTTGTCATGGCACCACTGTTTCCACTAGAGTTTAGCATCTCCGATGAGGCGAAACCGTGCAAGCATAGACTGATTTGCTACTCTAGTACCGGCGACAGAGAAATAATCGTCCATCGCTTCAATCCAGACTTCAGCATCCTTCTCAATCTTTGAACCTTCTCCTTTAAAGGAGGGAGGTTGCATTTGCTTGAGCAGGAGCTTCTTCTCCTGGATATCAGTGTAAAGCGCATTGGGAAGTGGAGGGTGATTGTCCTAGCCATCATTATAAAAACAATTTTAAGATTACAAGATTCATACTTGCACAACGCTTATTTTGGAGAGTAAAACATTGAAATTATTTTATTTCCAAATATTTACAAGGACGAGTTTTATTACAAAGATCTGAGACTAATATAATTAGTCTTATTTGCCATCAAGGGAAATTCCTAAGCTTGACTATGACATAAGGGTAGAGCGGTCCAGAGGTGAAATATGGGGGTTTCGCTGTAGTTTTTAAGATTCTAAAAATTGATGGTGGTAAGGGTGGTAGACTCTGGATTGGGGTAGGTCCCAACACAGCTACTCTGTCACTCAGCACGTAAGACCTGCATCACTTGGTCATACACCTAGCGATCCTGAGGTATGTGAATCCCATCTATAGTCATAGAGGTGTTGACCCTAGGGGTACCGAGACGAACCAAAATAAACGGATCATCTTCAACTTTTCAATCCAACGAATCCACTTTAGGTCGGTGGTAAGTTCCCACGACTCTAGAAATCTCTACCCCATCCTCTTTCAATACGAGAGAAATGAGGGAGGGACATCTTCTCTAGTATCTGCACCATGGTGTCACGGAACTCAAAATTTGAGGAGTGACTAGCAGTCTCAAAGATGCATTGGAAAACTAGAAACTTCGAGTAGGCGTCTTCCTCTTCCTACAATCATTCAAACATCAATTCAATTTGTTTTTTTTAGTAGGATATTTTTATTAATTAGCATTATGTTAGGTAAAACATTCATTGCAAAACAATCCTTAAATGGCAATTCCTAGGAGCTAAGATTGGCTCTGATACCACTTGTAAGGTTCCCCCCTTCTAAAATAGGGGAAACACTTAAGATAGTCCACTAAGTCTTAACTTGGAGAAAATTTCCTATTCATCGACACCTTGACCATGTAGAGATTCAAGGATACGATTCATAGGTAAAACCTAGTCCTATCCTACAGGGGGAGCGTGATCTTCTAAAAATCAAATCACCCATAGGGTAATTGATAAAAATTGGGCTACTACTAGACTTGATTTCTAGAGGCAACGCTTTTTTCCTCATCCATGCAAGGCACAGCCACCCCCGCTGGCCTAGTCTTCTAGAATAGAGTTGCCCAAGAACCTATTTATCTAGCATAGGGCTTTCACTTAATCTGTTGGAAAGCTACCCGACTAATCGGGTCCACCCATCTGTAGGATGGTGCCGTCGGGGCATTCCATCCTCCCACTTTTCACCCTATTCACACATCAATTTGTTTTCTAATTAATCTACCACACTGTTTTACATAAATAAACATGTTCCTTGATTAAGGTCCTTTTCACAAGGTTTGTTAAAACAGTCTTTTTCCACAATACAATAATGCCAAAGACAAGATTTATAAAAAAAAGTTTATACATGAATCAATTCCATACAAGCCATTCTTTTCCTTTATACTGCCGATGATCTAGAATTCGGCCTTCCAGTCTCTACATGCTGGGCAAAAACCCTACGGGACCATACACCTCATTGTTGGCTACTGGCGAGGACTCAAGCCGCGGCCTGTCGCCCTCTAAGGCTCCATCGCTCGATCCTCCTGCCTCTTAGAGGGATGTCTGCACACTAGAGTGGGCTTATTCACCACACTAGCCTCTGGGCCCTCAGAACTAGGCAGCATCATAATCTCTCGCCTCAATCGGCGAACCTTATTCTCCCAATGGTATGAGAGGGATACCTTGGGCCATTCCCGGGCTTTGCTAACGACGCTGCTTGGCTACACAAGCACGGAACGGAGTTAGCGTCGAAGCCAGGAAAAACTTGCACTCTTTAAAGGTAACAATTTCAATGCAATTTATTGAATACAGCATCACACAATTCGTAACTTCATACAATTTTATGTCATTATTTTAAAAGGAAAAGACATATTTATTAACACTAATATAAAATAAAAACTCTTCTTTAAAAGATAACCAAGCTAACCTGGCCACCATTTCCTTGAGGAGCTTGTAAAGGGAGGGTTGGATCCGCATCGGCGGGAGCATCTTCTCTAATCTCGTTGTTGTGCGCTCTTTCCGAGGCAATATTTTGACATTTTTGGGAAGGGGCCATCTTGGAAGTCGTCTTGTAGTGCTCGTTGTCGCGATGGAAACGCTCCAGTCGGATCTCAATTCTGAGATCATTTACCCACCGTATGAGCAAAAGACCACAGCGCATGAACCCTCTCTTAAGGCTAAAACCTCTTACTAAAGTCCACGCAAATGGGAGGGTGGGGGGAGAAGAGTTAAGGACACTGGCTCCTAGCAAGAGGGGGATAGAGGAAAATTGCCTTATCTGAAAAGTGGCAAATGAGGGGGTGTGAGAGGGGTGGCTGCAACAAGGGGCGGCTGTACTACAGCAAGTACACTACAAGTACACTGCACAGGGACGAACGGCGCCACAGCAGAGCATAGGCTACGCAGAAATGCGTGTTGCCCGTGGAGCACCTCGGGGGTTTATATAACTACGGGGTGTGGGTACAGACGCTGCACAAAGTAAGGACGAAAGGACGGTGTACTAGTAAAGGCTGTAGATCAGTGGCCTGTGCATGGGTCTAGGGAAAAGGTATTGTGTCGGTTAACACGGAAAGGAGTGGTACGCATGTACCTTATCTAGTACGCATGTACCTTATCTGGTCGGGGGTAGCACAGGTGTCCACGTAGCGATACATGTGGACCACATAGTGCGACCATCCTTTGGTTCTTGTGCGGCCATCGTATGGCCACCCTGGTAAGTGTGTACGGTCTAAATTTTGGGGTGAGGTCCCCAAATTTGGGGCCCGGCCTTGATTTGCGTGCCGAACTGCCTCGGGGGGCAAAATTTTTTCTTGTCCGGGAGGTTCTCCTGGTCGTTGGGGTGCAGACCATTCGTCAATCGAATGCCCGGTCGTGCATTTATTAAGGTTTAAAGGTCGTCGCTTTTTAACTAAAAATGATTGAAATTTGCATATAAGCTTGATCCGGTGTCCGTTTTGGATGCTGTTAAATCCTACATTAGGGTAAAATCGTGCACAGATTCTAAATTTGGGCTCAAAATTTGAAGATTCTAAGTAAAAATGACTCATTTAATAAAATCATTGATTTTTATACCATAAAAACTCATAAATTTATCTATTACATGGACGTTTCTTTATTAGTGAAGATGGGTATGTTACAATGGGTGGTGGAGCTCACAATTATAAAGAAAGGTGTGGAATGTGGGAATGGATATCCAACCTAGATATTCAGGGCCCTTGCATTTTGATGGGAGATTTCAACATGGTTGAAAGGCACTGTGGATGACTCGTCACTCCTTGCTAGGGAACTCGTGGACTACCAACACGAACATAAGGGTTGGGGAAAGGGAGCGCAGATCCTCTTAGGAAAGTATACCCACCAAGCGTGAGTCAACCTCACTGGCTAGACATGAAAGACCTATGCTCTACACTATCTACCGTGCTCTCCGACCACCACTCTCCAACCACCACCTAGCACTGCAATATCCCTACAGGCCTCTCACTGACACCACACCCACCATTGACCACTCACTCACCTCACACACATAGAGAGAGAGACAAAACACCATAAGAGCGTAACACTATATACCAAAATACTGAAAAGAATGATACAAGAGAGACTATGCTCCAGTAGAGAATGTGCTACACCAGAGAATGTCCTACATCCCAAAATGTGCTACTAGCCACAATGTGCTACAACCAGCGAATGTGCTACACCAGCCAGAATGTGTTGCACGGCGGAGAGAGTGCTCCCCTTAACTCCTCCTTGGGTGTCCTCCTCCTCAAGGTCCCAACCCTCATCATGTTGTATACAGGGATGATGTTCCATCAGGAAAAGGGAGATGGTGGTTAAAGAGGATTTCGCCTTGCCTTGGGAAAGGGAGAGGGGTGTTGCCTTCATGAGTACCCTTGGAGTTGGCCATGCACGTCATAAGTGCCACTGGTAATTAGAGGACCCGATGGGTTGGAGATGTTGGAGGCCACCGGTGGTGATGGCTGTCGAAGATGTTGGCGGGCACTATCGGTGACAACGGTCAGAGTGGTCGGAGGTGTCAAAGGGCATTGGCGGCAGTGACAGCGGTTGGAGCGGTCGAAGAGAACTGGCGGTGACAGGGCAGTCGCAGTGGTCGAAGAGCACCGACGGCGGTGATGGCGGTTGGAGCGGTCGGAGGTGATGGTGGGAGGCTCCTGGTGGAGTGTGGAGGACCTAGCTTCCTGTCCATAGGTCACCCACTACTACTCAATTCACCGTCCCGGTGAATGCCATAGAAAAAACAGGTGGTTCTCTGGCAAGCAAAACATCGAGCAGGCAAAGCTCCCAGGCATACCTCATACAATGATCTTTCCAAGCAAGCAAAACATCCAGCAGGCAAAGCTCCCAGGCAAAGCTCCCAGGCATACCTCATACAATGATCTTTCCAAGCAAACCTTCTAGAGAGATACTCAAATAATAAAAATGTTTCGACTCGGCTCCTAGGCAGCTTCATCCAGCAAGCTAGTTGTGGAAAAAATGATTAAACTAGGCAACTTCCTCCAGCAAGCCATCTCTGTCTTTATTACCACTGTAGTTGCCTGCATCCAACAAGCCATCTCTACCTATATTACAACTTCGCTCGGGCAAGGCATCTGGCGCATGAAGGTTACGCCAATAGAAGCACAAACTAACTATACCATAATCATCATTGGCCACTGCATCCTTGGCAAAACTTTCGGCACGAAGTCTAGGCATACAAAGACTGCTCATAAACTTCTATGAAAATGGCCATACCAAGGGCTCTACAGTCAAAGGATTGAGAAGAGATCCACATGTGTGCCCTTAAGAGTTTCTCTGCAACCTATCTACACCCCATGCTAGAAGATCTTTTACACATTCAATTGACCCACCTCGGGTCACAAAATGCAAAACCGTCCTCCCAAATCCGAGGCTGCTTCAAGATTATCTAAAGGCAATGGGGGTGCCCACTGTTTGCAGTGTAATGCATGCAAGTCCTCCCATGGGATGAAGCAAAGATGAGGACATTAGCTCCCCATTCCACCAACAGCTCAATGCAAGCTACTCTTTGTCTTCCTCACTCCCTCCTCGATCTTCTCCAGGCTTTGTAGGGAACAAGATGCTCAACCGCTCAAAGGAGAGGTCAAAGGTAGCCATTGGGCTTGGGGCCGCGCTTAATTTGCTTAGCTTTGAAAGAGAGTTTCTCACCACCATTTTGGAACCACGCAAAAACAAAACTCAAGCTTGACATGAAAATGGGAAAATTTTTATGTGAGGCTAAGACACCATCATGGAGAAGGCAGTGCAGGCAGTGACATCTGAGGTGTAGATTTGTTTTGTTGTGGGCTAGGCTAGGTGATGATAGGGAGCCTATCTTAGAGAATGTCAGATCTAGAAGAGAGAGGAGGAGAGGGGGTCGGGTGAGGTCGGTGGGGAATGAAGCAAGGGGGGGTGTGGGGGTGATGCCAAGGGGGCTGGTGACGGTGCCAGAGAGAGAAAGAGAGGCCCATAGAGTGAGGTCGGTTTGGAGTGAAGCAAGGGGGGGAGTGGGGGGTCGATGAGGGTGCCACAAGGGGCCGGTGAGGGTGCTAGAGAGAGAAATAGAGGGGGGTCAGGTGAGATCGGTTTGGAGGGCTGTGGGGGGTCGGTGGGGAGTGATGCGAGGGGGGGCGGGCGGATGAGAGGGAGAGAGGGTGGGGTCGGTGAGAGGGTAAGCGTAAGAGTCGACAGGGAGTGACGCGAGGGGGGGGACAGGTGAGAGTGGGGTTGGGTGAAAGGGGAAGTGTGGGGGTTGAGTAGCAAAGCAAGAGGGGGGGTGAATGAGGGGGGTCGAGTAAGAGGGGGGGCTGCACCCGAGAGAGAATGGGGTTGGGTGAGAGGGGGAGTGGGGGGGTCGAGTAAGAGGGGGGCCTGCACTCGAGAGAGAATGGGGTTGGGTGAGAGGGGGAGTGGTGGGGGTGGTGAGGTGAGGTGAGAGAGGGGGAAGGGGGTCGGACTGGGCTTGGCACAAGGGGGGGGCATGAGGTGAGAGAGGGGGAGGTGGGTTGGGTTGGTCGGTGGGGTGAGGTGAGAGAGGGGGGGTCGGGTTAGTCGGTGGGGTGGTTGGTGAGGGGAAGAGATAGAGATAGATAGACAGATAGAGAGAGAGAGAGAGAGAGAGAGAGAGAGAGAGAGAGAGAGAGAGAGAGAGAGAGAGATACGTTTTTCTCTCTTTTTTGGGGTTTGTGTTTCTTGTTTTGTTTTTGTTTTTGCTTTCTTTTTGTTCTTTTTTTTTTGTGCAAAAAGAAGAAAATACTTAGAGGGGGGAATTTTTTTTACATGTAAAGGGAAAAATGACTTAGAGGGGAATTTGTTTTTTTTGGGGATCGGTGAGAAGGGGGGGTTGGGAGTGAGAGGGGGGTTAGTTGTTGTGAAAGAGAGGGACAGAGAGAGAGAGAGAGGGAGGGAGATGGGGGGGGGGTGTCGGTGATGGGGGGAGAAACGTTTTTTGTTTTTGGTTTTTTTTTCTTTTTGTTTTTTTAATGTGTAATGGAAAAAATTACTTAGCGGGGGGATTGTTTTTTTGTTTTTGAGAGGCAGAGACCCGATACCTAGCACTTCACAAACACCAGAGTGAGATGAGTTAGGTGTTCCGTTCGAACCACCACCCTTGGATGGCCACATCTTCCAAAACCCGCTCTTTGAAAGGCAACGGAACTCCATCCTTGATTGTGCATTGATTGAGGTGTCTCAAGTCTACATAGATCCTGATCTTGTTGGGCTTATTTTTTGGAATCACCACTATAGGTGACAACCACTCGGAGTGCTCAATGGGAACGATGATACCCGCCTCTTCCATCTTGTCTAACTCTTTCTTTCCCACTTCGGAATATTTTGGATTCATGTGGTAGATGCCCTTCCTGACTAGCCGACTGCCTTCTTTTAGTGGAATTCTATGAGTGCAAATGATTGGGTCTATCCCTAGGAGGTCCTTGTAGGTCCATGCAAACACATCTTGGTGTTCTTTGAAAAAGTTGGTGATTCTCTGAAGACTAGAAGGGTCCTCCTAGACCCAAGCTACCCATTAGGAAAAAAGGGAGCTCATTTTGGGGCCTTTTACGGTTTGGAAAAATAAGCTCTCAACCAATCAACAGAGGGCCAACGTAACGTTAGAAATTCACAAAAATAAGATAAAATAGATAAAAGAAACAATACTTTATGTAGGTACAAGCGTGCTACATTAATGTGGAGATTGGTTTTTTATTCTCACAAGATCTTTGGACATGAAGATAGAATCTAGTCTGACATTTTCTCTGACAAGGGCCTTCCCGCTTCCACCTTCCTTTGAACTTTGAAATGTTGTCCTGCCTTTCCTTCGAAAGGTCTACCATTCTACACCACTGCCTCATTATGTAGCAGCCTCTTCTTTTCCAAAACTGCTCCCTTGATCCTGTTTGGCTTAGAGTAAGATGTTTCTTGTCAACTGTCTGTCTGCCCAATTTCTCTTTCTTGAAACTTAACTTTGTTATCTTGTTTACATTACTTTGCTGTTGTTACAGATTCACAAGGTCTCCATGGTGAATAAAAACTATGGCCGTTCTTGTGGAAGACGCTCTATGGATGATAATGCTATGAAGGCAGAATTATACCACACATCCTTACCCCGTCGACCTGCTTCTTCTATTTCTTCGGTAGAGAATTCAAGTACAGTCAAAATGGAAGGAACTTGGGAAAGGTTTAGTGTTTCAAAAGGAGCATGGGTGCTCATGCAACCTAGCAAAAGAAAGAGACCCCAGACAAAAAACATTTTCTTGGCGTCATGGAAGGGAAGAGTAGGAGATTTTAAAATCACCAGAGGGAAGATATCGATGAAATAAGTTTTGATTAAGCATGTGTACATGCATAAAGAACTTGTCTTGCGAGACTATCCAAATGATCTTCTGCAACACATGCCTAATTGTATATTTTTCTATTGTGGTTTTGTTCTTTATGAGGTGTATGGATTTTTAAGATGAAGCTTTCTTTCTTTGCTTATTGACATCCTTGTGTTATTTTATTTCAGATGTATACCCTTCATCGTATGAGACATGGCAAAACATCGATTGTATTCTAGGATTTATAGATGTTTTGCATGGATCGATAGGAGAACAACAATACCAAGGTCGATGTGCAACAGAGCTAGCTCAATCAGGTATATTTTTTACTGATCATTTTTATCAGTTGTGCTGGACAATGCTAACACACATGGTGTGTTAAGAAAACAAGACCATCTGACTTATCCTAGTCTCATTAAGTACTGCTATTAGTTTACTTTACCCTATTGATTCATATTGCTTTTTTGCAGGTGCTCAAAAGAAGAGAGTCCAATAAAATGCAAAGACATTGAAAATTTGAAAATTGAGATAACACAGACTCCATAAACAAAGGTATTATATTCAATAAAGTAAAATTTTGTACAGAAGTGTTTAATTGTATATGTAGAACATATTCTTGACAACCATTTTCTATTTATCTACAGCCTGATCCAGAGGCTGCTCTACATGGTCCAAGCTCTCCGTATCATCTTTTTTTGGAGAATCTATTTTCTGCCGCTCCATCCTGTCCTGTATAATCTCTTGGTGCTGCTCCATTGTCTCCTCTACTGCCCCTGGAGAATCTGTTTGCTGATGCTCCATCTTCTCCTCAATAACATCAGCACAGCAGCAGCAGGTCCTTGTTCCTTTGGCTTCTCCTCATCAGCACTAGGTCCTTGTTCATGTGGCACCACATCAGCATCATCTGTGTCATCAAGGTGTTTGACACCTTCTTGGACTTTAGAGCTCTCACCCAACTCGACAGTAGCTGGTACAATAGGTTTAGGGGAGGCATACTTCAAAAACTTCCAAATTGTATGAGCTCTGAAACTATATACATAGTTTGAGCTGAAGCTATCTTCTCTCATCTGCAATGGCATATGATGATTTAGAACACTTTGTACCAATATCAATTATTTTGAAGCTAAATGAAAATTATTTTTTCTTACAAGGTCTACCTGTCCTATCTCAAAATAGCTTGAAAGTATATATTTGGCACTGATCAGCACTCTCCAGTCGCCGCAGCTACTTGAATCATCTTGTTGTGGTGTTTGTACAATTGGAAAGATATGTTAGAAATTGTTAACATCTGAACAAAACAAAATTATTCAATAGGTTCAAAGGCATAGCATGAAATAGACATCAGTACAGGGAACGACTTTCTACCTCTAAATTTATTGACTCTATTGAATCCAAAAGATTGACATTAGGAGGACAGTGATCCAATGCATCTAGAAACCTTCTAATATAACTGCAATATATATAATTCAATTAGTGTGCATTAAATCAAAATAATGAAGTTTAAAGTTAAAAATAGCACACACACCACTTACAATTTCAGCTCTCTGTGTGTGTTTTTAAGAGAGTTGAATATAAAGCATTGCTTCTGCTGGATGTCAATAGAAGCAAAGCTCTAGTGGTCACTGTGTAAGGAAAAAAGCATTAAGAAATCAAAGGCTACAAGAGTTCTCAATCTTAAAGAAGAATCCCAAAAGAAGTAGTCACCCACATACCTGTTATGGTATGGAAGTAGCAAAACATCGATAACATCAAAATTGCAGTGTCTGAACCAATTGGAAATATCCATGGGAGTTTCCTTTGCATCTCTTAACTTGGAGGAAATGGCAGGATCAATAATATGAACTGTATGCTGTACAGCGTGGTTAAGCCAGCTTCTCATCATGCTGCATTGGACCAAACAATAATATGAATTGTATGTTGTACAGCGTGGTTAAGCCAGCTTCTCATCATGCTGCATTGGACCAAACAATAATTGGGATAGGGTGTAAAGGAGGTACAAGAAGGACTGTTTTGCAAACAAATGTAAAATAAAAGACACTTACTAGAGCATTGCAAGAATGATAGTATCTGAGCAATACTCATTCTTATGAGCCAATGCTGCCAAGCATGGTTTTGTCAAGTCAAAATTATTCACTGAAGTTTCATCCTCAATATGGACAACTATGTTAGGGCCCAGCTCCTGTAACCTTCTCTGTATCTGTAGCTCCCTCTGTACAGTCTCCACATCTATAACAGATTTGGATTCTTTTATTTGCTGCTTCAGTGACTCCTCATAAGCAGGTTTCCCTCTGGTGTTCTTTGAGTGGGTTACTTCAACAACCTTAACCTCATCTACCTTCAACTTTCTTGTAGGTGGAATTAATAATATGTCTCTCATCTTGATGTCCTGCCATTCCATAGGATGGACTAGCTTGTCATACCTCCATCTCACGCTGGACAAAGTGTTGAAGTCTTTGGCCATCAGAGTTACCCTGTGAGCATGGGCTGCTACCAGCATTGCATCTTCAAAATATTTCTCCAAGTAATTCTCTGCCATTTCCTGTAAGGAAAGAATGGCAGTCCTGTTCCACCTGAAACCAAGGTGCCAACTATCACATATGTCTTTCACTAGTCTCTGAAAAGGTGCCTTGGGGATTGCAAAGCCTATAGCTTTCTGTTGCTTCCTGATCTCCTTTAGCACACCTGCACCATGTTTCAATCTCTTGGCCTTTTGCTGGAGCAGGCTCATTGGCTTCCCCTTCCTACCATGTACAACTCTTCCCTTTGGAGGCACACCTGCACCATGTTTCAATCTCTTGGCCTTTTGCTGGAGCAGGCTCATTGGCTTCCCCTTCCTACCATGTACAACTCTTCCCTTTGGAGGCACACTAAATTCCTTGATACCTACCCCAGCTGCTGCTACTGCAAGCCCTGGCCCCTTTTTGCCAGCACTCCTTGCAGTTGACTTGGTTCTTGCCATCACTGTGACAAGCTGTATACAAAGCAATGGAAAGAGATTACAGCCATGGAGAACATGGAATGATACAAAAAGGCAATGACAGGGGTGGATGAAGCAACATTTATAAATTTGCAACAAAACGCGATTTCAACAGTTTGAAATTCCTAACAACTCACTCTCGCGTTTTCCTGCAAATACTTGAAGTAACATGTTGGTACATTCCTACAGTGATTTCTCTGTCTTTACAACTAAATACAATACATTAGGAAAAAAGGGAGCTCATTTTGGGACATTTTAGAAGAGAGAGAAAATAGGCTCTCAACCAATCAGGAGTGGGCCAACGTTACATTGAAAATTCAACAAAAGAAGATGAAAATAAGAAAAATAAATAGTATTGTATGTTCATAGAAGCGTGTCACATTAATAAGGTGATCCAATTTGAATCTTTAAAAAAATTATTTTTTGTGTAGAATTTGGTGATTCTGACACCGCAGACACGTCCGCCGGAACGGCCCAAAATCCTTGAAACGGCACCGGAAACGCTGAAATCAGACATCCGGAGGCCTGAAAATGGCAAAAAAAGGTCCCAAAAGTGAGATTTGCAACAAAACGCGATTTTGGCTGTTTGAAATTCCTAAACCCTTCTCCTTGCGTTTTCCTGCAAATTCATGAGACAGTCTGCTGGAACATGCATTCAGTCATTTCAACCAGCCCAATTCAAAAGTCTTCCTGCTTGTGGTATTTATCCTAATATCTAAGCTACAAAAAGGCCCCAAAAGTGAGATTTACAACAAAACGCGATTTCAGCTGTTTGAAATTCCTAAACCCTTCTCCTCGCGTTTTTCTGCAAATTCATGAGACAGCCTGCTAGAGCATGCCTTCAGTCATTTCAACCAGTCCAATTCAAAAGTCTTCCTGCTTGTGGTATTTATCCTAATATCTAAGCTACATCACATCCCAAAAGTATGTGTGTTATACTATTAAACAAGAAGATAAGGATATAGAGAGTCTTACTGACCTGGAAGCTATCTGTGGGTGTGCTGTGCTATTGATGAGTACCCTGTGCTGTGGGGATGAACCTGTGCTGCTAGTTAGGATGCTGATGGTGCAGAGTAGGGAGGTAGGGAGGTAAGAGAGCTGAGAGGGGAGGGCCAAGACAGGAGAGATTAAACAGGAGGAAAAAGATTAGTGCAAAATACAAACAAGGCAGCTTCTAAATACCACACGTGTGGAATGGAGTCGTTTTTTCACACGTGTGGATGGGACCCAGATCTCTTGGAGTTTGAAACTTGGCACATGTGAATGGAACACTTTTTGCCTTGGAACTTGTGCCAATCATGATTTCATAATCAATTCCATAACCACTCTTCCCTCCCCGTCTTTCATCCTTGCCAGCACCTTCCCATCATCCTTTTCTTTCCCTCTCTGATCCCTTCCTACCCAACACACTCCATCCAGACTACAACCTGCCTGAAGACTACTACCACTGCCAGATCTCCAGGTTACCTAGGCTACAGCTCAAGTTTGGGAGAGAGCAAAAGATTCACCAGTGCAACTCCAACAGCATGGAAAAGGAAAAGAAAGGTCAGAGTTCTATATTCTTTTCAATGTTTTTTGATATATATTTCTTCCATCCATAGAATTCTTGATGTCCAAATATCTGGGCAATTCCCATCCACCACATCCCATATCCCAAATTTCCACATCCTAGTTTTATATTTGCAACAAAATGCGATTTCGGCTGTTTGAAATTCCTAAAGCCTTCTCCTCACGTTTTCCTGCAAATTCATGAGGCAGCCTGCTGGAACATGCCTTCAGTCATTTCAACAGCCCAATTCAAAAGTCTTCCTGCTCTTGTGGTATTTATCCTAATATCTAAGCTACATCACATCCCAAAAGTATGTGTGTTATACTATTAAACAAGAAGATAAGGATATAGAGAGTCTTACTGACCTGGAAGCTACCTATTTGATTGGAGATGGATATCAATAGAACCTAGAAGTTTGCAACAAAATGCGAGGAGAGTGCTTAACATTTTCCAAATAGCCCTATATCGCGTTTTCCTGCAAATTCCTATATTTCTTTTGGTTTTCATTTCTTCCTCATTGTTTTGCTTTCTTTGGCCCTGGGGAATTCTTCCTAGTATCATCTACTGTCCAGGAATCTGTGAGGTGATCCTAGAAAAATTTGATTGGAGATGGATATCAACAGAAATGGAAAATTTGCACAACAAAATGCGAGGAGAGTACTTGACATTTTCCAAATGGCCCTACATCGCGTTTTCTTGCAAATTCCTGTGTCCCTTTTGGTTTTCACTTCTTCCTCATTGTTTTGCTTTCTTTGGCCCTGGGGATTTCTTCCTTGATGAATGAGAAAAGTTTTTGCTTTGGAACAGTTGATTCTCAGGGCCCTCCTTTCAAGAGGAAGTTGGACTTTTCTGCTGCTATACTTAGACCACAGCAATCACCAGGTGAGTCATGTGTGCTCATGAAGGGAGTTGTTTGGTGATATCCTATACATTCCCTGATTGTATATATCAGCATATAGAATTCATGATATATAAATTTTGGTTCAGGCAAAAGGAAGAGACTGGAGCACAAAGCTGAGTCTTCCCTCTCAAAACAAAAGGAATAAGAAGAGCACAAATCTCCAGATTTGCTCCTATTTGACTTTCTTCACAAATGCAAGGCTCAGAGGAACTTCCACATATACCACAGTATTTTCAACAGAGAGTTCACTATGAGTTGTACTGGAGCATCACAGAGATTTTCTTTCAAACCATTGGGATACCTTCAAACAACTGACAGAGGCAGGAAGAATTGTGGAAGGTGAAAAGGTTTTTGTGTATATAAATCATATTGTCTCCGTTGACAGGTTGAGGTACCATGTGAATAGAAGATTTGACAGCCTGCCTGAGGAATATAAATTCAACTGTAACTTGCACACCAGAAAGTGTAGAGTGCTTGAGGAAACCATGGCATTCCTTATGTACATTGTCTTCAAACAGTACTCTCTAGAAGAGCAAGGGCAGGAGGCTGAAGAAGAAGACACATTTGAAGCAGTAGAGAAAAAAGAGGATGTTCCTGTGGCAAAAGAAATGGTAGAGCAGGAAGAAGATATCACTCTCCAGGATGAGGGGCTGCAAGTGGCTGCTCTTGACCTTGTTCAACTGAGGACTGAAACTCTTAGGGCAGCATAGCCAGTTGAAGATTTTGATGTTCAGAGCAGCAACTATGTAGTGCCCATGCTTCCAGGTGTCTTGATTGGTGGTAAAGATTATGTCTTCCTCCATGATATAGAGTGTATGTTCAATTTGAGGGAGGACTATGCCATTTCCCTTATGGCCCAGGCTTCAAGGCTTAACAAGGAGGTTGGCATAGAGGAGAAGGTATGATCTTGTTACTTCAAATCAAATACTTTATCTTGTGTTTAAATATTTTGTAGTTGTGTATTGTCTCACTCCAATCTTTTGATATGTGGCAGCTACAAATTGAGAATGACACATTCCTCCAGAGAACAAGTGGAAGCAGGCCGGCTGGGTTTGGCAAAATGTCAAGCCTAGCTCATTATATTCATGATCTAGGCAGTGCTAAGATCTTGATTTACCATAGGTAGTTGAGTAACAATGGAGAAGCCATTGTTTACTTCTTTAAATGTTTGTCTAGGGTTTTAGGTGGACATGATCTTTTATGGCAAAAGGAAAAGATCATTTTGATAGAGAGGTTGTCTGCCATAGATATATTTGGGGATTATGTGAATAAGCAGGCCTCTAGGGCCTCTTACTTTTTGTCTTACACTTCTTATGCATTAGCATGTGGTGTTAAGGAGCCCAAATGTCTGGAGGGCTATGAAAAACACAAGCTCATAAGGTTTCGAGAGCCACCCATGATTGCATCAGGTGACACAATCCAAGAAGAAGAACACGTGGAGATAGCTGAAGACAAGGATACCCCTCCCAGACAAGCAACAGAGGCAAGCATTGATAAACAGGTAGTCGACATCAAGCCAACAAGGAAGAAAAAGAGTCCAATCAAGATCAAAAAGAGAGTTCCGACTGGCAGGCCCTGGGAGTAATAGGATTTGGTCATCAAATATAGCACAAACATTATGTTGAAGTTGAACTGATTTGTACAAAGTCTTTGATCCTCTACCTTTTCCTTTTGCATTTGTCCCATCACCGTACGACACTTCAGTACTCTTCCCACACTCAGTAGCTTCTAAAAGCGTTTGACACTCAGTGCCTTATTGGTAAGGATCAATAGTGTGTCTAGCATAATTAAGTAGTATTGATTGAATTTTTTGTGTCTAGCTTCTAAAAGCGTTTGACACTCAGTGCCTTATTGGTAAGGATCAATAGTGTGTCTAGCATAATTAAGTAGTATTGATTGAATTTTTTGTGTATAGCTCATGGATGTATTGATGCTTGTTAATATAGATCACATGTTTCACAAAAGAAATACTTTTGATGGAGTCTCAAAACATATAGGCATAACACCAAGAGTCACTTGTTCCACAAAATAAAAATCTATTGATTGAGTTTGAAAACATGTGGACATAACACCAATAAGTTACAAACTGCTATTCATGTTTACTTGTCCATTTATGGTTTCTAAATATCTTCGAATCCCTCCATTGTCTATGTCTCTCTTCTACCATTGAATTGTCCAACGTTTGTCTTCGTCTTTGCTTTTGGGCTAGAGTAAAAGCAAGCTTGACTTTGGAGCTAGCAACTTTTCTTTTAGCATGCAGCCTCTGTAGTATGCCTCGGTAAAACCATTAGAAGACTTCCTTCAGACTATTTGCCTTTTGACTCCCTCCGTAGTGTTGTGTGTGTCTAAAAAATGCATTACGTGCCATGTAGTGAGACTTCTCCATGCCTTGGGTAGACCAAATTGCTAGGCATCCATACTTTTTGACAAAATAGGGAAGGTGGTTGTAGATGATATGCTGTTTTCACAGAGACATAAGAATGCATAGTAAGTTATAAAAAAAAAGAGGATCACACTTAAGTAAAAGAAGAAGACAAAACTTTACCATGTAGTGAATTGAGTTATATTGTAGGCTGTCCACGCGTCTTTCATTGACTTCCCAAAATGTTTAATTGCCTCTTCAAAGTTCTTGTAATCACTTTTTGTCCATGTTACATTGTCACAGAACATGAAGAGTTGATCAAGAGACCTCCACACCTCTGCCTTCACATTTCGTGCTTCCCCATTTGCCTCATGATCTTTCACGGCATTATGGACTTGCTTCCACAATCCATAATTAATCCTTGAAACTGTTCTACCTTGCCTTACTTGCTTACTACTGTGTTTGGGTCGAGACAAGAATCTTCTTGCCTTAACACCACCAATAGAGGGCTTGATTGGTACCTCCTTGCCATTGGTAGACTTTTTAAAATCCTTTGTGATATGAACATCACCTCCATGCAGACCTATATCGGATAACACTTTTTCCAATGCTTGAAGAGCATCCTTTCTATTTTTTTCGGGACAGAGTTTCCAAGCAAATCCAATATACAAAAATACCAATTTCTCAATAATTCGACATAGACCATGCAATGTGCATATGTGAACATTACATAGTGGAATATCAAGAATGGCGTTGAAGTCAGGGTCAACTTTATCTCTATTAGGTGCTCTCTTCCACCATTTGGAATCCATTACTTGAGCTGATTCTTTACAGCAGTAAAGACAAGGAGACTTGGAGTTGCCTCCTTTACTAACGTTATACATGCACTTAAGTGTTTTAAGATCCCCCGCCATGTGCCACTCTACTTGAAAATCACCTTTTCCTGCAACATGGAGATTCTCTCCTTGCACTTGTCTTTTATTTATTCTTGGTATTTCCGTGTGGTGAAACACCCAATCTAGTGTTTCATGGTCTTCTGTCTTTACCTGTGATTATAGAAAACAAAAGTCTTACTATAAAAGATTTGAAAACACTGACTAAAATCAAGTACGAAACAAAAAATGATCATACCTGGAACGAGCCTAACCACCATATGTGTTTCTCTGACTGCACACTAAAATACTTCGAACTCGCTTCAGTCATTCAATGATGTATCAAGTGCTCCATTCATCAATGTAATAGTAATCCTTTCCATTTTCTTTTCCTTTACAACCTCACACTCATCTAGTTTGATAACAAATTTCAAAATGCCTTTGCATTCCTCAAATTAACTTATCCCATAAAACTCGACCATTCTTCTTTGAAGTTGTTGTAGATCTACAAATATATTGTTCCAAGGGTCATACACAGTGGTTCCTTTACCACCATGAAATATTTCTTCAATATGCTTGTCAATCTCATAGTCTTTTTGTAACATGAATCGTGGAAGTGTGGCGGTATCCATGTAAATATTTTGAAAAAGTGCAATCATCAAGTTCAGTGATGGATTCTTTATGAGAGGCGTGCACACGTCGTCAAAAGAGATGCGAAATCTTCGAGAAACAAAAAAAAACTAAGGAGATATTTAATGCAAAATCGTGTTAGTTAGACAAAAGATTATCTTATTCCTTTTTGAACTGACAGTTCTGTAGTCCTTACTGACAGTTCTGAGCCATGTTTCCGTATTTTACTATTTTTAAGGTCTTTTAGGAGAGAAATAAATCAAAAAATAGTGAATTTCTTACAGGGCCCCAAAATGAGCTCCCTTTTTCCCTAATGACTAAGATGGGGCGTGGCTCCTCTATTGTGCCCAGGTTCAGCTCTCTCACCTCCTCGTGTGGTAAGTGGTGGTTGGAAGGGAGATGTGCCTAGTGCTGCTTGATGGAGAGATAAGGGGTCATGGGCTAGGGTGATGTCCAGAGGGAAATCACCAATAGGTTCCTCCATCCATCTAGTGGGTATCTCTTCCACTAGCAAGGCTTCCTCCCTAGTCTTGAGTGCTCTGCCTGCCTCTTCTTTTGCGAGTGTGTCTAGGAGGGGTTATAGGTGCCTCTGATGACTCCTCTTGAGAGACCTTCTTTCTAGGTTGTCTAGAAAACTATGGTTTCCCTAGACCTATGACCTCTATCACTTCTTATTGAGATGCTCGTGGGACGAGGAGGAGGCCAGAGTGAGCAAGGATTTTGTCCAATCCCGCGCTATTGCTTCTTTTGAGAACTCTTCTTCTTGGGCACCTCTTGAATGGGGTCTGGGTCCAACTCCACTATGTCCACCATATTGCACTGGAACCCCTCATAGGAATGTAACCAATTCCATAAAGGTTATATCGTCTCTCCTTCTAAGCCGAATAGATCCCATGCCTCATCCAACGGTAACCAATTCCATAAAGGTTATGTCGTCTCTCCTTCTAAGCCGAATAGATCCCATGCCTCATCCATTGGTAATTCTTGCCATTCCTCCTGCTCTTCCTCATCACTGGTTCCTCCCTTCCAAATGGGAATCATGTCATGTAGGGCAATTCCCCTTGCACTCTTATTGGGGCCTTTTTCCAAGGGCA